>NC_090446.1:1263321266-1263623331 GCF_031143425.1 Pleurodeles waltl | reverse complement strand
GGCATTTCCTGTTGCGGGCGCTAGGCCAACCCACACAAGTGAGGTATCATTTTTATCGTGAGACTTGGGGGAACGCTGGGGTGGAAGGAAATTTGTGGCACCTCTCAGATTCCAGAACTTTCTGTCACCGAAATGTGAGGAAAATTTGTTTTTTTTAGCCAAATGTTGAGGTTTGCAAAGGACTCTGGGTAACAGAACCTGGTCAGAGCCCCACAAGTCACCCCATCTTGAATTCCCCTAGGTCTCTAGTTTTCAAAAATGCATAGGTTTGGTAGGTTTCCCTAGGTGCCGGCTGAGCTAGAGGCCAAATATCTACAGGTAGGCACTTTGCAAAAAAACACCTCTTTTTTCTTTCAAAAAATGTGATGTGTCCACGTTGTGTTTTGGGGCGTTTACTGTCACGGGCGCAAGGCCTACCCACACAAGTGAGGTATGATTTTTATCGGGAGACTTGGGGGGAACGCTGGGTGGAGAAAATGTGTGGCTCCTCGAAGATTCCAGAACTTTCTGTCACCGAAATGTGAGGAAAACGTGTTTTTTTAGCCAAATTTTGAGGTTTGCAAAGGATTCTGGGTAACAGAACCTGGTCAGAGCCCCACAAGTCACCCCATCTTGAATTCCCCTAGGTCTCTAGTTTTCAAAAATGCATAGGTTTGGTAGGTTTCCCTAGGTGCCGGCTGAGCTAGAGGCCAAAATCTACAGGTAGGCACTTTGCAAAAAAACACCTCTGTTTTCTTTAAAAAAATGTGATGTGTCCACGTTGTGTTTTGGGGCATTTCCTGTCACGGGCGCTAGGCCTACCCACACAAGTGAGGTATCATTTTTATTGGGAGACTTGGGGGAACGGCTGGGTGGAAGGAAATTTGTGGCTCCTCTCAGATTCCAGATCTTTCTGTCACCGAAATGTGAGGAAAACGTGTTTTTTAGCCACATTTTGAGGTTTGCAAGGATTGTGGGTAACAGAACCTGGTCAGAGCCCCACAAGTCACCCCATCTTGGATTCCCCTAGGTCTCTAGTTTTAAAAAATGCACAGGGTTTGGTAGGTTTCCCTTGGTGCCGTCTGAGCTAGAGGCCAAAATCTACAAGTAGGCACTTTGCAAAAAACACCTCTGTTTTCTTTAAAAAAACGTGATGTGTCCACGTTGTGTTTTGGGGCATTTCCTGTCATGGGCGCTAGGCCTACCCACACAAGTGAGGTATCATTTTTATTGGGAGATTTGGGGGAACACTGGGTGGAAGGAAATTCGTGGCTCCTCACAGATTCCAAACTTTCTGTCACTGAAATGTGAGGAAAATGTGTTTTTTTAGCCAAATTTTGAGGTTTGCAAAGGATTCGGGGTAACAGAACCTGGTCAGAGCCCCCACAAGTCACCCCATCTTGGATTCCCCTAGGTCTCTAGTTTTAAAAAATGCACAGGTTTGGTAGGTTTCCCTAAGTGCTGGCTGAGCTAGAGGCCAAAATCTACAGGTAGGCACTTTGCAAAAAACACCTCTGTTTTCTTTAAAAAAATTTGATCTGTCCACGTTGTGTTTTGGTGGCGTTTCCTGTCACGGGCACTAGGCCTACCCACACAAGTGAGGTATCATTTTTATCGGGAACTTGGGGAACACTGGGTGGAAGGAAATTTGTGGCTCCTCTCAGATTCCAGAACTTTCTGTCACCAAAATGTGAGGAAAACGTGTTTTTTAGCCAAATTTGAGGTTTGCAAAGGATTCTGGTAACAGAACCTGGTCAGATCCCCACAAGTCACCCCATCTTGGATTCCCCTAGGTCTCTAGTTTTAAAAAATTCACAGGTTTGGTAGGTTTCCCTAGGTGCCGGCTGAGCTAGAGGCCAAAATCTACAGGTAGGCCCCTTTGCAAAAAACACCTCTGCTTTCTTTAAAAAAATGTGATGGGTCCACATTGCCGTTTTGGGGCATTTCCTGTCGCGGGCACTAGGCCTACCCACACAAGTGAGGTATCATTTTTTATCGGGAGACTGGGGGGGAACGCTGGGTGGAAGGAAAATTTGTGGCTCCTCTCTGATTCCAGAACTTTCTGTTACCAAAATTTGAGGAAAATTTGTTTTTTTTAGCCAAAGTTTGAGGTTTGCAAAGGATTGTGGGTAACAGAACCTGGTCAGAGCCCCACAAGTTACCCCATCTTGGATTCCCCTAGGTCTCTAGTTTTCAAAAATGCACAGGTTTGCTAGGTTTCCCTAGGTGCCGGCTGAGCTACAGGCCAAAATCTACAGGTAGGCACTTTGCAAAAAACACCTCTGTTTTCTTTCAAAAAATGTGATGTGTCCACGTTGTGTTTTGGGGTGTTTCCTGTCACGGGCGCTAGGACTACCCACACAAATGAGGTATCATTTTTATCGGGAGACTTGGGGGAACACTGGGTGGAAGGAAATTTGTGGCTCCTCTCAGATTCCAGATCTTTCAGTCACCGAAATGTGAGGAAAACGTGTTTTTTAACCACATTTTGAGGTTTGCAAAGGATTGTGGGTAACAGAACCTGGTCAGAGCCCCACAAGTCACCCCATCTTGGATTCCCCTAGGTCTCTAGTTTTAAAAAATGCACAGGTTTGCTAGGTTTCCCTAGGTGCCGGCTGAGCTACAGGCCAAAATCTACAGGTAGGCACTTTGCAAAAAACACCTCTGTTTTCTTTCAAAAAATGTGATGTGTCCACGTTGTGTTTTGGGGTGTTTACTGTCACGGGCGCTAGGCCTACCCACACAAGTGAGGTATCATTTTATCGGGAGACTTGGGGGGAACGCTGGGAGGAAGGAAATTTGTGGCTCCTCTCAGATTCCAGATCTTTCTGTCACCGAAATGTGAGGAAAACGTGTTTTTTAGCCACATTTTCAGGTTTGCAAAGGATTGTGGGTAACAGAACCTGGTCAGAGCCCCACAAGTCACCCCATCTTGGATTCCCCTAGGTCTCTAGTTTTAAAAAATGCACAGGTTTGCTAGGTTTCCCTAGGTGCCGGCTGAGCTACAGGCCAAAATCTACAGTTAGGCACTTAGCAAAAAACACCTCTGTTTTCTTTCAAAAAATGTGATGTGTCCATGTTGTGTTTTGGGGTGTTTACTGTCACGGGCGCTAGGCCTACCCACACAAGTGAGGTATCATTTTATCGGGAGACTTGGGGGAACGCTGGGAGGAAGGAAATTTGTGGCTCCTCTCAGATTCCAGATCTTTCTGTCACCGAAATGTGAGGAAAATGTGTTTTTTAGCCACATTTTCAGGTTTTGCAAAGGATTGTGGGTAACAGAACCTGGTCAGAGCCCCACAAGTCACCCCATTTTGAATTCCCCTAGGTCTCTAGTTTAAAAAAATGCTTAGGTTTTGTAGGTTTCCCTTGGTGCCGTCTGAGCTAGAGGCCAAAATCTACAAGTAGGCACTTTGCAAAAAACACCTCTGTTTTCTTTAAAAAAAACGTGATGTGTCCACGTTGTGTTTTTGGGGCATTTCCTGTCATGGGCGCTAGGCCCTACCCACACAAGTGAGGTATCATTTTTATCGGGAGATTTGGGGGAACACTGGGTGGAAGGAAATTCGTGGCTCCTCTCAGATTCCAGAACTTTCTGTCACTGAAATATGAGGAAAATGTGTTTTTTTTAGCCAAATTTTGAGGTTTGCAAAGGATTCGGGGTAACAGAACCTGGTCAGAGCCCCACAAGTCACCCCATCTTGGATTCCCCTAGGTCTCTAGTTTTCAAAAATGCACAGGTTTGGTAGGTTTCCCTAAGTGCTGGCTGAGCTAGAGGCCAAAATCTACAGGTAGGCACTTTGCAAAAAACACCTCTGTTTTCTTTAAAAAAATGTGATGTGTCCACGTTGTGTTTTGGGGTGTTTACTGTCACGGGCGCTAGGCCTACCCACACAAGTGAGGTATCATTTTTATCGGGAGACTTGGGGGAACGCTGGGTGGAAGGAAATTTGTGGCTCCTCTCAGATTCCAGATCTTTCTGTCACCGAAATGTGAGGAAAACGTGTTTTTTAGCCACATTTTCAGGTTTGCAAAGGATTGTGGGTAACAGAACCTGGTCAGAGCCCCACAAGTCACCCCATTTTGAATTCCCCTAGGTCTCTAGTTTTAAAAAATGCTCAGGTTTGGTAGGTTTCCCTTGGTGCCGTCTGAGCTAGAGGCCAAAATCTACAAGTAGGCACTTTGCAATAAACACCTCTGTTTTCTTTAAAAAACGTGATGTGTCCACGTTCTATTTTGGGGCATTTCCTGTCATGGGCGTTAGGCCTACCCACACAAGTGAGGAATCATTTTTATCGGGAGATTTGGGGGAACACTGGGTGGAAGGAAATTCGTGGCTCCTCTCAGATTCCAGAACTTTCTGTCACTGAAATGTGAGGAAAATGTGTTTTTTTAGCCAAATTTTGAGGTTTGCAAAGGATTCGGGGTAACAGAACCTGGTCAGAGCCCCACAAGTTACCCCATCTTGGATTCCCCTAGGTCTCTAGTTTTCAAAAATGCACAGGTTTGGTAGGTTTCCCTAAGTGCTGGCTGAGCTAGAGGCCAAAATCTACAGGTAGGCACTTTGCAAAAAACACCTCTGTTTTCTTTAAAAAAATTTGATGTGTCCACGTTGTGTTTTGGGGCGTTTCCTGTCACGGGCACTAGGCCTACCCACACAAGTGAGGTATCATTTTTATCGGGAAACTTGGGGGGAACACTGGGTGGAAGGAAATTTGTGGCTCCTCTCAGATTCCAGAACTTTCTGTCACCAAAATGTGAGGAAAACGTGTTTTTTTAGCCAAATTTTGAGGTTTGCAAAGGATTCTGGTAACAGAACCTGGTCAGATCCCCACAAGTCACCCCATCTTGGATTCCCCTATGTCTCTAGGTTTCAAAAATTCACAGGTTTGGTAGGTTTCCCTAGGTGCCGGCTGAGCTAGAGGCCAAAATCTACAGGTAGGCCCTTTGCAAAAAACACCTCTGCTTTCTTTAAAAAAATGTGATGTGTCCACATTGCGTTTTGGGGCATTTCCTGTCGCGGGCACTAGGCCTACCCACACAAGTGAGGTATCATTTTTATCGGGAGACTGGGGGGAACGCTGGGTGGAAGGAAATTTGTGGCTCCTCTCTGATTCCAGAACTTTCTGTCACCAAAATTTGAGGAAAATTTGTTTTTTTAGCCAAAGTTTGAGTTTTGCAAAGGATTCTGGGTAACAGAACCTGGTCAGAGCCCCACAAGTCACCCCATCTTGGATTCCCCTAGGTCTCTAGTTTTAAAAAATACACAGGTTTGGTAGGTTTCCCTAGGTGCCGGCTGAGCTAGAGGCCAAAATCTACAGGTAGGCACTTTACAAAAAACACCTCTGTTTTCTTTAAAAAAATGTGATGTGTCCACGTTGCGTTTTGGGGCATTTCCTGTTGTGGGCGCTAGGCCAACCCACACAAGTGAGGTATCATTTTTATCGGGAGACTTGGGGGAACGCTGGGTGGAAGGAAATTTGTGGCTCCTCTCAGATTCCAGAACTTTCTGTCACCGAAATGTGAGGAAAATTTGTTTTTTTAGCCAAATGTTGAGGTTTGCAAAGGACTCTGGGTAACAGAACCTGGTCAGAGCCCCACAAGTCACCCCATCTTGAATTCCCCTAGGTCTCTAGTTTTCAAAAATGCATAGGTTTGGTAGGTTTCCCTAGGTGCCGGCTGAGCTAGAGGCCAAATATCTACAGGTAGGCACTTTGCAAAAAAACACCTCTTTTTTCTTTCAAAAAATGTGATGTGTCCACGTTGTGTTTTGGGGCGTTTACTGTCACGGGCGCAAGGCCTACCCACACAAGTGAGGTATCATTTTTATCGGGAGACTTGGGGGAACGCTGGGTGGAAGAAAATGTGTGGCTCCTCTCAGATTCCAGAACTTTCTGTCACCGAAATGTGAGGAAAATTTGTTTTTTTAGCCAAATGTTGAGGTTTGCAAAGGATTGTGGGTAACAGAACCTGGTCAGAGCCCCACAAGTCACCCCATCTTGGATTCCCCTAGGTCTCTAGTTTTAAAAAATGCACAGGTTTGCTAGGTTTCCCTAGGTGCCGGGTGAGCTACAGGCCAAAATCTACAGGTAGGCACTTTGCAAAAAACACCTCTGTTTTCTTTCAAAAAATTTGATGTGTCCACGTTGTGTTTTGGGGTGTTTACTGTCACGGGCGCTAGGCCTACCCACACAAATGAGGTATCATTTTTATCGGGAGACTTGGGGGAACACTGGGTGGAAGGAAATTTGTGGCTCCTCTCAGATTCCAGATCTTTCTGTCACCGAAATGTGAGGAAAATGTGTTTTTTAGCCACATTTTGAGGTTTGCAAAGGATTGTGGGTAACAGAACCTGGTCACAGCCCCACAAGTCACCCCATCTTGGATTCCCCTATGTCTCTAGTTTTCAAAAATTCACAGGTTTGGTAGGTTTCCCTAGGTGCCGGCTGAGCTAGAGGCCAAAATCTACAGGTAGGCCCTTTGCAAAAAACACCTCTGCTTTCTTTAAAAAAATGTGATGTGTCCACATTGCGTTTTTGGGCATTTCCTGTCGCGGGCACTAGGCCTACCCACACAAGTGAGGTATCATTTTTATCGGGAGACTGGGGGGAACGCTGGGTGGAAGGAAATTTGTGGCTCCTCTCTGATTCCAGAACTTTCTGTCACCAAAATTTGAGGAAAATTTGTTTTTTTAGCCAAAGTTTGAGGTTTGCAAAGGATTCTGGGTAACAGAACCTGGTCAGAGCCCCACAAGTCACCCCATCTTGGATTCCCCTAGGTCTCTAGTTTTAAAAAATACACAGGTTTGGTAGGTTTCCCTGGGTGCCGGCTGAGCTAGAGGCCAAAATCTACAGGTAGGCACTTTGCAAAAAACACCTCTGTTTTCTTTAAAAAAATGTGATGTGTCCACGTTGCGTTTTGGGGCATTTCCTGTTGCGGGCGCTAGGCCAACCCACACAAGTGAGGTATCATTTTTATCGTGAGACTTGGGGGAACGCTGGGTGGAAGGAAATTCGTGGCTCCTCTCAGATTCCAGATCTTTCTGTCACCGAAATGTGAGGAAAACGTGTTTTTTAGCCCCATTTTGAGGTTTGCAAAGGATTGTGGGTAACAGAACCTGGTCAGAGCCCCACAAGTCACCCCATCTTGGATTCCCCTAGGTCTCTAGTTTTAAAAAATGCACAGGTTTGGTAGGTTTCCCTTGGTGCCGTCTGAGCTAGAGGCCAAAATCTACAAGTAGGCACTTTGCAAAAAACACCTCTGTTTTCTTT
The DNA here is from genome assembly GCF_031143425.1 of Pleurodeles waltl. Taxonomy (NCBI): domain Eukaryota; kingdom Metazoa; phylum Chordata; class Amphibia; order Caudata; family Salamandridae; genus Pleurodeles; species Pleurodeles waltl. Next base: position 1,263,616,081 of record NC_090446.1, on the reverse strand, counting down.
AAAAAAACGTGATGGGTCCACGTTGTGTTTTGGGGCATTTCCTGTCATGGGCGCTAGGCCTACCCACACAAGTGAGGTATCATTTTTATTGGGAGATTTGGGGGAACACTGGGTGGAAGGAAATTCGTGGCTCCTCTCAGATTCCAAACTTTCTGTCACTGAAATGTGAGGAAAAGTGTTTTTTTAGACAAATTTTGAGGTTTGCAAAGGATTCGGGGTAACAGAACCTGGTCAGAGCCCCACAAGTCGCCCCATCTTGGATTCCCCTAGGTCTCTAGTTTTCAAAAATGCACAGGTTTGGTAGGTTTCCCTAAGTGCTGGCTGAGCTAGAGGCCAAAATCTACAGGTAGGCACTTTGCAAAAAACACCTCTGTTTTCTTTAAAAAAATGTGATGTGTCCACGTTGTGTTTTGGGGCGTTTCCTGTCACTGGCACTAGGCCTACCCACACAAGTGAGGTATCATTTTTATCGGGAAACTTGGGGGAACACTGGGTGGAAGGAAATTTGTGCCTCCTCTCAGATTCCAGAACTTTCTGTCACCAAAATGTGAGGAAAACGTGTTTTTTTAGCCAAATTTTGAGGTTTGCAAAGGATTCTGGTAACAGAACCTGGTCAGATCCCCACAAGTCACCCCATCTTGGATTCCCCTAGGTCTCTAGTTTTCAAAAATTCACAGGTTTGGTAGGTTTCCCTAGGTGCCGGCTGAGCTAGAGGCCAAAATCTACAGGTAGGCCCTTTGCAAAAAACACCTCTGCTTTCTTTAAAAAAATGTGATGTGTCCACATTGCGTTTTTGGGCATTTCCTGTCGCGGGCACTAGGCCTACCCACACAAGTGAGGTATCATTTTTATCGGGAGACTGGGGGGAACGCTGGGTGGAAGGAAATTTGTGGCTCCTCTCTGATTCCAGAACTTTCTGTCACCAAAATTTGAGGAAAATTTGTTTTTTTAGCCAAAGTTTGAGGTTTGCAAAGGATTCTGGGTAACAGAACCTGGTCAGAGCCCCACAAGTCACCCCATCTTGGATTCCCCTAGGTCTCTAGTTTTAAAAAATACACAGGTTTGGTAGGTTTCCCTGGGTGCCGGCTGAGCTAGAGGCCAAAATCTACAGGTAGGCACTTTGCAAAAAACACCTCTGTTTTCTTTAAAAAAATGTGATGTGTCCACGTTGCGTTTTGGGGCATTTCCTGTTGCGGGCGCTAGGCCAACCCACACAAGTGAGGTATCATTTTTATCGTGAGACTTGGGGGCTCGCTGGGTGGAAGGAAATTTGTGGCACCTCTCAGATTCCAGAACTTTCTGTCACCGAAATGTGAGGAAAATTTGTTTTTTTAGCCAAATGTTGAGGTTTGCAAAGGACTCTGGGTAACAGAACCTGGTCAGAGCCCCACAAGTCACCCCATCTTGAATTCCCCTAGGTCTCTAGTTTTCAAAAATGCATAGGTTTGGTAGGTTTCCCTAGGTGCCGGCTGAGCTAGAGGCCAAATATCTACAGGTAGGCACTTTGCAAAAAAACACCTCTTTTTTCTTTCAAAAAATGTGATGTGTCCACGTTGTGTTTTGGGGCGTTTACTGTCACGGGCGCAAGGCCTACCCACACAAGTGAGGTATCATTTTTATCGGGAGACTTGGGGGAACGCTGGGTGGAGAAAATGTGTGGCTCCTCGAAGATTCCAGAACTTTCTGTCACCGAAATGTGAGGAAAACGTGTTTTTTTAGCCAAATTTTGAGGTTTGCAAAGGATTCTGGGTAACAGAACCTGGTCAGAGCCCCACAAGTCACCCCATCTTGAATTCCCCTAGGTCTCTAGTTTTCAAAAATGCATAGGTTTGGTAGGTTTCCCTAGGTGCCGGCTGAGCTAGAGGCCAAAATCTACAGGTAGGCACTTTGCAAAAAACACCTCTGTTTTCTTTAAAAAAATGTGATGTGTCCACGTTGTGTTTTGGGGCATTTCCTGTCACGGGCGCTAGGCCTACCCACACAAGTGAGGTATCATTTTTATTGGGAGACTTGGGGGAACGCTGGGTGGAAGGAAATTTGTGGCTCCTCTCAGATTCCAGATCTTTCTGTCACCGAAATGTGAGGAAAACGTGTTTTTTAGCCACATTTTGAGGTTTGCAAAGGATTGTGGGTAACAGAACCTGGTCAGAGCCCCACAAGTCACCCCATCTTGGATTCCCCTAGGTCTCTAGTTTTAAAAAATGCACAGGTTTGGTAGGTTTCCCTTGGTGCCGTCTGAGCTAGAGGCCAAAATCTACAAGTAGGCACTTTGCAAAAAACACCTCTGTTTTCTTTAAAAAAACGTGATGTGTCCACGTTGTGTTTTGGGGCATTTCCTGTCATGGGCGCTAGGCCTACCCACACAAGTGAGGTATCATTTTTATTGGGAGATTTGGGGGAACACTGGGTGGAAGGAAATTCGTGGCTCCTCACAGATTCCAAACTTTCTGTCACTGAAATGTGAGGAAAATGTGTTTTTTTAGCCAAATTTTGAGGTTTGCAAAGGATTCGGGGTAACAGAACCTGGTCAGAGCCCCACAAGTCACCCCATCTTGGATTCCCCTAGGTCTCTAGTTTTAAAAAATGCACAGGTTTGGTAGGTTTCCCTAAGTGCTGGCTGAGCTAGAGGCCAAAATCTACAGGTAGGCACTTTGCAAAAAACACCTCTGTTTTCTTTAAAAAAATTTGATCTGTCCACGTTGTGTTTTGGGGCGTTTCCTGTCACGGGCACTAGGCCTACCCACACAAGTGAGGTATCATTTTTATCGGGAAACTTGGGGGAACACTGGGTGGAAGGAAATTTGTGGCTCCTCTCAGATTCCAGAACTTTCTGTCACCAAAATGTGAGGAAAACGTGTTTTTTTAGCCAAATTTTGAGGTTTGCAAAGGATTCTGGTAACAGAACCTGGTCAGATCCCCACAAGTCACCCCATCTTGGATTCCCCTAGGTCTCTAGTTTTAAAAAATTCACAGGTTTGGTAGGTTTCCCTAGGTGCCGGCTGAGCTAGAGGCCAAAATCTACAGGTAGGCCCTTTGCAAAAAACACCTCTGCTTTCTTTAAAAAAATGTGATGGGTCCACATTGCGTTTTGGGGCATTTCCTGTCGCGGGCACTAGGCCTACCCACACAAGTGAGGTATCATTTTTATCGGGAGACTGGGGGGAACGCTGGGTGGAAGGAAATTTGTGGCTCCTCTCTGATTCCAGAACTTTCTGTTACCAAAATTTGAGGAAAATTTGTTTTTTTTAGCCAAAGTTTGAGGTTTGCAAAGGATTGTGGGTAACAGAACCTGGTCAGAGCCCCACAAGTTACCCCATCTTGGATTCCCCTAGGTCTCTAGTTTTCAAAAATGCACAGGTTTGCTAGGTTTCCCTAGGTGCCGGCTGAGCTACAGGCCAAAATCTACAGGTAGGCACTTTGCAAAAAACACCTCTGTTTTCTTTCAAAAAATTTGATGTGTCCACGTTGTGTTTTGGGGTGTTTCCTGTCACGGGCGCTAGGACTACCCACACAAATGAGGTATCATTTTTATCGGGAGACTTGGGGGAACACTGGGTGGAAGGAAATTTGTGGCTCCTCTCAGATTCCAGATCTTTCAGTCACCGAAATGTGAGGAAAACGTGTTTTTTTAACCACATTTTGAGGTTTGCAAAGGATTGTGGGTAACAGAACCTGGTCAGAGCCCCACAAGTCACCCCATCTTGGATTCCCCTAGGTCTCTAGTTTTAAAAAATGCACAGGTTTGCTAGGTTTCCCTAGGTGCCGGCTGAGCTACAGGCCAAAATCTACAGGTAGGCACTTTGCAAAAAACACCTCTGTTTTCTTTCAAAAAATGTGATGTGTCCACGTTGTGTTTTGGGGTGTTTACTGTCACGGGCGCTAGGCCTACCCACACAAGTGAGGTATCATTTTTATCGGGAGACTTGGGGGAACGCTGGGAGGAAGGAAATTTGTGGCTCCTCTCAGATTCCAGATCTTTCTGTCACCGAAATGTGAGGAAAACGTGTTTTTTAGCCACATTTTCAGGTTTGCAAAGGATTGTGGGTAACAGAACCTGGTCAGAGCCCCACAAGTCACCCCATCTTGGATTCCCCTAGGTCTCTAGTTTTAAAAAATGCACAGGTTTGCTAGGTTTCCCTAGGTGCCGGCTGAGCTACAGGCCAAAATCTACAGTTAGGCACTTAGCAAAAAACACCTCTGTTTTCTTTCAAAAAATGTGATGTGTCCATGTTGTGTTTTGGGGTGTTTACTGTCACGGGCGCTAGGCCTACCCACACAAGTGAGGTATCATTTTTATCGGGAGACTTGGGGGAACGCTGGGAGGAAGGAAATTTGTGGCTCCTCTCAGATTCCAGATCTTTCTGTCACCGAAATGTGAGGAAAATGTGTTTTTTAGCCACATTTTCAGGTTTGCAAAGGATTGTGGGTAACAGAACCTGGTCAGAGCCCCACAAGTCACCCCATTTTGAATTCCCCTAGGTCTCTAGTTTAAAAAAATGCTTAGGTTTTGTAGGTTTCCCTTGGTGCCGTCTGAGCTAGAGGCCAAAATCTACAAGTAGGCACTTTGCAAAAAACACCTCTGTTTTCTTTAAAAAAACGTGATGTGTCCACGTTGTGTTTTGGGGCATTTCCTGTCATGGGCGCTAGGCCTACCCACACAAGTGAGGTATCATTTTTATCGGGAGATTTGGGGGAACACTGGGTGGAAGGAAATTCGTGGCTCCTCTCAGATTCCAGAACTTTCTGTCACTGAAATATGAGGAAAATGTGTTTTTTTAGCCAAATTTTGAGGTTTGCAAAGGATTCGGGGTAACAGAACCTGGTCAGAGCCCCACAAGTCACCCCATCTTGGATTCCCCTAGGTCTCTAGTTTTCAAAAATGCACAGGTTTGGTAGGTTTCCCTAAGTGCTGGCTGGGCTAGAGGCCAAAATCTACAGGTAGGCACTTTGCAAAAAACACCTCTGTTTTCTTTAAAAAAATGTGATGTGTCCACGTTGTGTTTTGGGGTGTTTACTGTCACGGGCGCTAGGCCTACCCACACAAGTGAGGTATCATTTTTATCGGGAGACTTGGGGGAACGCTGGGTGGAAGGAAATTTGTGGCTCCTCTCAGATTCCAGATCTTTCTGTCACCGAAATGTGAGGAAAACGTGTTTTTTAGCCACATTTTCAGGTTTGCAAAGGATTGTGGGTAACAGAACCTGGTCAGAGCCCCACAAGTCACCCCATTTTGAATTCCCCTAGGTCTCTAGTTTTAAAAAATGCTCAGGTTTGGTAGGTTTCCCTTGGTGCCGTCTGAGCTAGAGGCCAAAATCTACAAGTAGGCACTTTGCAATAAACACCTCTGTTTTCTTTAAAAAAACGTGATGTGTCCACGTTCTATTTTGGGGCATTTCCTGTCATGGGCGTTAGGCCTACCCACACAAGTGAGGAATCATTTTTATCGGGAGATTTGGGGGAACACTGGGTGGAAGGAAATTCGTGGCTCCTCTCAGATTCCAGAACTTTCTGTCACTGAAATGTGAGGAAAATGTGTTTTTTTAGCCAAATTTTGAGGTTTGCAAAGGATTCGGGGTAACAGAACCTGGTCAGAGCCCCACAAGTTACCCCATCTTGGATTCCCCTAGGTCTCTAGTTTTCAAAAATGCACAGGTTTGGTAGGTTTCCCTAAGTGCTGGCTGAGCTAGAGGCCAAAATCTACAGGTAGGCACTTTGCAAAAAACACCTCTGTTTTCTTTAAAAAAATTTGATGTGTCCACGTTGTGTTTTGGGGCGTTTCCTGTCACGGGCACTAGGCCTACCCACACAAGTGAGGTATCATTTTTATCGGGAAACTTGGGGGAACACTGGGTGGAAGGAAATTTGTGGCTCCTCTCAGATTCCAGAACTTTCTGTCACCAAAATGTGAGGAAAACGTGTTTTTTTAGCCAAATTTTGAGGTTTGCAAAGGATTCTGGTAACAGAACCTGGTCAGATCCCCACAAGTCACCCCATCTTGGATTCCCCTATGTCTCTAGGTTTCAAAAATTCACAGGTTTGGTAGGTTTCCCTAGGTGCCGGCTGAGCTAGAGGCCAAAATCTACAGGTAGGCCCTTTGCAAAAAACACCTCTGCTTTCTTTAAAAAAATGTGATGTGTCCACATTGCGTTTTGGGGCATTTCCTGTCGCGGGCACTAGGCCTACCCACACAAGTGAGGTATCATTTTTATCGGGAGACTGGGGGGAACGCTGGGTGGAAGGAAATTTGTGGCTCCTCTCTGATTCCAGAACTTTCTGTCACCAAAATTTGAGGAAAATTTGTTTTTTTTAGCCAAAGTTTGAGTTTTGCAAAGGATTCTGGGTAACAGAACCTGGTCAGAGCCCCACAAGTCACCCCATCTTGGATTCCCCTAGGTCTCTAGTTTTAAAAAATACACAGGTTTGGTAGGTTTCCCTAGGTGCCGGCTGAGCTAGAGGCCAAAATCTACAGGTAGGCACTTTACAAAAAACACCTCTGTTTTCTTTAAAAAAATGTGATGTGTCCACGTTGCGTTTTGGGGCATTTCCTGTTGCGGGCGCTAGGCCAACCCACACAAGTGAGGTATCATTTTTATCGGGAGACTTGGGGGAACGCTGGGTGGAAGGAAATTTGTGGCTCCTCTCAGATTCCAGAACTTTCTGTCACCGAAATGTGAGGAAAATTTGTTTTTTTAGCCAAATGTTGAGGTTTGCAAAGGACTCTGGGTAACAGAACCTGGTCAGAGCCCCACAAGTCACCCCATCTTGAATTCCCCTAGGTCTCTAGTTTTCAAAAATGCATAGGTTTGGTAGGTTTCCCTAGGTGCCGGCTGAGCTAGAGGCCAAATATCTACAGGTAGGCACTTTGCAAAAAAACACCTCTTTTTTCTTTCAAAAAATGTGATGTGTCCACGTTGTGTTTTGGGGCGTTTACTGTCACGGGCGCAAGGCCTACCCACACAAGTGAGGTATCATTTTTATCGGGAGACTTGGGGGAACGCTGGGTGGAAGAAAATGTGTGGCTCCTCTCAGATTCCAGAACTTTCTGTCACCGAAATGTGAGGAAAATTTGTTTTTTTAGCCAAATGTTGAGGTTTGCAAAGGATTGTGGGTAACAGAACCTGGTCAGAGCCCCACAAGTCACCCCATCTTGGATTCCCCTAGGTCTCTAGTTTTAAAAAATGCACAGGTTTGCTAGGTTTCCCTAGGTGCCGGGTGAGCTACAGGCCAAAATCTACAGGTAGGCACTTTGCAAAAAACACCTCTGTTTTCTTTCAAAAAATTTGATGTGTCCACGTTGTGTTTTGGGGTGTTTACTGTCACGGGCGCTAGGCCTACCCACACAAATGAGGTATCATTTTTATCGGGAGACTTGGGGGAACACTGGGTGGAAGGAAATTTGTGGCTCCTCTCAGATTCCAGATCTTTCTGTCACCGAAATGTGAGGAAAATGTGTTTTTTAGCCACATTTTGAGGTTTGCAAAGGATTGTGGGTAACAGAACCTGGTCACAGCCCCACAAGTCACCCCATCTTGGATTCCCCTATGTCTCTAGTTTTAAAAAATGCACAGGTTTGGTAGGTTTCCCTTGGTGCCGTCTGAGCTAGAGGCCAAAATCTACAAGTAGGCACTTTGCAAAAAACACCTCTGTTTTCTTTAAAAAAACGTGATGTGTCCACGTTGTGTTTTGGGGCATTTCCTGTCATGGGCGCTAGGCCTACCCACACAAGTAAGGTATCATTTTTATTGGGAGATTTGGGGGAACACTGGGTGGAAGGAAATTCGTGGCTCCTCTCAGATTCCAAACTTTCTGTCACTGAAATGTGAGGAAAATGTGTTTTTTTAGCCAAATTTTGAGGTTTGCAAAGGATTCGGGGTAACAGAACCTGGTCAGAGCCCCACAAGTCGCCCCATCTTGGATTCCCCTAGGTCTCTAGTTTTCAAAAATGCACAGGTTTGGTAGGTTTCCCTAAGTGCTGGCTGAGCTAGAGGCCAAAATCTACAGGTAGGCACTTTGCAAAAAACACCTCTGTTTTCTTTTAAAAAATGTGATGTGTCCACATTGTGTTTTGGGGCGTTTCCTGTCACTGGCACTAGGCCTACCCACACAAGTGAGGTATCATTTTTATCGGGAGATTTGGGGGAACACTGGGTGGAAGGAAATTCGTGGCTCCTCTCAGATTCCAGAACTTTCTGTCACTGAAATGTGAGAAAAATGTGTTTTTTTAGCCAAATTTTGAGGTTTGCAAAGGATTCGGGGTAACAGAACCTGGTCAGAGCCCCACAAGTCACCCCATCTTGGATTCCCCTAGGTCTCTAGTTTTCAAAAATGCACAGGTTTGGTAGGTTTCCCTAAGTGCTGGCTGAGCTAGAGGCCAAAATCTACAGGTAGGCACTTTGCAAAAAACACCTCTGTTTTCTTTAAAAAAATGTGATGTGTCCACGTTGTGTTTTGGGGCGTTTCCTGTCACGGGCACTAGGCCTACCCACACAAGTGAGGTATCATTTTTATCGGGAAACTTGGGGGAACACTGGGTGGAAGGAAATTTGTGGCTCCTCTCAGATTCCAGAACTTTCTGTCACCAAAATGTGAGGAAAACGTGTTTTTTTAGCCAAATTTTGAGGTTTGCAAAGGATTCTGGTAACAGAACCTGGTCAGATCCCCACAAGTCACCCCATCTTGGATTCCCCTATGTCTCTAGTTTTCAAAAATTCACAGGTTTGGTAGGTTTCCCTAGGTGCCGGCTGAGCTAGAGGCCAAAATCTACAGGTAGGCCCTTTGCAAAAAACACCTCTGCTTTCTTTAAAAAAATGTGATGTGTCCACATTGCGTTTTGGGGCATTTCCTGTCGCGGGCACTAGGCCTACCCACACAAGTGAGGTATCATTTTTATCGGGAGACTGGGGGGAACGCTGGGTGGAAGGAAATTTGTGGCTCCTCTCTGATTCCAGAACTTTCTGTCACCAAAATTTGAGGAAAATTTGTTTTTTTTAGCCAAAGTTTGAGGTTTGCAAAGGATTCTGGGTAACAGAACCTGGTCAGAGCCCCACAAGTCACCCCATCTTGGATTCCCCTAGGTCTCTAGTTTTAAAAAATACACAGGTTTGGTAGGTTTCCCTAGGTGCCGGCTGAGCTAGAGGCCAAAATCTACAGGTAGGCACTTTACAAAAAACACCTCTGTTTTCTTTAAAAAAATGTGATGTGTCCACGTTGCGTTTTGGGGCATTTGCTGTTGCGGGCGCTAGGCCAACCCACACAAGTGAGGTATCATTTTTATCGGGAGACTTGGGGGAACGCTGGGTGGAAGGAAATTTGTGGCTCCTCTCAGATTCCAGAACTTTCTGTCACCGAAATGTGAGGAAAATTTGTTTTTTTAGCCAAATGTTGAGGTTTGCAAAGGACTCTGGGTAACAGAACCTGGTCAGAGCCCCACAAGTCACCCCATCTTGAATTCCCCTAGGTCTCTAGTTTTCAAAAATGCATAGGTTTGGTAGGTTTCCCTAGGTGCCGGCTGAGCTAGAGGCCAAATATCTACAGGTAGGCACTTTGCAAAAAAACAACTCTTTTTTCATTCAAAAAATGTGATGTGTCCACGTTGTGTTTTGGGGCGTTTACTGTCACGGGCGCAAGGCCTACCCACACAAGTGAGGTATCATTTTTATTGGGAGACTTGGGGGAACGCTGGGTGGAAGAAAATGTGTGGCTCCTCTCAGATTCCAGAACTTTCTGTCACCGAAATGTGAGGAAAATTTGTTTTTTTTAGCCAAATGTTGAGGTTTGCAAAGGATTGTGGGTAACAGAACCTGGTCAGAGCCCCACAAGTCACCCCATCTTGGATTCCCCTAGGTCTCTAGTTTTAAAAAATGCACAGGTTTGCTAGGTTTCCCTAGGTGCCGGGTGAGCTACAGGCCAAAATCTACAGGTAGGCACTTTGCAAAAAACACCTCTGTTTTCTTTCAAAAAATTTGATGTGTCCACGTTGTGTTTTGGGGTGTTTACTGTCACGGGCGCTAGGCCTACCCACACAAATGAGGAATCATTTTTATCGGGAGACTTGGGGGAACACTGGGTGGAAGGAAATTTGTGGCTCCTCTCAGATTCCAGATCTTTCTGTCACCGAAATGTGAGGAAAACGTGTTTTTTAGCCCCATTTTGAGGTTTGCAAAGGATTGTGGGTAACAGAACCTGGTCAGAGCCCCACAAGTCACCCCATCTTGGATTCCCCTAGGTCTCTAGTTTTAAAAAATGCACAGGTTTGGTAGGTTTCCCTTGGTGCCGTCTGAGCTAGAGGCCAAAATCTACAAGTAGGCACTTTGCAAAAAACACCTCTGTTTTCTTTAAAAAAACGTGATGTGTCCACGTTGTGTTTTGGGGCATTTCCTGTCATGGGCGCTAGGCCTACCCACACAAGTGAGGTATCATTTTTATTGGGAGATTTGGGGGAACACTGGGTGGAAGGAAATTCGTGGCTCCTCTCAGATTCCAAACTTTCTGTCACTGAAATGTGAGGAAAATGTGTTTTTTTAGCCAAATTTTGAGGTTTGCAAAGGATTCGGGGTAACAGAACCTGGTCAGAGCCCCACAAGTCGCCCCATCTTGGATTCCCCTAGGTCTCTAGTTTTCAAAAATGCACAGGTTTGGTAGGTTTCCCTAAGTGCTGGCTGAGCTAGAGGCCAAAATCTACAGGTAGGCACTTTGCAAAAAACACCTCTGTTTTCTTTTAAAAAATGTGATGTGTCCACGTTGTGTTTTGGGGCGTTTCCTGTCACTGGCACTAGGCCTACCCACACAAGTGAGGTTTCATTTTTATCGGGAGATTTGGGGGGAACACTGGGTGGAAGGAAATTCGTGGCTCCTCTCAGATTCCAGAACTTTCTGTCACTGAAATGTGAGGAAAATGTGTTTTTTTAGCCAAATTTTGAGGTTTGCAAAGGATTCGGGGTAACAGAACCTGGTCAGAGCCCCACAAGTCACCCCATCTTGGATTCCCCTAGGTCTCTAGTTTTAAAAAATACACAGGTTTGGTAGGTTTCCCTGGGTGCCGGCTGAGCTAGAGGCCAAAATCTACAGGTAGGCACTTTGCAAAAAACACCTCTGTTTTCTTTAAAAAAATGTGATGTGTCCACGTTGTGTTTTGGGGCATTTCCTGTTGCGGGCGCTAGGCCAACCCACACAAGTGAGGTATCATTTTTATCGTGAGACTTGGGGGAACGGTGGGTGGAAGGAAATTCGTGGCTCCTCTCAGATTCCAGATCTTTCTGTCTCCGAAATGTGAGGAAAACGTGTTTTTTAGCCCCATTTTGAGGTTTGCAAAGGATTGTAGGTAACAGAACCTGGTCAGAGCCCCACAAGTCACCCCATCTTGGATTCCCCTAGGTCTCTAGTTTTAAAAAATGCACAGGTTTGGTAGGTTTCCCTTGGTGCCGTCTGAGCTAGAGGCCAAAATCTACAAGTAGGCACTTTGCAAAAAACACCTCTGTTTTCTTTAAAAAAACGTGATGTGTCCACGTTGTGTTTTGGGGCATTTCCTGTCATGGGCGCTAGGCCTACCCACACAAGTGAGGTATCATTTTTATTGGGAGATTTGGGGGAACACTGGGTGGAAGGAAATTTGTGGCTCCTCTCAGATTCCAAACTTTCTGTCACTGAAATGTGAGGAAAATGTGTTTTTTTTAGCCAAATTTTGAGGTTTGCAAAGGATTCGGGGTAACAGAACCTGGTCAGAGCCCCACAAGTCGCCCCATCTTGGATTCCCCTAGGTCTCTAGTTTTAAAAAATGCACAGGTTTGGTAGGTTTCCCTAAGTGCTGGCTGAGCTAGAGGCCAAAATCTACAGGTAGGCACTTTGCAAAAAACACCTCTGTTTTCTTTAAAAAAATGTGATGTGTCCACGTTGTGTTTTGGGGCGTTTCCTGTCACTGGCACTAGGCCTACCCACACAAGTGAGGTATCATTTTTATCGGGAAACTTGGGGGAACACTGGGTGGAAGGAAATTTGTGGCTCCTCTCAGATTCCAGAACTTTCTGTCACCAAAATGTGAGGAAAACGTGTTTTTTTAGCCAAATTTTGAGGTTTGCAAAGGATTCTGGTAACAGAACCTGGTCAGATCCCCACAAGTCACCCCATCTTGGATTCCCCTAGGTCTCTAGTTTTAAAAAATACACAGGTTTGGTAGGTTTCCCTAGGTGCCGGCTGAGCTAGAGGCCAAAATCTACAGGTAGGCACTTTACAAAAAACACCTCTGTTTTCTTTAAAAAAATGTGATGTGTCCACGTTGCGTTTTGGGGCATTTGCTGTTGCGGGCGCTAGGCCAACCCTCACAAGTGAGGTATCATTTTTATCGGGAGACTTGGGGGAACACTGGGTGGAAGGAAATTTGTGGCTCCTCTCAGATTCCAGAACTTTCTGTCACCGAAATGTGAGGAAAATTTGTTTTTTTTAGCCAAATGTTGAGGTTTGCAAAGGACTCTGGGTAACAGAACCTGGTCAGAGCCCCACAAGTCACCCCATCTTGAATTCCCCTAGGTCTCTAGTTTTCAAAAATGCATAGGTTTGGTAGGTTTCCCTAGGTGCCGGCTGAGCTAGAGGCCAAATATCTACAGGTAGGCACTTTGCAAAAAAACAACTCTTTTTTCTTTCAAAAAATGTGATGTGTCCACGTTGTGTTTTGGGGCGTTTACTGTCACGGGCGCAAGGCCTACCCACACAAGTGAGGTATCATTTTTATTGGGAGATTTGGGGGAACACTGGGTGGAAGGAAATTCGTGGCTCCTCTCAGATTCCAAACTATCTGTCACTGAAATGTGAGGAAAATGTGTTTTTTTAGCCAAATTTTGAGGTTTGCAAAGGATTCGGGGTAACAGAACCTGGTCAGAGCCCCACAAGTCGCCCCATCTTGGATTCCCCTAGGTCTCTAGTTTTCAAAAATGCACAGGTTTGGTAGGTTTCCCTAAGTGCTGGCTGAGCTAGAGGCCAAAATCTACAGGTAGGCACTTTGCAAAAAACACCTCTGTTTTCTTTAAAAAAATGTGATGTGTCCACGTTGTGTTTTGGGGCGTTTCCTGTCACTGGCACTAGGCCTACCCACACAAGTGAGGTATCATTTTTATCGGGAAACTTGGGGGAACACTGGGTGGAAGGAAATTTGTGGCTCCTCTCAGATTCCAGAACTTTCTGTCACCAAAATGTGAGGAAAACGTGTTTTTTTAGCCAAATTTTGAGGTTTGCAAAGGATTCTGGTAACAGAACCTGGTCAGATCCCCACAAGTCACCCCATCTTGGATTCCCCTAGGTCTCTAGTTTTCAAAAATTCACAGGTTTGGTAGGTTTCCCTAGGTGCCGGCTGAGCTAGAGGCCAAAATCTACAGGTAGGCCCTTTGCAAAAAACACCTCTGCTTTCTTTAAAAAAATGTGATGTGTCCACATTGCGTTTTTGGGCATTTCCTGTCGCGGGCACTAGGCCTACCCACACAAGTGAGGTATCATTTTTATCGGGAGACTGGGGGGAACGCTGGGTGGAAGGAAATTTGTGGCTCCTCTCTGATTCCAGAACTTTCTGTCACCAAAATTTGAGGAAAATTTGTTTTTTTAGCCAAAGTTTGAGGTTTGCAAAGGATTCTGGGTAACAGAACCTGGTCAGAGCCCCACAAGTCACCCCATCTTGGATTCCCCTAGGTCTCTAGTTTTAAAAAATACACAGGTTTGGTAGGTTTCCCTGGGTGCCGGCTGAGCTAGAGGCCAAAATCTACAGGTAGGCACTTTGCAAAAAACACCTCTGTTTTCTTTAAAAAAATGTGATGTGTCCACGTTGTGTTTTGGGGCATTTCCTGTTGCGGGCGCTAGGCCAACCCACACAAGTGAGGTATCATTTTTATCGTGAGACTTGGGGGAACGGTGGGTGGAAGGAAATTCGTGGCTCCTCTCAGATTCCAGATCTTTCTGTCACCGAAATGTGAGGAAAACGTGTTTTTTAGCCCCATTTTGAGGTTTGCAAAGGATTGTAGGTAACAGAACCTGGTCAGAGCCCCACAAGTCACCCCATCTTGGATTCCCCTAGGTCTCTAGTTTTAAAAAATGCACAGGTTTGGTAGGTTTCCCTTGGTGCCGTCTGAGCTAGAGGCCAAAATCTACAAGTAGGCACTTTGCAAAAAACACCTCTGTTTTCTTTAAAAAAACGTGATGTGTCCACGTTGTGTTTTGGGGCATTTCCTGTCATGGGCGCTAGGCCTACCCACACAAGTGAGGTATCATTTTTATTGGGAGATTTGGGGGAACACTGGGTGGAAGGAAATTTGTGGCTCCTCTCAGATTCCAAACTTTCTGTCACTGAAATGTGAGGAAAATGTGTTTTTTTAGCCAAATTTTGAGGTTTGCAAAGGATTCGGGGTAACAGAACCTGGTCAGAGCCCCACAAGTCGCCCCATCTTGGATTCCCCTAGGTCTCTAGTTTTCAAAAATGCACAGGTTTGGTAGGTTTCCCTAAGTGCTGGCTGAGCTAGAGGCCAAAATCTACAGGTAGGCACTTTGCAAAAAACACCTCTGTTTTCTTTAAAAAAATGTGATGTGTCCACGTTGTGTTTTGGGGCGTTTCCTGTCACTGGCACTAGGCCTACCCACACAAGTGAGGTATCATTTTTATCGGGAAACTTGGGGGAACACTGGGTGGAAGGAAATTTGTGGCTCCTCTCAGATTCCAGAACTTTCTGTCACCAAAATGTGAGGAAAACGTGTTTTTTTAGCCAAATTTTGAGGTTTGCAAAGGATTCTGGTAACAGAACCTGGTCAGATCCCCACAAGTCACCCCATCTTGGATTCCCCTAGGTCTCTAGTTTTCAAAAATTCACAGGTTTGGTAGGTTTCCCTGGGTGCCGGCTGAGCTAGAGGCCAAAATCTACAGGTAGGCCCTTTGCAAAAAACACCTCTGCTTTCTTTAAAAAAATGTGATGTGTCCACATTGCGTTTTTGGGCATTTCCTGTCGCGGGCACTAGGCCTACCCACACAAGTGAGGTATCATTTTTATCGGGAGACTGGGGGGAACGCTGGGTGGAAGGAAATTTGTGGCTCCTCTCTGATTCCAGAACTTTCTGTCACCAAAATTTGAGGAAAATTTGTTTTTTTAGCCAAAGTTTGAGGTTTGCAAAGGATTCTGGGTAACAGAACCTGGTCAGAGCCCCACAAGTCACCCCATCTTGGATTCCCCTAGGTCTCTAGTTTTAAAAAATACACAGGTTTGGTAGGTTTCCCTGGGTGCCGGCTGAGCTAGAGGCCAAAATCTACAGGTAGGCACTTTGCAAAAAACACCTCTGTTTTCTTTAAAAAAATGTGATGTGTCCACGTTGCGTTTTGGGGCATTTCCTGTTGCGGGCGCTAGGCCAACCCACACAAGTGAGGTATCATTTTTATCGTGAGACGTGGGGGAACGCTTTGTGGAAGGAAATTTGTGGCACCTCTCAGATTCCAGAACTTTCTGTCACCGAAATGTGAGGAAAATTTGTTTTTTTAGCCAAATGTTGAGGTTTGCAAAGGACTCTGGGTAACAGAACCTGGTCAGAGCCCCACAAGTCACCCCATCTTGAATTCCCCTAGGTCTCTAGTTTTCAAAAATGCATAGGTTTGGTAGGTTTCCCTAGGTGCCAGCTGAGCTAGAGGCCAAATATCTACAGGTAGGCACTTTGCAAAAAAACACCTCTTTTTTCTTTCAAAAAATGTGATGTGTCCACGTTGTGTTTTGGGGCGTTTACTGTCACGGGCGCAAGGCCTACCCACACAAGTGAGGTATCATTTTTATCGGGAGACTTGGGGGAACGCTGGGTGGAAGAAAATGTGTGGCTCCTCGAAGATTCCAGAACTTTCTGTCACCGAAATGTGAGGAAAACGTGTTTTTTTAGCCAAATTTTGAGGTTTGCAAAGGATTCTGGGTAACAGAACCTGGTCAGAGCCCCACAAGTCACCCCATCTTGAATTCCCCTAGGTCTCTAGTTTTCAAAAATGCATAGGTTTGGTAGGTTTCCCTAGGTGCCGGCTGAGCTAGAGGCCAAAATCTACAGGTAGGCACTTTGCAAAAAACACCTCTGTTTTCTTTAAAAAAATGTGATGTGTCCACGTTGTGTTTTGGGGCATTTCCTGTCACGGGCGCTAGGCCTACCCACACAAGTGAGGTATCATTTTTATTGGGAGACTTGGGGGAACGCTGGGTGGAAGGAAATTTGTGGCTCCTCTCAGATTCCAGATCTTTCTGTCACCGAAATGTGAGGAAAACGTGTTTTTTAGCCACATTTTGAGGTTTGCAAAGGATTGTGGGTAACAGAACCTGGTCAGAGCCCCACAAGTCACCCCATCTTGGATTCCCCTAGGTCTCTAGTTTTAAAAAATGCACAGGTTTGGTAGGTTTCCCTTGGTGCCGTCTGAGCTAGAGGCCAAAATCTACAAGTAGGCACTTTGCAAAAAACACCTCTGTTTTCTTTAAAAAAACGTGATGTGTCCACGTTGTGTTTTGGGGCATTTCCTGTCATGGGCGCTAGGCCTACCCACACAAGTGAGGTATCATTTTTATCGGGAGATTTGGGGGAACACTGGGTGGAAGGAAATTCGTGGCTCCTCTCAGATTCCAAACTTTCTGTCACTGAAATGTGAGGAAAATGTGTTTTTTTAGCCAAATTTTGAGGTTTGCAAAGGATTCGGGGTAACAGAACCTGGTCAGAGCCCCACAAGTCACCCCATCTTGGATTCCCCTAGGTCTCTAGTTTTAAAAAATGCACAGGTTTGGTAGGTTTCCCTAAGTGCTGGCTGAGCTAGAGGCCAAAATCTACAGGTAGGCACTTTGCAAAAAACACCTCTGTTTTCTTTAAAAAAATGTGATCTGTCCACGTTGTGTTTTGGGGCGTTTCCTGTCACGGGCACTAGGCCTACCCACACAAGTGAGGTATCATTTTTATCGGGAAACTTGGGGGTACACTGGGTGGAAGGAAATTTGTGGCTCCTCTCAGATTCTAGAACTTTCTGTCACCAAAATGTGAGGAAAACGTGTTTTTTTAGCCAAATTTTGAGGTTTGCAAAGGATTCTGGTAACAGAACCTGGTCAGATCCCCACAAGTCACCCCATCTTGGATTCCCCTAGGTCTCTAGTTTTCAAAAATTCACAGGTTTGGTAGGTTTCCCTAGGTGCCAGCTGAGCTAGAGGCCAAAATCTACAGGTAGGCCCTTTGCAAAAACACCTCTGCTTTCTTTAAAAAAATGTGATGTGTCCACATTGCGTTTTGGGGCATTTCCTGTTGCGCGCACTAGGCCTACCCACACAAGTGAGGTATCATTTTTATCGGGAGACTGGGGGGAACGCTGGGTGGAAGGAAATTTGTGGCTCCTCTCTGATTCCAGAACTTTCTGTCACCACAATTTGAGGAAAATGTGTTTTTTTAGCCAAAGTTTGAGGTTTGCAAAGGATTCTGGGTAACAGAACCTGGTCAGAGCCCCACAAGTCACCCCATCTTGGATTCCCCTAGGTCTCTAGTTTTAAAAAATACACATGTTTGGTAGGCTTCCCTAGGTGCCGGCTGAGCTAGAGGCCAAAATCTACAGGAAGGCACTTTGCAAAAAACACCTCTGTTTTCTTTAAAAAAATGTGATGTGTCCACGTTGGGTTTTGGGGCATTTCCTGTTGCGGGCTCTAGGCCAACCCACACAAGTGAGGTATCATTTTTATCGGGAGACTTGGGGGAACGCTGGGTGGAAGGAAATTTGTGGCTCCTCTCAGATTCCAGAACTTTCTGTCACCAAAATATGAGGAAAATGTGTTTTTTTAGCCAAATTTTGAGGTTTGCAAAGGATTCGGGGTCACAGAACCTGGTCAGAGCCCCACAAGTCACCCCATCTTGGATTCCCCTAGGTCTCTAGTTTCCAAAATTGCACAGGTTTGGTAGGTTTCCCTAAGTGCTGGCTGAGCTAGAGGCCAAAATCTACAGGTAGGCACTTTGCAAAAAACACCTCTGTTTTCTTTAAAAAAATGTGATGTGTCCACGTTGTGTTTTGGGGCGTTTCCTGTCACGGGCACTAGGCCTACCCACACAAGTGAGGTATCATTTTTATCGGGAAACTTGGGGGAACACTGGGTGGAAGGAAATTTGTGGCTCCTCTCAGATTCCAGAACTTTCTGTCACCAAAATGTGAGGAAAACGTGTTTTTTTAGCCAAATTTTGAGGTTTGCAAAGGATTCTGGTAACAGAACCTGGTCAGATCCCCACAAGTCACCCCATCTTGGATTCCCCTAGGTCTCTAGTTTTAAAAAATTCACAGGTTTGGTAGGTTTCCCTAGGTGCCGGCTGAGCTAGAGGCCAAAATCTACAGGTAGGCCCTTTGCAAAAAACACCTCTGCTTTCTTTAAAAAAATGTGATGTGTCCACATTGCGTTTTGGGGCATTTCCTGTCGCGGGCACTAGGCCTACCCACACAAGTGAGGTATCATTTTTATCGGGAGACTGGGGGGAACGCTGGGTGGAAGGAAATTTGTGGCTCCTCTCTGATTCCAGAACTTTCTGTTACCAAAATTTGAGGAAAATTTGTTTTTTTAGCCAAAGTTTGAGGTTTGCAAAGGATTCTGGGTAACAGAACCTGGTCAGAGCCCCACAAGTCACCCCATCTTGGATTCCCCTAGGTCTCTAGTTTTCAAAAATGCACAGGTTTGCTAGGTTTCCCTAGGTGCCGGCTGAGCTACAGGCCAAAATCTACAGGTAGGCACTTTGCAAAAAACACCTCTGTTTTCTTTCAAAAAATTTGATGTGTCCACGTTGTGTTTTGGGGTGTTTCCTGTCACGGGCGCTAGGACTACCCACACAAATGAGGTATCATTTTTATCGGGAGACTTGGGGGAACACTGGGTGGAAGGAAATTTGTGGCTCCTCTCAGATTCCAGATCTTTCAGTCACCGAAATGTGAGGAAAACGTGTTTTTTAACCACATTTTGAGGTTTGCAAAGGATTGTGGGTAACAGAACCTGGTCAGAGCCCCACAAGTCACCCCATCTTGGATTCCCCTAGGTCTCTAGTTTTAAAAAATGCACAGGTTTGCTAGGTTTCCCTAGGTGCCGGCTGAGCTACAGGCCAAAATCTACAGGTAGGCACTTTGCAAAAAACACCTCTGTTTTCTTTCAAAAAATGTGATGTGTCCACGTTGTGTTTTGGGGTGTTTACTGTCACGGGCGCTAGGCCTACCCACACAAGTGAGGTATCATTTTTATCGGGAGACTTGGGGGAACGCTGGGAGGAAGGAAATTTGTGGCTCCTCTCAGATTCCAGATCTTTCTGTCACCGAAATGTGAGGAAAACGTGTTTTTTAGCCACATTTTCAGGTTTGCAAAGGATTGTGGGTAACAGAACCTGGTCAGAGCCCCACAAGTCACCCCATCTTGGATTCCCCTAGGTCTCTAGTTTTAAAAAATGCACAGGTTTGCTAGGTTTCCCTAGGTGCCGGCTGAGCTACAGGCCAAAATCTACAGTTAGGCACTTTGCAAAAAACACCTCTGTTTTCTTTCAAAAAATGTGATGTGTCATGTTGTGTTTTGGGGTGTTTACTGTCACGGGCGCTAGGCCTACCCACACAAGTGAGGTATCATTTTTATCGGGAGACTTGGGGAACGCTGGAAGGAAGGAAATTTGTGGCTCCTCTCAGATTCCAGATCTTTCTGTCACCGAAATGTGAGGAAAATGTGTTTTTTAGCCACATTTTCAGGTTTGCAAAGGATTGTGGGTAACAGAACCTGGTCAGAGCCCCACAAGTCACCCCATTTTGAATTCCCCTAGGTCTCTAGTTTAAAAAAATGCTTAGGTTTTGTAGGTTTCCCTTGGTGCCGTCTGAGCTAGAGGCCAAAATCTACAAGTAGGCACTTTGCAAAAAACACCTCTGTTTTCTTTAAAAAAATGTGATGTGTCCACGTTGTGTTTTGGGGCATTTCCTGTCATGGGCGCTAGGCCTACCCACACAAGTGAGGTATCATTTTTATCGGGAGATTTGGGGGAACACTGGGTGGAAGGAAATTCGTGGCTCCTCTCAGATTCCAGAACTTTCTGTCACTGAAATGTGAGGAAAATGTGTTTTTTTAGCCAAATTTTGAGGTTTGCAAAGGATTCGGGGTAACAGAACCTGGTCAGAGCCCCACAAGTCACCCCATCTTGGATTCCCCTAGGTCTCTAGTTTTCAAAAATGCACAGGTTTGGTAGGTTTCCCTAAGTGCTGGCTGAGCTAGAGGCCAAAATCTACAGGTAGGCACTTTGCAAAAAACACCTTTGTTTTCTTTAAAAAAATGTGATGTGTCCACGTTGTGTTTTGGGGCGTTTCGTGTCACGGGCACTAGGCCTACCCACACAAGTGAGGTATCATTTTTATCGGGAGACTTGGGGGAACGCTGGGTGGAAGAAAATGTGTGGCTCCTCGAAGATTCCAGAACTTTCTGTCACCGAAATTTGAGGAAAACGTGTTTTTTTAGCCAAATTTTGAGGTTTGCAAAGGATTCTGGGTAACAGAACCTGGTCAGAGCCCCACTAGTCACCCCATCTTGGATTCCCCTAGGTCTCTAGTTTTCAAAAATCCACAGGTTTGGTAGGTTTCCCTAGGTGCCGGCTGAGCTAGAGGCCAAAATCTACAGGTAGGCACTTTGAAAAAAACACCTCTGTTTTCTTTTAAAAAACGTGATGTGTCCACGTTGTGTTTTGGGGCATTTCCTGTCACGGGCGCTAGGCCTACCTACACAAGTGAGGTATCATTTTTATTGGGAGACTTGGGGGAACGCTGGGTGGAAGGAAATTTGTGGCTCCTCTCAGATTCCAGAACTTTCTGTCACCGAAATGAGAGGAAAATTTGTTTTTTTAGCCAAATGTTGAGGTTTGCAAAGGATTCTGGGTAGCAGAACCTGGTCAGAGCCCCACAAGTCACCCCATCTTGGATTCCCCTAGGTCTCTAGTTTTAAAAAATGCACAGGTTTGCTAGGTTTCCCTAGGTGCCGGCTGAGCTACAGGCCAAATATCTACAGGTAGGCACTTTGCAAAAAAACACCTCAGCTTTTCTTTAAAAAAAGTTTATGTGTCCACGTTGTGTTTTGGGGCGTTTACTGTCACGGGCGCAAGGCCTACCCACACAAGTGAGGTATCATTTTCATCGGGAGACTTGGGGGAACGCTGGGTGGAAGAAAATGTGTGGCTCCTCGAAGATTCCAGAACTTTCTGTCACCGAAATTTGAGGAAAACGTGTTTTTTTAGCCAAATTTTGAGGTTTGCAAAGGATTCTGGGAAAAAGAACCTGGTCAGAGCCCCACAAGTCACCCCATCTTGGATTCCCCTAGGTCTCTAGTTTTCAAAAATCCACAGGTTTGGTAGGTTTCCCTAGGTGCCGGCTGAGCTAGAGGCCAAAATCTACAGGTAGGCACTTTGAAAAAAACACCTCTGTTTTCTTTTAAAAAACGTGATGTGTCCACGTTGTGTTTTGGGGCATTTCCTGTCACGGGCGCTAGGCCTACCTAAACAAGTGAGGTATCATTTTTATTGGGAGACTTGGGGGAACGCTGGGTGGAAGGAAATTCGTGGCTCCTCTCAGATTCCAGAACTTTCTGTCACTGAAATGTGAGGAAAATGTGTTTTTTTAGCCAAATTTTGAGGTTTGCAAAGGATTCGGGGTAACAGAACCTGGTCAGAGCCCCACAAGTCACCCCATTTTGAATTCCCCTAGGTCTCTAGTTTAAAAAAATGCTTAGGTTTTGTAGGTTTCCCTTGGTGCCGTCTGAGCTAGAGGCCAAAATCTACAAGTAGGCACTTTGCAAAAAACACCTCTGTTTTCTTTAAAAAAACGTGATGTGTCCACGTTGTGTTTTGGGGCATTTCCTGTCATGGGCGCTAGGCCTACCCACACAAGTGAGGTATCATTTTTATCGGGAGATTTGGGGGAACACTGGGTGGAAGGAAATTCGTGGCTCCTCTCAGATTCCAGAACTTTCTGTCACTGAAATGTGAGGAAAATGTGTTTTTTTAGCCAAATTTTGAGGTTTGCAAAGGATTCGGGGTAACAGAACCTGGTCAGAGCCCCACAAGTCACCCCATCTTGGATTCCCCTAGGTCTCTAGTTTTCAAAAATGCACAGGTTTGGTAGGTTTCCCTAAGTGCTGGCTGAGCTAGAGGCCAAAATCTACAGGTAGGCACTTTGCAAAAAACACCTTTGTTTTCTTTAAAAAAATGTGATGTGTCCACGTTGTGTTTTGGGGCGTTTCGTGTCACGGGCACTAGGCCTACCCACACAAGTGAGGTATCATTTTTATCGGGAGACTTGGGGGAACGCTGGGTGGAAGAAAATGTGTGGCTCCTCGAAGATTCCAGAACTTTCTGTCACCGAAATTTGAGGAAAACGTGTTTTTTTAGCCAAATTTTGAGGTTTGCAAAGGATTCTGGGTAACAGAACCTGGTCAGAGCCCCACTAGTCACCCCATCTTGGATTCCCCTAGGTCTCTAGTTTTCAAAAATCCACAGGTTTGGTAGGTTTCCCTAGGTGCCGGCTGAGCTAGAGGCCAAAATCTACAGGTAGGCACTTTGAAAAAAACACCTCTGTTTTCTTTTAAAAAACGTGATGTGTCCACGTTGTGTTTTGGGGCATTTCCTGTCACGGGCGCTAGGCCTACCTACACAAGTGAGGTATCATTTTTATTGGGAGACTTGGGGGAACGCTGGGTGGAAGGAAATTTGTGGCTCCTCTCAGATTCCAGAACTTTCTGTCACCGAAATGTGAGGAAAATGTGTTTTTTTAGCCAAATGTTGAGGTTTGCAAAGGATTCTGGGTAGCAGAACCTGGTCAGAGCCCCACAAGTCACCCCATCTTGGATTCCCCTAGGTCTCTAGTTTTAAAAAATGCACAGGTTTGCTAGGTTTCCCTAGGTGCCGGCTGAGCTACAGGCCAAATATCTACAGGTAGGCACTTTGCAAAAAAACACCTCAGCTTTTCTTTAAAAAAAATTTATGTGTCCACGTTGTGTTTTGGGGCGTTTACTGTCACGGGCGCAAGGCCTACCCACACAAGTGAGGTATCATTTTCATAGGGAGACTTGGGGGAACGCTGGGTGGAAGAAAATGTGTGGCTCCTCGAAGATTCCAGAACTTTCTGTCACCGAAATTTGAGGAAAACGTGTTTTTTTAGCCAAATTTTGAGGTTTGCAAAGGATTCTGGGAAAAAGAACCTGGTCAGAGCCCCACAAGTCACCCCATCTTGGATTCCCCTAGGTCTCTAGTTTTCAAAAATCCACAGGTTTGGTAGGTTTCCCTAGGTGCCGGCTGAGCTAGAGGCCAAAATCTACAGGTAGGCACTTTGAAAAAAACACCTCTGTTTTCTTTTAAAAAACGTGATGTGTCCACGTTGTGTTTTGGGGCATTTCCTGTCACGGGCGCTAGGCCTACCTAAACAAGTGAGGTATCATTTTTATTGGGAGACTTGGGGGAACGCTGGGTGGAAGGAAATTCGTGGCTCCTCTCAGATTCCAGAACTTTCTGTCACTGAAATGTGAGGAAAATGTGTTTTTTTAGCCAAATTTTGAGGTTTGCAAAGGATTCGGGGTAACAGAACCTGGTCAGAGCCCCACAAGTCACCCCATTTTGAATTCCCCTAGGTCTCTAGTTTAAAAAAATGCTTAGGTTTTGTAGGTTTCCCTTGGTGCCGTCTGAGCTAGAGGCCAAAATCTACAAGTAGGCACTTTGCAAAAAACACCTCTGTTTTCTTTAAAAAAACGTGATGTGTCCACGTTGTGTTTTGGGGCATTTCCTGTCATGGGCGCTAGGCCTACCCACACAAGTGAGGTATCATTTTTATCGGGAGATTTGGGGGAACACTGGGTGGAAGGAAATTCGTGGCTCCTCTCAGATTCCAGAACTTTCTGTCACTGAAATGTGAGGAAAATGTGTTTTTTTAGCCAAATTTTGAGGTTTGCAAAGGATTCGGGGTAACAGAACCTGGTCAGAGCCCCACAAGTCACCCCATCTTGGATTCCCCTAGGTCTCTAGTTTTCAAAAATGCACAGGTTTGGTAGGTTTCCCTAAGTGCTGGCTGAGCTAGAGGCCAAAATCTACAGGTAGGCACTTTGCAAAAAACACCTTTGTTTTCTTTAAAAAAATGTGATGTGTCCACGTTGTGTTTTGGGGCGTTTCGTGTCACGGGCACTAGGCCTACCCACACAAGTGAGGTATCATTTTTATCGGGAGACTTGGGGGAACGCTGGGTGGAAGAAAATGTGTGGCTCCTCGAAGATTCCAGAACTTTCTGTCACCGAAATTTGAGGAAAACGTGTTTTTTTAGCCAAATTTTGAGGTTTGCAAAGGATTCTGGGTAACAGAACCTGGTCAGAGCCCCACTAGTCACCCCATCTTGGATTCCCCTAGGTCTCTAGTTTTCAAAAATCCACAGGTTTGGTAGGTTTCCCTAGGTGCCGGCTGAGCTAGAGGCCAAAATCTACAGGTAGGCACTTTGAAAAAAACACCTGTTTTCTTTTAAAAAACGTGATGTGTCCACGTTGTGTTTTGGGGCATTTCCTGTCACGGGCGCTAGGCCTACCTACACAAGTGAGGTATCATTTTTATTGGGAGACTTGGGGGAACGCTGGGTGGAAGGAAATTTGTGGCTCCTCTCAGATTCCAGAACTTTCTGTCACCGAAATGTGAGGAAAATGTGTTTTTTTAGCCAAATGTTGAGGTTTGCAAAGGATTCTGGGTAGCAGAACCTGGTCAGAGCCCCACAAGTCACCCCATCTTGGATTCCCCTAGGTCTCTAGTTTTAAAAAATGCACAGGTTTGCTAGGTTTCCCTAGGTGCCGGCTGAGCTACAGGCCAAATATCTACAGGTAGGCACTTTGCAAAAAAACACCTCAGCTTTTCTTTAAAAAAATGTTATGTGTCCACGTTGTGTTTTGGGGCGTTTACTGTCACGGGCGCAAGGCCTACCCACACAAGTGAGGTATCATTTTCATCGGGAGACTTGGGGGAACGCTGGGTGGAAGAAAATGTGTGGCTCCTCGAAGATTCCAGAACTTTCTGTCACCGAAATTTGAGGAAAACGTGTTTTTTTAGCCAAATTTTGAGGTTTGCAAAGGATTCTGGGAAAAAGAACCTGGTCAGAGCCCCACAAGTCACCCCATCTTGGATTCCCCTAGGTCTCTAGTTTTCAAAAATCCACAGGTTTGGTAGGTTTCCCTAGGTGCCGGCTGAGCTAGAGGCCAAAATCTACAGGTAGGCACTTTGAAAAAAACACCTCTGTTTTCTTTTAAAAAACGTGATGTGTCCACGTTGTGTTTTGGGGCATTTCCTGTCACGGGCGCTAGGCCTACCTAAACAAGTGAGGTATCATTTTTATTGGGAGACTTGGGGGAACGCTGGGTGGAAGGAAATTTGTGGCTCCTCTCAGATTCCAGAACTTTCTGTCACCGAAATGTGAGGAAAATTTGTTTTTTTAGCCAAATGTTGAGGTTTGCAAAGGATTCTGGGTAGCAGAACCTGGTCAGAGCCCCACAAGTCACCCCATCTTGGATTCCCCTAGGTCTCTAGTTATAAAAAATGCACAGGTTTGCTAGGTTTCCGTAGGTGCCGGCTGAGCTACAGGCCAAAATCTACAGGTAGGCACTTTGCAAAAAACACCTCTGTTTTCTTTCAAAAAATGTGATGTGTCCACGTTGTGTTTTGGGGTGTTTACTGTCACGGGCTCTAGGCCTACCCACACAAGTGAGGTATCATTTTTATCGGGAGACTTGGGGGAACGCTGGGAGGAAGGAAATTTGTGGCTCCTCTCAGATTCCAGAACTTTCTGTCACCAAAATGTGAGGAAAATGTGTTTTTTTAGCCAAATTTTGAGGTTTGCAAAGGATTCGGGGTCACAGAACCTGGTCAGAGCCCCACAAGTCACCCCATCTTGGATTCCCCTAGGTCTCTAGTTTTCAAAAATGCACAGGTTTGGTAGGTTTCCCTAAGTGCTGGCTGAGCTAGAGGCCAAAATCTACAGGTAGGCACTTTGCAAAAAACACCTCTGTTTTCTTTAAAAAAATGTGATGTGTCCACGTTGTGTTTTGGGGCGTTTCCTGTCACGGGCACTAGGCCTACCCACACAAGTGAGGTATCATTTTTATCGGGAAACTTGGGGGAACACTGGGTGGAAGGAAATTTGTGGCTCCTCTCAGATTCCAGAACTTTCTGTCACCAAAATGTGAGGAAAACGTGTTTTTTTAGCCAAATTTTGAGGTTTGCAAAGGATTCTGGTAACAGAACCTGGTCAGATCCCCACAAGTCACCCCATCTTGGATTCCCCTAGGTCTCTAGTTTTAAAAAATTCACAGGTTTGGTAGGTTTCCCTAGGTGCCGGCTGAGCTAGAGGCCAAAATCTACAGGTAGGCCCTTTGCAAAAAACACCTCTGCTTTCTTTAAAAAAATGTGATGTGTCCACATTGCGTTTTGGGGCATTTCCTGTCGCGGGCACTAGGCCTACCCACACAAGTGAGGTATCATTTTTATCGGGAGACTGGGGGGAACGCTGGGTGGAAGGAAATTTGTGGCTCCTCTCTGATTCCAGAACTTTCTGTTACCAAAATTTGAGGAAAATTTGTTTTTTTAGCCAAAGTTTGAGGTTTGCAAAGGATTCTGGGTAACAGAACCTGGTCAGAGCCCCACAAGTCACCCCATCTTGGATTCCCCTAGGTCTCTAGTTTTCAAAAATGCACAGGTTTGCTAGGTTTCCCTAGGTGCCGGCTGAGCTACAGGCCAAAATCTACAGGTAGGCACTTTGCAAAAAACACCTCTGTTTTCTTTCAAAAAATTTGATGTGTCCACGTTGTGTTTTGGGGTGTTTCCTGTCACGGGCGCTAGGACTACCCACACAAATGAGGTATCATTTTTATCGGGAGACTTGGGGGAACACTGGGTGGAAGGAAATTGGCGGCTCCTCTCAGATTCCAGATCTTTCAGTCACCGAAATGTGAGGAAAACGTGTTTTTTAACCACATTTTGAGGTTTGCAAAGGATTGTGGGTAACAGAACCTGGTCAGAGCCCCACAAGTCACCCCATCTTGGATTCCCCTAGGTCTCTAGTTTTCAAAAATGCACAGGTTTGCTAGGTTTCCCTAGGTGCCGGCTGAGCTACAGGCCAAAATCTACAGGTAGGCACTTTGCAAAAAACACCTCTGTTTTCTTTCAAAAAATTTGATGTGTCCACGTTGTGTTTTGGGGTGTTTCCTGTCACGGGCGCTAGGACTACCCACACAAATGAGGTATCATTTTTATCGGGAGACTTGGGGGAACACTGGGTGGAAGGAAATTGGCGGCTCCTCTCAGATTCCAGATCTTTCAGTCACCGAAATGTGAGGAAAACGTGTTTTTTAACCACATTTTGAGGTTTGCAAAGGATTGTGGGTAACAGAACCTGGTCAGAGCCCCACAAGTCACCCCATCTTGGATTCCCCTAGGTCTCTAGTTTTAAAAAATGCACAGGTTTGCTAGGTTTCCCTTGGTGCCGGCTGAGCTACAGGCCAAAATCTACAGGTAGGCACTTTGCAAAAAACACCTCTGTTTTCTTTCAAAAAATGTGATGTGTCCACGTTGTGTTTTGGGGTGTTTACTGTCACGGGCGCTAGGCCTACCCACACAAGTGAGGTATCATTTTTATCGGGAGACTTGGGGGAACGCTGGGAGGAAGGAAATTTGTGGCTCCTCTCAGATTCCAGATCTTTCTGTCACCGAAATGTGAGGAAAACGTGTTTTTTAGCCACATTTTCAGGTTTGCAAAGGATTGTGGGTAACAGAACCTGGTCAGAGCCCCACAAGTCACCCCATCTTGGATTCCCCTAGGTCTCTAGTTTTAAAAAATGCACAGGTTTGCTAGGTTTCCCTAGGTGCCGGCTGAGCTACAGGCCAAAATCTACAGTTAGGCACTTTGCAAAAAACACCTCTGTTTTCTTTCAAAAAATGTGATGTGTCCATGTTGTGTTTTGGGGTGTTTACTGTCACGGGCGCTAGGCCTACCCACACAAGTGAGGTACCATTTTTATCGGGAGACTTGGGGAACGCTGGGAGGAAGGAAATTTGTGGCTCCTCTCAGATTCCAGATCTTTCTGTCACCGAAATGTGAGGAAAATGTGTTTTTTAGCCACATTTTCAGGTTTGCAAAGGATTCTGGGTAACAGAACCTGGTCAGAGCCCCACAAGTCACCCCATCTTGGATTCCCCTAGGTCTCTAGTTTTCAAAAATGCACAGGTTTGCTAGGTTTCCCTAGGTGCCGGCTGAGCTACAGGCCAAAATCTACAGGTAGGCACTTTGCAAAAAACACCTCTGTTTTCTTTCAAAAAATTTGATGTGTCCACGTTGTGTTTTGGGGTGTTTCCTGTCACGGGCGCTAGGACTACCCACACAAATGAGGTATCATTTTTATCGGGAGACTTGGGGGAACACTGGGTGGAAGGAAATTGGCGGCTCCTCTCAGATTCCAGATCTTTCAGTCACCGAAATGTGAGGAAAACGTGTTTTTTAACCACATTTTGAGGTTTGCAAAGGATTGTGGGTAACAGAACCTGGTCAGAGCCCCACAAGTCACCCCATCTTGGATTCCCCTAGGTCTCTAGTTTTCAAAAATGCACAGGTTTGCTAGGTTTCCCTAGGTGCCGGCTGAGCTACAGGCCAAAATCTACAGGTAGGCACTTTGCAAAAAACACCTCTGTTTTCTTTCAAAAAATTTGATGTGTCCACGTTGTGTTTTGGGGTGTTTCCTGTCACGGGCGCTAGGACTACCCACACAAATGAGGTATCATTTTTATCGGGAGACTTGGGGGAA
Source organism: Pleurodeles waltl (assembly GCF_031143425.1). NCBI lineage: Eukaryota > Metazoa > Chordata > Amphibia > Caudata > Salamandridae > Pleurodeles > Pleurodeles waltl. The sequence goes on along the minus strand of NC_090446.1, from coordinate 1,263,587,267 downwards.
CACTGGGTGGAAGGAAATTGGCGGCTCCTCTCAGATTCCAGATCTTTCAGTCACCGAAATGTGAGGAAAACGTGTTTTTTAACCACATTTTGAGGTTTGCAAAGGATTGTGGGTAACAGAACCTGGTCAGAGCCCCACAAGTCACCCCATCTTGGATTCCCCTAGGTCTCTAGTTTTAAAAAATGCACAGGTTTGCTAGGTTTCCCTTGGTGCCGGCTGAGCTACAGGCCAAAATCTACAGGTAGGCACTTTGCAAAAAACACCTCTGTTTTCTTTCAAAAAATGTGATGTGTCCACGTTGTGTTTTGGGGTGTTTACTGTCACGGGCGCTAGGCCTACCCACACAAGTGAGGTATCATTTTTATCGGGAGACTTGGGGGAACGCTGGGAGGAAGGAAATTTGTGGCTCCTCTCAGATTCCAGATCTTTCTGTCACCGAAATGTGAGGAAAACGTGTTTTTTAGCCACATTTTCAGGTTTGCAAAGGATTGTGGGTAACAGAACCTGGTCAGAGCCCCACAAGTCACCCCATCTTGGATTCCCCTAGGTCTCTAGTTTTAAAAAATGCACAGGTTTGCTAGGTTTCCCTAGGTGCCGGCTGAGCTACAGGCCAAAATCTACAGTTAGGCACTTTGCAAAAAACACCTCTGTTTTCTTTCAAAAAATGTGATGTGTCCATGTTGTGTTTTGGGGTGTTTACTGTCACGGGCGCTAGGCCTACCCACACAAGTGAGGTATCATTTTTATCGGGAGACTTGGGGAACGCTGGGAGGAAGGAAATTTGTGGCTCCTCTCAGATTCCAGATCATTCTGTCACCGAAATGTGAGGAAAATGTGTTTTTTAGCCACATTTTCAGGTTTGCAAAGGATTGTGGGTAACAGAACCTGGTCAGAGCCCCACAAGTCACCCCATTTTGAATTCCCCTAGGTCTCTAGTTTAAAAAAATGCTTAGGTTTTGTAGGTTTCCCTTGGTGCCGTCTGAGCTAGAGGCCAAAATCTACAAGTAGGCACTTTGCAAAAAACACCTCTGTTTTCTTTAAAAAAACGTGATGTGTCCACGTTGTGTTTTGGGGCATTTCCTGTCATGGGCGCTAGGCCTACCCACACAAGTGAGGTATCATTTTTATCGGGAGATTTGGGGGAACACTGGGTGGAAGGAAATTCGTGGCTCCTCTCAGATTCCAGAACTTTCTGTCACTGAAATGTGAGGAAAATGTGTTTTTTTAGCCAAATTTTGAGGTTTGCAAAGGATTCGGGGTAACAGAACCTGGTCAGAGCCCCACAAGTCACCCCATCTTGGATTCCCCTAGGTCTCTAGTTTTCAAAAATGCACAGGTTTGGTAGGTTTCCCTAAGTGCTGGCTGAGCTAGAGGCCAAAATCTACAGGTAGGCACTTTGCAAAAAACACCTTTGTTTTCTTTAAAAAAATGTGATGTGTCCACGTTGTGTTTTGGGGCGTTTCGTGTCACGGGCACTAGGCCTACCCACACAAGTGAGGTATCATTTTTATCGGGAGACTTGGGGGAACGCTGGGTGGAAGAAAATGTGTGGCTCCTCGAAGATTCCAGAACTTTCTGTCACCGAAATTTGAGGAAAACGTGTTTTTTTAGCCAAATTTTGAGGTTTGCAAAGGATTCTGGGTAACAGAACCTGGTCAGAGCCCCACTAGTCACCCCATCTTGGATTCCCCTAGGTCTCTAGTTTTCAAAAATCCACAGGTTTGGTAGGTTTCCCTAGGTGCCGGCTGAGCTAGAGGCCAAAATCTACAGGTAGGCACTTTGAAAAAAACACCTCTGTTTTCTTTTAAAAAACGTGATGTGTCCACGTTGTGTTTTGGGGCATTTCCTGTCACGGGCGCTAGGCCTACCTACACAAGTGAGGTATCATTTTTATTGGGAGACTTGGGGGAACGCTGGGTGGAAGGAAATTTGTGGCTCCTCTCAGATTCCAGAACTTTCTGTCAACGAAATGTGAGGAAAATTTGTTTTTTTAGCCAAATGTTGAGGTTTGCAAAGGATTCTGGGTAGCAGAACCTGGTCAGAGCCCCACAAGTCACCCCATCTTGGATTCCCCTAGGTCTCTAGTTTTAAAAAATGCACAGGTTTGCTAGGTTTCCCTAGGTGCCGGCTGAGCTACAGGCCAAATATCTACAGGTAGGCACTTTGCAAAAAAACACCTCAGCTTTTCTTTAAAATAATTTGATGTGTCCACGTTGTGTTTTGGGGCGTTTACTGTCACGGGCGCAAGGCCTACCCACACAAGTGAGGTATCATTTTCATCGGGAGACTTGGGGGAACGCTGGGTGGAAGAAAATGTGTGGCTCCTCGAAGATTCCAGAACTTTCTGTCACCAAAATTTGAGGAAAACGTGTTTTTTTAGCCAAATTTTGAGGTTTGCAAAGGATTCTGGGAAAAAGAACCTGGTCAGAGCCCCACAAGTCACCCCATCTTGGATTCCCCTAGGTCTCTAGTTTTAAAAAATCCACAGGTTTGGTAGGTTTCCCTAGGTGCCGGCTGAGCTAGAGGCCAAAATCTACAGGTAGGCACTTTGAAAAAAACACCTCTGTTTTCTTTTAAAAAACGTGATGTGTCCACGTTGTGTTTTGGGGCATTTCCTGTCACGGGCGCTAGGCCTACCTACACAAGTGAGGTATCATTTTTATTGGGAGACTTGGGGGAACGCTGGGTGGAAGGAAATTTGTGGCTCCTCTCAGATTCCAGAACTTTCTGTCACCGAAATGTGAGGAAAATTTGTTTTTTTAGCCAAATGTTGAGGTTTGCAAAGGATTCTGGGTAGCAGAACCTGGTCAGAGCCCCACAAGTCACCCCATCTTGGATTCCCCTAGGTCTCTAGTTTTAAAAAATGCACAGGTTTGCTAGGTTTCCCTAGGTGCCGGCTGAGCTACAGGCCAAAATCTACAGGTAGGCACTTTGCAAAAAACACCTCTGTTTTCTTTCAAAAAATGTGATGTGTCCACGTTGTGTTTTGGGGTGTTTACTGTCACGGGCGCTAGGCCTACCCACACAAGTGAGGTATCATTTTTATCGGGAGACTTGGGGGAACGCTGGGTGGAAGGAAATTTGTGGCTCCTCTCAGATTCCAGATCTTTCTGTCACCGAAATGTGAGGAAAACGTGTTTTTTAGCCACATTTTCAGGATTGCAAAGGATTGTGGGTAACAGAACCTGGTCAGAGCCCCACAAGTCACCCCATTTTGAATTCCCCTAGGTCTCTAGTTTTAAAAAATGCTCAGGTTTGGTAGGTTTCCCTTGGTGCCGTCTGAGCTAGAGGCCAAAATCTACAAGTAGGCACTTTGCAATAAACACCTCTGTTTTCTTTAAAAAAACGTGATGTGTCCACGTTCTATTTTGGGGCATTTCCTGTCATGGGCGCTAGGCCTACCTAAACAAGTGAGGTATCATTTTTATTGGGAGACTTGGGGGAACGCTGGGTGGAAGGAAATTTGTGGCTCCTCTCAGATTCCAGAACTTTCTGTCACCGAAATGTGAGGAAAATTTGTTTTTTTAGCCAAATGTTGAGGTTTGCAAAGGATTCTGGGTAGCAGAACCTGGTCAGAGCCCCACAAGTCACCCCATCTTGGATTCCCCTAGGTCTCTAGTTTTAAAAAATGCACAGGTTTGCTAGGTTTCCCTAGGTGCCGGCTGAGCTACAGGCAAAAATCTACAGGTAGGCACTTTGCAAAAAACACGTCTGTTTTCTTTCAAAAAATGTGATGTGTCCACGTTGTGTTTTGGGGTGTTTACTGTCACGGGCTCTAGGCCTACCCACACAAGTGAGGTATCATTTTTATCGGGAGACTTGGGGGAACGCTGGGTGGAAGGTAATTTGTGGCTCCTCTCAGATTCCAGAACTTTCTGTCACCAAAATGTGAGGAAAATGTGTTTTTTTAGCCAAATTTTGAGGTTTGCAAAGGATTCGGGGTCACAGAACCTGGTCAGAGCCCCACAAGTCACCCCATCTTGGATTCCCCTAGGTCTCTAGTTTTCAAAAATGCACAGGTTTGGTAGGTTTCCCTAAGTGCTGGCTGAGCTAGAGGCCAAAATCTACAGGTAGGCACTTTGCAAAAAACACCTCTGTTTTCTTTAAAAAAATGTGATGTGTCCACGTTGTGTTTTGGGGCGTTTCCTGTCACGGGCACTAGGCCTACCCACACAAGTGAGGTATCATTTTTATCGGGAAACTTGGGGGAACACTGGGTGGAAGGAAATTTGTGGCTCCTCTCAGATTCCAGATCTTTCTGTCACCGAAATGTGAGGAAAATGTGTTTTTTAGCCAAATTTTGAGGTTTGCAAAGGATTCTGGTAACAGAACATGGTCAGATCCCCACAAGTCACCCCATCTTGGATTCCCCTAGGTCTCTAGTTTTAAAAAATTCACAGGTTTGGTAGGTTTCCCTAGGTGCCGGCTGAGCTAGAGGCCAAAATCTACAGGTAGGCCCTTTGCAAAAAACACCTCTGCTTTCTTTAAAAAAATGTGATGTGTCCACATTGCGTTTTGGGGCATTTCCTGTCGCGGGCACTAGGCCTACCCACACAAGTGAGGTATCATTTTTATCGGGAGACTGGGGGGAACGCTGGGTGGAAGGAAATTTGTGGCTCCTCTCTGATTCCAGAACTTTCTGTTACCAAAATTTGAGGAAAATTTGTTTTTTTAGCCAAAGTTTGAGGTTTGCAAAGGATTCTGGGTAACAGAACCTGGTCAGAGCCCCTCAAGTCACCCCATCTTGGATTCCCCTAGGTCTCTAGTTTTCAAAAATGCACAGGTTTGCTAGGTTTCCCTAGGTGCCGGCTGAGCTACAGGCCAAAATCTACAGGTAGGCACTTTGCAAAAAACACCTCTGTTTTCTTTCAAAAAATTTGATGTGTCCACGTTGTGTTTTGGGGTGTTTCCTGTCACGGGCGCTAGGACTACCCACACAAATGAGGTATCATTTTTATCGGGAGACTTGGGGGAACACTGGGTGGAAGGAAATTGGCGGCTCCTCTCAGATTCCAGATCTTTCAGTCACCGAAATGTGAGGAAAACGTGTTTTTTAACCACATTTTGAGGTTTGCAAAGGATTGTGGGTAACAGAACCTGGTCAGAGCCCCACAAGTCACCCCATCTTGGATTCCCCTAGGTCTCTAGTTTTAAAAAATGCACAGGTTTGCTAGGTTTCCCTAGGTGCCGGCTGAGCTACAGGCCAAAATCTACAGGTAGGCACTTTGCAAAAAACACCTCTGTTTTCTTTCAAAAAATGTGATGTGTCCACGTTGTGTTTTGGGGTGTTTACTGTCACGGGCGCTAGGCCTACCCACACAAGTGAGGTATCATTTTTATCGGGAGACTTGGGGGAACGCTGGGAGGAAGGAAATTTGTGGCTCCTCTCAGATTCCAGATCTTTCTGTCACCGAAATGTGAGGAAAACGTGTTTTTTAGCCACATTTTCAGGTTTGCAAAGGATTGTGGGTAACAGAACCTGGTCAGAGCCCCACAAGTCACCCCATCTTGGATTCCCCTAGGTCTCTAGTTTTAAAAAATGCACAGGTTTGCTAGGTTTCCCTAGGTGCCGGCTGAGCTACAGGCCAAAATCTACAGTTAGGCACTTTGCAAAAAACACCTCTGTTTTCTTTCAAAAAATGTGATGTGTCCATGTTGTGTTTTGGGGTGTTTACTGTCACGGGCGCTAGGCCTACCCACACAAGTGAGGTATCATTTTTATCGGGAGACTTGGGGAACGCTGGGAGGAAGGAAATTTGTGGCTCCTCTCAGATTCCAGATCTTTCTGTCACCGAAATGTGAGGAAAATGTGTTTTTTAGCCACATTTTCAGGTTTGCAAAGGATTGTGGGTAACAGAACCTGGTCAGAGCCCCACAAGTCACCCCATTTTGAATTCCCCTAGGTCTCTAGTTTAAAAAAATGCTTAGGTTTTGTAGGTTTCCCTTGGTGCCGTCTGAGCTAGAGGCCAAAATCTACAAGTAGGCACTTTGCAAAAAACACCTCTGTTTTCTTTAAAAAAACGTGATGTGTCCACGTTGTGTTTTGGGGCATTTCCTGTCATGGGCGCTAGGCCTACCCACACAAGTGAGGTATCATTTTTATCGGGAGATTTGGGGGAACACTGGGTGGAAGGAAATTCGTGGCTCCTCTCAGATTCCAGAACTTTCTGTCACTGAAATGTGAGGAAAATGTGTTTTTTTAGCCAAATTTTGAGGTTTGCAAAGGATTCGGGGTAACAGAACCTGGTCAGAGCCCCACAAGTCACCCCATCTTGGATTCCCCTAGGTCTCTAGTTTTCAAAAATGCACAGGTTTGGTAGGTTTCCCTAAGTGCTGGCTGAGCTAGAGGCCAAAATCTACAGGTAGGCACTTTGCAAAAAACACCTTTGTTTTCTTTAAAAAAATGTGATGTGTCCACGTTGTGTTTTGGGGCGTTTCGTGTCACGGGCACTAGGCCTACCCACACAAGTGAGGTATCATTTTTATCGGGAGACTTGGGGGAACGCTGGGTGGAAGAAAATGTGTGGCTCCTCGAAGATTCCAGAACTTTCTGTCACCGAAATTTGAGGAAAACGTGTTTTTTTAGCCAAATTTTGAGGTTTGCAAAGGATTCTGGGTAACAGAACCTGGTCAGAGCCCCACTAGTCACCCCATCTTGGATTCCCCTAGGTCTCTAGTTTTCAAAAATCCACAGGTTTGGTAGGTTTCCCTAGGTGCCGGCTGAGCTAGAGGCCAAAATCTACAGGTAGGCACTTTGAAAAAAACACCTCTGTTTTCTTTTAAAAAACGTGATGTGTCCACGTTGTGTTTTGGGGCATTTCCTGTCACGGGCGCTAGGCCTACCTACACAAGTGAGGAATCATTTTTATTGGGAGACTTGGGGGAACGCTGGGTGGAAGGAAATTTGTGGCTCCTCTCAGATTCCAGAACTTTCTGTCACCGAAATGTGAGGAAAATTTGTTTTTTTAGCCAAATGTTGAGGTTTGCAAAGGATTCTGGGTAGCAGAACCTGGTCAGAGCCCCACAAGTCACCCCATCTTGGATTCCCCTAGGTCTCTAGTTTTAAAAAATGCACAGGTTTGCTAGGTTTCCCTAGGTGCCGGCTGAGCTACAGGCCAAATATCTACAGGTAGGCACTTTGCAAAAAAACACCTCAGCTTTTCTTTAAAAAAATTTGATGTGTCCACGTTGTGTTTTGGGGCGTTTACTGTCACGGGCGCAAGGCCTACCCACACAAGTGAGGTATCATTTTCATCGGGAGACTTGGGGGAACGCTGGGTGGAAGAAAATGTGTGGCTCCTCGAAGATTCCAGAACTTTCTGTCACCAAAATTTGAGGAAAACGTGTTTTTTTAGCCAAATTTTGAGGTTTGCAAAGGATTCTGGGAAAAAGAACCTGGTCAGAGCCCCACAAGTCACCCCATCTTGGATTCCCCTAGGTCTCTAGTTTTCAAAAATCCACAGGTTTGGTAGGTTTCCCTAGGTGCCGGCTGAGCTAGAGGCCAAAATCTACAGGTAGGCACTTTGAAAAAAACACCTCTGTTTTCTTTTAAAAAACATGATGTGTCCACGTTGTGTTTTGGGGCATTTCCTGTCACGGGCGCTAGGCCTACCTACACAAGTGAGGTATCATTTTTATTGGGAGACTTGGGGGAACGCTGGGTGGAAGGAAATTTGTGGCTCCTCTCAGATTCCAGAACTTTCTGTCACCGAAATGTGAGGAAAATTTGTTTTTTTAGCCAAATGTTGAGGTTTGCAAAGGATTCTGGGTAGCAGAACCTGGTCAGAGCCCCACAAGTCACCCCATCTTGGATTCCCCTAAGTCTCTAGTTTTAAAAAATGCACAGGTTTGCTAGGTTTCCCTAGGTGCCGGCTGAGCTACAGGCCAAAATCTACAGGTAGGCACTTTGCAAAAAACACCTCTGTTTTCTTTCAAAAAATGTGATGTGTCCACGTTGTGTTTTGGGGTGTTTACTGTCACGGGCGCTAGGCCTACCCACACAAGTGAGGTATCATTTTTATCGGGAGACTTGGGGGAACGCTGGGTGGAAGGAAATTTGTGGCTCCTCTCAGATTCCAGATCTTTCTGTCACCGAAATGTGAGGAAAACGTGTTTTTTAGCCACATTTTCAGGATTGCAAAGGATTGTGGGTAACAGAACCTGGTCAGAGCCCCACAAGTCACCCCATTTTGAATTCCCCTAGGTCTCTAGTTTTAAAAAATGCTCAGGTTTGGTAGGTTTCCCTTGGTGCCGTCTGAGCTAGAGGCCAAAATCTACAAGTAGGCACTTTGCAATAAACACCTCTGTTTTCTTTTAAAAAACGTGATGTGTCCACGTTCTATTTTGGGGCATTTCCTGTCATGGGCGCTAGGCCTACCCACACAAGTGAGGTATCATTTTTATCGGGAGATTTGGGGGAACACTGGGTGGAAGGAAATTCGTGGCTCCTCTCAGATTCCAAACTTTCTGTCACTGAAATGTGAGGAAAATGTGTTTTTTTAGCCAAATTTTGAGGTTTGCAAAGGATTCGGGGTAACAGAACCTGGTCAGAGCCCCACAAGTCACCCCATCTTGGATTCCCCTAGGTCTCTAGTTTTCAAAAATGCACAGGTTTGGTAGGTTTCCCTAAGTGCTGGCTGAGCTAGAGGCCAAAATCTACAGGTAGGCACTTTGCAAAAAACACCTCTGTTTTCTTTAAAAAAATGTGATGTGTCCACGTTGTGTTTTGGGGCGTTTCCTGTCACGGGCACTAGGCCTACCCACACAAGTGAGGTATCATTTTTATCGGGAAACTTGGGGGAACACTGGGTGGAAGGAAATTTGTGGCTCCTCTCAGATTCCAGAACTTTCTGTCACCAAAATGTGAGGAAAACGTGTTTATTTAGCCAAATTTTGAGGTTTGCAAAGGATTCTGGTAACAGAACCTGGTCAGATCCCCACAAGTCACCCCATCTTGGATTCCCCTAGGACTCTAGTTTTCAAAAATTCACAGGTTTGGTAGGTTTCCCTAGGTGCCGGCTGAGCTAGAGGCCAAAATCTACAGGTAGGCCCTTTGCAAAAAACACCTCTGCTTTCTTTAAAAAAATGTGATGTGTCCACATTGCGTTTTGGGGCATTTCCTGTCGCGGGCACTAGGCCTACCCACACAAGTGAGGTATCATTTTTATCGGGAGACTGCGGGGAACGCTGGGTGGAAGGAAATTTGTGGCTCCTCTCTGATTCCAGAACTTTCTGTCACCAAAATTTGAGGAAAATTTGTTTTTTTAGCCAAAGTTTGAGGTTTGCAAAGGATTCTGGGTAACAGAACCTGGTCAGAGCCCCACAAGTCACCCCATCTTGGATTCCCCTAGGTCTCTAGTTTTAAAAAATACACAGGTTTGGTAGGTTTCCCTAGGTGCCGGCTGAGCTAGAGGCCAAAATCTACAGGTAGGCACTTTGCAAAAAACACCTCTGTTTTCTTTAAAAAAATGTGATGTGTCCACGTTGCGTTTTGGGGCATTTCCTGTTGCGGGCGCTAGGCCAACCCACACAAGTGAGGTATCATTTTTATCGGGAGACTTGGGGGAATGCTGGGTGGAAGGAAATTTGTGGCTCCTCTCAGATTCCAGAACTTTCTGTCACCGAAATGTGAGGAAAATTTGTTTTTTTAGCCAAATGTTGAGGTTTGCAAAGGACTCTGGGTAACAGAACCTGGTCAGAGCCCCACAAGTCACCCCATCTTGAATTCCCCTAGGTGTCTAGTTTTCAAAAATGCATAGGTTTGGTAGGTTTCCCTAGGTGCCGGCTGAGCTAGAGGCCAAATATCTACAGGTAGGCACTTTGCAAAAAAACACCTCTTTTTTCTTTCAAAAAATGTGATGTGTCCACGTTGTGTTTTGGGGCGTTTACTGTCACGGGCGCAAGGCCTACCCACACAAGTGAGGTATCATTTTTATCGGGAGACTTGGGGGAACGCTGGGTGGAAGAAAATGTGTGGCTCCTCGAAGATTCCAGAACTTTCTGTCACCGAAATGTGAGGAAAACGTGTTTTTTTAGCCAAATTTTGAGGTTTGCAAAGGATTCTGGGTAACAGAACCTGGTCAGAGCCCCACAAGTCACCCCATCTTGAATTCCCCTAGGTCTCTAGTTTTCAAAAATGCATAGGTTTATTAGGTTTCCCTAGGTGCCGGCTGAGCTAGAGGCCAAAATCTACAGGTAGGCACTTTGCAAAAAACACCTCTGTTTTCTTTAAAAAAATGTGATGTGTCCACGTTGCGTTTTGGGGCATTTCCTGTCACGGGCGCTAGGCCTACCCACACAAGTGAGGTATCATTTTTATTGGGAGACTTGGGGGAACGCTGGGTGGAAGGAAATTTGTGGCTCCTCTCAGATTCCAGAACTTTCTGTCACCGAAATGTGAGGAAAATTTGTTTTTTTAGCCAAATGTTGAGGTTTGCAAAGGATTGTGGGTAACAGAACCTGGTCAGAGCCCCACAAGTCACCCCATCTTGGATTCCCTAGGTCTCTAGTTTTAAAAAATGCACAGGTTTGCTAGGTTTCCCTAGGTGCCGGGTGAGCTACAGGCCAAAATCTACAGGTAGGCACTTTGCAAAAAACACCTCTGTTTTCTTTCAAAAAATTTGATGTGTCCACGTTGTGTTTTGGGGTGTTTACTGTCACGGGCGCTAGGCCTAACCACACAAATGAGGTACCATTTTTATCGGGAGACTTGGGGGAACACTGGGTGGAAGGAAATTTGTGGCTCCTCTCAGATTCCAGATCTTTCTGTCACCGAAATGTGAGGAAAACGTGTTTTTTAGCCACATTTTGAGGTTTGCAAAGGATTGTGGGTAACAGAACCTGGTCAGAGCCCCACAAGTCACCCCATCTTGGATTCCCCTAGGTCTCTAGTTTTAAAAAATGCACAGGTTTGGTAGGTTTCCCTTGGTGCCGTCTGAGCTAGAGGCCAAAATCTACAAGTAGGCACTTTGCAAAAAACACCTCTGTTTTCTTTAAAAAAACGTGATGTGTCCACGTTGTGTTTTGGAGCATTTCCTGTCATGGGCGCTAGGCCTACCCACACAAGTGAGGTATCATTTTTATTGGGAGATTTGGGGGAACACTGGGTGGAAGGAAATTCGTGGCTCCTCTCAGATTCCAAACTTTCTGTCACTGAAATGTGAGGAAAATTTGTTTTTTTAGCCAAATTTTGAGGTTTGCAAAGGATTCGGGGTAACAGAACCTGGTCAGAGCCCCACAAGTCACCCCATCTTGGATTCCCCTAGGTCTCTAGTTTTCAAAAATGCACAGGTTTGGTAGGTTTCCCTACGTGCTGGCTGAGCTAGAGGCCAAAATCTACAGGTAGGCACTTTGCAAAAAACACCTCTGTTTTCTTTAAAAAAATGTGATGTGTCCACGTTGTGTTTTGGGGCGTTTCCTGTCACGGGCACTAGGCCTACCCACACAAGTGAGGTATCATTTTTATCGGGAGACTTGGGGGAACGCTGGGTGGAAGAAAATGTGTGGCTCCTCGAAGATTCCTGAACTTTCTGTCACCAAAATTTGAGGAAAACGTGTTTTTTTAGCCAAATTTTGAGGTTTGCAAAGGATTCTGGGTAACAGAACCTGGTCAGAGCCCCACAAGTCACTCCATCTTGAATTCCCCTAGGTCTCTAGTTTTAAAAAATGCATAGGTTTGGTAGGTTTCCCTAGGTGCCGGCTGAGCTAGAGGCCAAATATCTACAGGTAGGCACTTTGCAAAAAAACACCTCAGCTTTTCTTTCAAAAAATGTGATGTGTCCACGTTGTGTTTTGGGGCGTTTACTGTCACGGGCGCAAGGCCTACCCACACAAGTGAGGTATCATTTTCATCGGGAGACTTGGGGGAACGCTGGGTGGAAGAAAATGTGTGGCTCCTCGAAGATTCCAGAACTTTCTGTCACCGAAATGTGAGGAAAACGTGTTTTTTTAGCCAAATTGTGAGGTTTGCAAAGGATTCTGGGTAACAGAACCTGGTCAGAGCCCCACAAGTCACCCCATCTTGGATTCCCCTAGGTCTCTAGTTTTCAAAAATCCACAGGTTTGGTAGGTTTCTCTAGGTGCCGGCTGAGCTAGAGGCCAAAATCTACAGGTAGGCACTTTGGAAAAAACACCTCTGTTTTCTTTTAAAAAACGTGATGTGTCCACGTTGTGTTTTGGGGCATTTCCTGTCACGGGCGCTAGGCCTACCTACACAAGTGAGGTATGATTTTTATTGGGAGACTTGGGGGAACGCTGGGTGGAAGGAAATTTGTGGCTCCTCTCAGATTCCAGAACTTTCTGTCACCGAAATGTGAGGAACATTTGTTTTTTTAGCCAAATGTTGAGGTTTGCAAAGGATTCTGGGTAGCAGATCCTGGTCAGAGCCCCACAAGTCACCCCATCTTAGATTCCCCTAGGTCTCTAGTTTTAAAAAATGCACAGGTTTGCTAGGTTTCCCTAGGTGCCGGCTGAGCTACAGGCCAAAATCTACAGGTAGGCACTTTGCAAAAAACACCTCTGTTTTCTTTAAAAAAATGTGATGTGTCCACGTTGTGATTTGGGGTGTTTACTGTCACGGGCGCTAGGCCTACCCACACAAGTGAGGTATCATTTTTATCGGGAGACTTGGGGGAACGCTGGGTGGAAGGAAATTTGTGGCTCCTCTCAGATTCCAGATCTTTCTGTCACCGAAATGTGAGGAAAACGTGTTTTTTAGCCACATTTTCAGGTTTGCAAAGGATTGTGGGTAACAGAACCTGGTCAGAGCCCCACAAGTCACCCCATTTTGAATTCCCCTAGGTCTCTAGTTTTAAAAAATGCTCAGGTTTGGTAGGTTTCCCTTGGTGCCGTCTGAGCTAGAGGCCAAAATCTACAAGTAGGCACTTTGCAAAAAACACCTCTGTTTTCTTAAAAAAACGTGATGTGTCCACGTTTTATTTTGGGGCATTTCCTGTCATGGGCGCTAGGCCTACCCACACAAGTGAGTTATCATTTTTATCGGGAGATTTGGGGGAACAGTGGGTGGAAGGAAATTCGTGGCTCCTCTCAGATTCCAGAACTTTCTGTCACTGAAATGTGAGGAAAATGTGTTTTTTTAGCCAAATTTTGAGGTTTGCAAAGGATTCGGGGTAACAGAACCTGGTCAGAGCCCCACAAGTCACCCCATCTTGGATTCCCCTAGGTCTCTAGTTTTCAAAAATGCACAGGTTTGGTAGGTTTCCCTAAGTGCTGGCTGAGCTAGAGGCCAAAATCTACAGGTAGGCACTTTGCAACAAATACCTCTGTTTTCTTTAAAAAAATGTGATGTGTCCACGTTGTGTTTTGGGGCGTTTCCTGTCACGGGCACTAGGCCTACCCACACAAGTGAGGTATCATTTTTATCGGGAAACTTGGGGGAACACTGGGTGGAAGGAAATTTATGGCTCCTCTCTGATTCCAGAACTTTCTGTCAACAAAATTTGAGGAAAATTTGTTTTTTTAGCCAAAGTTTGAGGTTTGCAAAGGATTCTGGGTAACAGAACCTGGTCAGAGCCCCACAAGTCACCCCATCTTGGATTCCCCTAGGTCTCTAGTTTTAAAAAATACACAGGTTTGGTAGGTTTCCCTAGGTGCCGGCTGAGCTAGAGGCCAAAATCTACAGGTAGGCACTTTGCAAAAAACACCTCTGTTTTCTTTTAAAAAATGTAATGTGTCCACGTTGCGTTTTGGGGCATTTCCTGTTGCGGGCGCTAGGCCAACCCGCACAAGTGAGGTATCATTTTTATCGTGAGACTTGGGGGAACGCTGGGTGGAAGGAAATTTGTGGCTCCTCTCAGATTCCAGAACTTTCTGTCACCGAAATGTGAGGAAAATTTGTTTTTTTAGCCAAATGTTGAGGTTTGCAAAGGACTCTGGGTAACAGAACCTGGTCAGAGCCCCACAAGTCACCCCATCTTGAATTCCCCTAGGTCTCTAGTTTTCAAAAATGCATAGGTTTGGTAGGTTTCCCTAGGTGCCGGCTGAGCTAGAGGCCAAATATCTACAGGTAGGCACTTTGCAAAAAAACACCTCTTTTTTCTTTAAAAAAATGTGATGTGTCCACGTTGTGTTTTGGGGCATTTCCTGTCACGGGCGCTAGAGCTACCCACCCAAATGAGGTATCATTTTTATCGGGAGACTTGGGGGAACACTGGGTGGAAGGAAATTTGTGGCTCCTCTCAGATTCCAGATCTTTCAGTCACCGAAATGTGAGGAAAACGTGTTTTTTAGCCACATTTTGAGGTTTGCAAAGGACTGTGGGTAACAGAACCTGGTCAGAGCCCCACAAGTCACCCCATCTTGGATTCCCCTAGGTCTCTAGTTTTAAAAAATGCACAGGTTTGCTAGGTTTCCCTAGGTGCCAGCTGAGCTACAGGCCAAAATCTACAGGTAGGCACTTTGCAAAAAACACCTCTGTTTTCTTTCAAAAAATGTGATGTGTCCACGTTGTGTTTTGGGGTGTTTACTGTCACGGGCGCTAGGCCTACCCACACAAGTGAGGTATCATTTTTATCGGGAGACTTGGGGGAACGCTGGGTGGAAGGAAATTTGTGGCTCCTCTCAGATTCCAGAACTTTCTGTCACTGAAATGTGAGGAAAATGTGTCTTTTTAGCCAAATTTTGAGGTTTGCAAAGGATTCGGGGTAACAGAACCTGGTCAGAGCCCCACAAGTCACCCCATCTTGGATTCCCCTAGGTCACTAGTTTTCAAAAATGCACAGGTTTGGTAGGTTTCCCTAAGTGCTGGCTGAGCTAGAGGCCAAAATCTACAGGTAGGCACTTTGCAAAAAACACCTCTGTTTTCTTTAAAAAAATGTGATGTGTCCACGTTGTGTTTTGGGGCGTTTCGTGTCACGGGCACTAGGCCTACCCACACAAGTGAGGTATCATTTTTATCGGGAGACTTGGGGGAACGCTGGGTGGAAGAAAATGTGTGGCTCCTCCAAGATTCCAGAACTTTCTGTCACCGAAATTTGAGGAAAACGTGTTTTTTTAGCCAAATTTTGAGGTTTGCAAAGGATTCTGGGTAACAGAACCTGGTCAGAGCCCCACTAGTCACCCCATCTTGAATTCCCCTAGGTCTCTAGTTTTCAAAAATGCATAGGTTTGGTAGGTTTCCCTAGGTGCCGGCTGAGCTAGAGGCCAAATATCTACAGGTAGGCACTTTGCAAAAAAACACCTCAGCTTTTCTTTAAAAAAATTTGATGTGTCCACGTTGTGTTTTGGGGCGTTTACTGTCACGGGCGCAAGGCCTACCCACACAAGTGAGGTATCATTTTCATCGGGAGACTTGGGGGAACGCTGGGTGGAAGAAAATGTGTGGCTCCTCGAAGATTCCAGAACTTTCTGTCACCGAAATTTGAGGAAAACATGTTTTTTTAGCCAAATTTTGAGGTTTGCAAAGGATTCTGGGAAAAAGAACCTGGTCAGAGCCCCACAAGTCACCCCATCTTGGATTCCCCTAGGTTTCTAGTTTTCAAAAATCCACAGGTTTGGTAGGTTTCCCTAGGTGCCGGCTGAGCTAGAGGCCAAAATCTACAGGTAGGCACTTTGAAAAAAACACCTCTGTTTTCTTTTAAAAAACGTGATGTGTCCACGTTGTGTTTTGGGGCATTTCCTGTCACGGGCGCTAGGCCTACCTACACAAGTGAGGTATCATTTTTATTGGGAGACTTGGGGGAACGCTGGGTGGAAGGAAATTTGTGGCTCCTCTCAGATTCCAGAACTTTCTGTCACCGAAATGTGAGGAAAATTTGTTTTTTTAGCCAAATGTTGAGGTTTGCAAAGGATTCTGGGTAGCAGAACCTGGTCAGAGCCCCACAAGTCACCCCATCTTGGATTCCCCTAGGTCTCTAGTTTTAAAAAATGCACAGGTTTGCTAGGTTTCCCTAGGTGCCGGCTGAGCTACAGGCCAAAATCTACAGGTAGGCACTTTGCAATAAACACCTCTGTTTTCTTTAAAAAAACGTGTTGTGTCCACGTTCTATTTTGGGGCATTTCCTGTCATGGGCGCTAGGCCTACCCACACAAGTGAGGTATCATTTTTATCGGGAGATTTGGGGGAACACTGGGTGGAAGGAAATTCGTGGCTCCTCTCAGATTCCAAACTTTCTGTCACTGAAATGTGAGGAAAATGTGTTTTTTTAGCCAAATTTTGAGGTTTGCAAAGGATTCGGGGTAACAGAACCTGGTCAGAGCCCCACAAGTCACCCATCTTGGATTCCCCTAGGTCTCTAGTTTTCAAAAATGCACAGGTTTGGTAGGTTTCCCTAAGTGCTGGCTGAGCTAGAGGCCAAAATCTACAGGTAGGCACTTTGCAAAAAACACCTCTGTTTTCTTTAAAAAAATGTGATGTGTCCACGTTGTGTTTTGGGGCGTTTCCTGTCACGGGCACTAGGCCTACCCACACAAGTGAGGTATCATTTTTATCGGGAAACTTGGGGGAACACTGGGGGGAAGTAAATTTGTGGCTCCTCTCAGATTCCAGAACTTTCTGTCACCAAAATGTGAGGAAAACGTGTTTTTTTAGCCAAATTTTGAGGTTTGCAACGGATTCTGGTAACAGAACCTGGTCAGATCCCCACAAGTCACCCCATCTTGGATTCCCCTAGGACTCTAGTTTTCAAAAATTCACAGGTTTGGTAGGTTTCCCTAGGTGCCGGCTGAGCTAGAGGCCAAAATCTACAGGTAGGCCCTTTGCAAAAAACACCTCTGCTTTCTTTAAAAAAATGTGATGTGTCCACATTGCGTTTTGGGGCATTTCCTGTCGCGGGCACTAGGCCTACCCACACAAGTGAGGTATCATTTTTATCGGGAGACTGCGGGGAACGCTGGGTGGAAGGAAATTTGTGGCTCCTCTCTGATTCCAGAACTTTCTGTCACCAAAATTTGAGGAAAATTTGTTTTTTTAGCCAAAGTTTGAGGTTTGCAAAGGATTCTGGGTAACAGAACCTGGTCAGAGCCCCACAAGTCACCCCATCTTGGATTCCCCTAGGTCTCTAGTTTTAAAAAATACACATGTTTGGTAGGCTTCCCTAGGTGCCGGCTGAGCTAGAGGCCAAAATCTACAGGAAGGCACTTTGCAAAAAACACCTCTGTTTTCTTTAAAAAAATGTGATGTGTCCACGTTGTGTTTTGGGGTGTTTACTGTCACGGGCGCTAGGCCTTCCCACACAAGTGAGGTATCATTTTTATCGGGAGACTTGGGGGAACGCTGGGTGGAAGGAAATTTGTGGCTCCTCTCAGATTCCAGATCTTTCTGTCACCGAAATGTGAAGAAAACGTGTTTTTTAGCCACATTTTCAGGATTGCAAAGGATTGTGGGTAACAGAACCTGGTCAGAGCCCCACAAGTCACCCCATTTTGAATTCCCCTAGGTCTCTAGTTTAAAAAAATGCTCAGGTTTGGTAGGTTTCCCTTGGTGCCGTCTGAGCTAGAGGCCAAAATCTACAAGTAGGCACTTTGCAATAAACACCTCTGTTTTCTTTAAAAAAACGTGATGTGTCCACGTTCTATTTTGGGGCATTTCCTGTCATGGGCGCTAGGCCTACCCACACAAGTGAGGTATCATTTTTATCGGGAGATTTGGGGGAACACTGGGTGGAAGGAAATTCGTGGCTCCTCTCAGTTTCCAAACTTTCTGTCACTGAAATGTGAGGAAAATGTGTTTTTTTAGCCAAATTTTGAGGTTTGCAAAGGATTCGGGGTAACAGAACCTGGTCAGAGCCCCACAAGTCACCCCATCTTGGGTTCCCCTAGGTCTCTAGTTTTCAAAAATGCACAGGTTTGGTAGGTTTCCCTAAGTGCTGGCTGAGCTAGAGGCCAAAATCTACAGGTAGGCACTTTGCAAAAAACACCTCTGTTTTCTTTAAAAAAATGTGATGTGTCCACGTTGTGTTTTGGGGCGTTTCCTGTCACGGGCACTAGGCCTACCCACACAAGTGAGGTATCATTTTTATCGGGAAACTTGGGGGAACACTGGGTGGAAGGAAATTTGTGGCTCCTCTCAGATTCCAGAACTTTCTGTCACCAAAATGTGAGGAAAACGTGTTTTTTTAGCCAAATTTTGAGGTTTGCAAAGGATTCTGGTAACAGAACCTGGTCAGATCCCCACAAGTCACCCCATCTTGGATTCCCCTAGGACTCTAGTTTTCAAAAATTCACAGGTTTGGTAGGTTTCCCTAGGTGCCGGCTGAGCTAGAGGCCAAAATCTACAGGTAGGCCCTTTGCAAAAAACACCTCTGCTTTCTTTAAAAAAATGTGATGTGTCCACATTGCGTTTTGGGGCATTTCCTGTCGCGGGCACTAGGCCTACCCACACAAGTGAGGTATCATTTTTATCGGGAGACTGCGGGGAACGCTGGGTGGAAGGAAATTTGTGGCTCCTCTCTGATTCCAGAACTTTCTGTCACCAAAATTTGAGGAAAATTTGTTTTTTTAGCCAAAGTTTGAGGTTTGCAAAGGATTCTGGGTAACAGAACCTGGTCAGAGCCCCACAAGTCACCCCATCTTGGATTCCCCTAGGTCTCTAGTTTTAAAAAATACACAGGTTTGGTAGGTTTCCCTAGGTGCCGGCTGAGCTAGAGGCCAAAATCTACAGGTAGGCACTTTGCAAAAAACACCTCTGTTTTCTTTAAAAAAATGTGATGTGTCCACGTTGCGTTTTGGGGCATTTCCTGTTGCGGGCGCTAGGCCAACCCACACAAGTGAGGTATCATTTTTATCGGGAGACTTGGGGGAACGCTGGGTGGAAGGAAATTTGTGGCTCCTCTCAGATTCCAGAACTTTCTGTCACCGAAATGTGAGGAAAATTTGTTTTTTTAGCCAAATGTTGAGGTTTGCAAAGGACTCTGGGTAACAGAACCTGGTCAGAGCCCCACAAGTCACCCCATCTTGAATTCCCCTAGGTCTCTAGTTTTCAAAAATGCATAGGTTTGGTAGGTTTCCCTAGGTGCCGGCTGAGCTAGAGGCCAAATATCTACAGGTAGGCACTTTGCAAAAAAACACCTCTTTTTTCTTTCAAAAAATGTGATGTGTCCACGTTGTGTTTTGGGGCGTTTACTGTCACGGGCGCAAGGCCTACCCACACAAGTGAGGTATCATTTTTATCGGGAGACTTGGGGGAACGCTGGGTGGAAGAAAATGTGTGGCTCCTCGAAGATTCCAGAACTTTCTGTCACCGAAATGTGAGGAAAACGTGTTTTTTTAGCCAAATTTTGAGGTTTGCAAAGGATTCTGGGTAACAGAACCTGGTCAGAGCCCCACAAGTCACCCCATCTTGAATTCCCCTAGGTCTCTAGTTTTCAAAAATGCATAGGTTTATTAGGTTTCCCTAGGTGCCGGCTGAGCTAGAGGCCAAAATCTACAGGTAGGCACTTTGCAAAAAACACCTCTGTTTTCTTTAAAAAAATGTGATGTGTCCACGTTGTGTTTTGGGGCATTTCCTGTCACGGGCGCTAGGCCTACCCACACAAGTGAGGTATCATTTTTATTGGGAGACTTGGGGGAACGCTGGGTGGAAGAAAATTTGTGGCTCCTCTCAGATTCCAGAACTTTCTGTCACCGAAATGTGAGGAAAATTTGTTTTTTTAGCCAAATTTTGAGGTTTGCAAAGGATTCTGGTAACAGAACCTGGTCAGATCCCCACAAGTCACCCCATCTTGGATTCCCCTAGGACTCTAGTTTTCAAAAATTCACAGGTTTGGTAGGTTTCCCTAGGTGCCGGCTGAGCTAGAGGCCAAAATCTACAGGTAGGCCCTTTGCAAAAAACACCTCTGCTTTCTTTAAAAAAATGTGATGTGTCCACATTGCGTTTTGGGGCATTTCCTGTCGCGGGCACTAGGCCTACCCACACAAGTGAGGTATCATTTTTATCGGGAGACTGCGGGGAACGCTGGGTGGAAGGAAATTTGTGGCTCCTCTCTGATTCCAGAACTTTCTGTCACCAAAATTTGAGGAAAATTTGTTTTTTTAGCCAAAGTTTGAGGTTTGCAAAGGATTCTGGGTAACAGAACCTGGTCAGAGCCCCACAAGTCACCCCATCTTGGATTCCCCTAGGTCTCTAGTTTTAAAAAATACACAGGTTTGGTAGGTTTCCCTAGGTGCCGGCTGAGCTAGAGGCCAAAATCTACAGGTAGGCACTTTGCAAAAAACACCTCTGTTTTCTTTAAAAAAATGTGATGTGTCCACGTTGCGTTTTGGGGCATTTCCTGTTGCGGGCGCTAGGCCAACCCACACAAGTGAGGTATCATTTTTATCGGGAGACTTGGGGGAACGCTGGGTGGAAGGAAATTTGTGGCTCCTCTCAGATTCCAGAACTTTCTGTCACCGAAATGTGAGGAAAATTTGTTTTTTTAGCCAAATGTTGAGGTTTGCAAAGGACTCTGGGTAACAGAACCTGGTCAGAGCCCCACAAGTCACCCCATCGTGAATTCCCCTAGGTCTCTAGTTTTCAAAAATGCATAGGTTTGGTAGGTTTCCCTAGGTGCCGGCTGAGCTAGAGGCCAAATATCTACAGGTAGGCACTTTGCAAAAAAACACCTCTTTTTTCTTTCAAAAAATGTGATGTGTCCACGTTGTGTTTTGGGGCGTTTACTGTCACGGGCGCAAGGCCTACCCACACAAGTGAGGTATCATTTTTATCGGGAGACTTGGGGGAACGCTGGGTGGAAGAAAATGTGTGGCTCCTCGAAGATTCCAGAACTTTCTGTCACCGAAATGTGAGGAAAACGTGTTTTTTTAGCCAAATTTTGAGGTTTGCAAAGGATTCTGGGTAACAGAACCTGGTCAGAGCCCCACAAGTCACCCCATCTTGAATTCCCCTAGGTCTCTAGTTTTCAAAAATGCATAGGTTTATTAGGTTTCCCTAGGTGCCGGCTGAGCTAGAGGCCAAAATCTACAGGTAGGCACTTTGCAAAAAACACCTCTGTTTTCTTTAAAAAAATGTGATGTGTCCACGTTGTGTTTTGGGGCATTTCCTGTCACGGGCGCTAGGCCTACCCACACAAGTGAGGTATCATTTTTATTGGGAGACTTGGGGGAACGCTGGGTGGAAGGAAATTTGTGGCTCCTCTCAGATTTCAGAACTTTCTGTCACCGAAATGTGAGGAAAATTTGTTTTTTTAGCCAAATGTTGAGGTTTGCAAAGGATTGTGGGTAACAGAACCTGGTCAGAACCCCACAAGTCACCCCATCTTGGATTCCCCTAGGTCTCTAGTTTTAAAAAATGCACAGGTTTGCTAGGTTTCCCTAGGTGCCGGGTGAGCTACAGGCCAAAATCTACAGGTAGGCACTTTGCAAAAAACACCTCTGTTTTCTTTCAAAAAATTTGATGTGTCCACGTTGTGTTTTGGGGTGTTTACTGTCACGGGCGCTAGGCCTAACCACACAAATGAGGTACCATTTTTATCGGGAGACTTGGGGGAACACTGGGTGGAAGGAAATTTGTGGCTCCTCTCAGATTCCAGATCTTTCTGTCACCGAAATGTGAGGAAAACGTGTTTTTTAGCCACATTTTGAGGTTTGCAAAGGATTGTGGGTAACAGAACCTGGTCAGAGCCCCACAAGTCACCCCATCTTGGATTCCCCTAGGTCTCTAGTTTTAAAAAATGCACAGGTTTGGTAGGTTTCCCTTGGTGCCGTCTGAGCTAGAGGCCAAAATCTACAAGTAGGCACTTTGCAAAAAACACCTCTGTTTTCTTTAAAAAAACGTGATGTGTCCACGTTGTGTTTTGGAGCATTTCCTGTCATGGGCGCTAGGCCTACCCACACAAGTGAGGTATCATTTTTATTGGGAGATTTGGGGGAACACTGGGTGGAAGGAAATTCGTGGCTCCTCTCAGATTCCAAACTTTCTGTCACTGAAATGTGAGGAAAATTTGTTTTTTTAGCCAAATTTTGAGGTTTGCAAAGGATTCGGGGAAACAGAACCTGGTCAGAGCCCCACAAGTCACCCCATCTTGGATTCCCCTAGGTCTCTAGTTTTCAAAAATGCACAGGTTTGGTAGGTTTCCCTAAGTGCTGGCTGAGCTAGAGGCCAAAATCTACAGGTAGGCACTTTGCAAAAAACACCTCTGTTTTCTTTAAAAAAATGTGATGTGTCCACGTTGTGTTTTGGGGCGTTTCCTGTCACGGGCACTAGGCCTACCCACACAAGTGAGGTATCATTTTTATCGGGAAACTTGGGGGAACACTGGGGGGAAGGAAATTTGTGGCTCCTCTCAGATTCCAGAACTTTCTGTCACCAAAATGTGAGGAAAAAATGTTTTTTTAGCCAAATTTTGAGGTTTGCAAAGGATTCTGGTAACAGAACCTGGTCAGATCCCCACAAGTCACACCATCTTGGATTCCCCTAGGACTCTAGTTTTCAAAAATTCACAGGTTTGGTAGGTTTCCCTAGGTGCCGGCTGAGCTAGAGGCCAAAATCTACAGGTAGGCCCTTTGCAAAAAACACCTCTGCTTTCTTTAAAAAAATGTGATGTGTCCACATTGCGTTTTGGGGCATTTCCTGTCGCGGGCACTAGGCCTACCCACACAAGTGAGGTATCATTTTTATCGGGAGACTGCGGGGAACGCTGGGTGGAAGGAAATTTGTGGCTCCTCTCTGATTCCAGAACTTTCTGTCACCAAAATTTGAGGAAAATTTGTTTTTTTAGCCAAAGTTTGAGGTTTGCAAAGGATTCTGGGTAACAGAACCTGGTCAGAGCCCCACAAGTCACCCCATCTTGGATTCCCCTAGGTCTCTAGTTTTAAAAAATACACATGTTTGGTAGGCTTCCCTAGGTGCCGGCTGAGCTAGAGGCCAAAATCTACAGGAAGGCACTTTGCAAAAAACACCTCTGTTTTCTTTAAAAAAATGTGATGTGTCCACGTTGTGTTTTGGGGTGTTTACTGTCACGGGCGCTAGGCCTACCCACACAAGTGAGGTATCATTTTTATCGGGAGACTTGGGGGAACGCTGGGTGGAAGGAAATTTGTGGCTCCTCTCAGATTCCAGATCTTTCTGTCACCGAAATGTGAAGAAAACGTGTTTTTTAGCCACATTTTCAGGATTGCAAAGGATTGTGGGTAACAGAACCTGGTCAGAGCCCCACAAGTCACCCCATTTTGAATTCCCCTAGGTCTCTAGTTTTAAAAAATGCTCAGGTTTGGTAGGTTTCCCTTGGTGCCGTCTGAGCTAGAGGCCAAAATCTACAAGTAGGCACTTTGCAATAAACACCTCTGTTTTCTTTAAAAAAACGTGATGTGTCCACGTTCTATTTTGGGGCATTTCCTGTCATGGGCGCTAGGCCTACCCACACAAGTGAGGTATCATTTTTATCGGGAGATTTGGGGGAACACTGGGTGGAAGGAAATTCGTGGCTCCTCTCAGATTCCAAACTTTCTGTCACTGAAATGTGAGGAAAATGTGTTTTTTTAGCCAAATTTTGAGGTTTGCAAAGGATTCGGGGTAACAGAACCTGGTCAGAGCCCCACAAGTCACCCCATCTTGGGTTCCCCTAGGTCTCTAGTTTTCAAAAATGCACAGGTTTGGTAGGTTTCCCTAAGTGCTGGCTGAGCTAGAGGCCAAAATCTACAGGTAGGCACTTTGCAAAAAACACCTCTGTTTTCTTTAAAAAAATGTGATGTGTCCACGTTGTGTTTTGGGGCGTTTCCTGTCACGGGCACTAGGCCTACCCACACAAGTGAGGTATCATTTTTATCGGGAAACTTGGGGGAACACTGGGTGGAAGGAAATTTGTGGCTCCTCTCAGATTCCAGAACTTTCTGTCACCAAAATGTGAGGAAAACGTGTTTTTTTAGCCAAATTTTGAGGTTTGCAAAGGATTCTGGTAACAGAACCTGGTCAGATCCCCACAAGTCACCCCATCTTGGATTCCCCTAGGACTCTAGTTTTCAAAAATTCACAGGTTTGGTAGGTTTCCCTAGGTGCCGGCTGAGCTAGAGGCCAAAATCTACAGGTAGGCCCTTTGCAAAAAACACCTCTGCTTTCTTTAAAAAAATGTGATGTGTCCACATTGCGTTTTGGGGCATTTCCTGTCGCGGGCACTAGGCCTACCCACACAAGTGAGGTATCATTTTTATCGGGAGACTGCGGGGAACGCTGGGTGGAAGGAAATTTGTGGCTCCTCTCTGATTCCAGAACTTTCTGTCACCAAAATTTGAGGAAAATTTGTTTTTTTAGCCAAAGTTTGAGGTTTGCAAAGGATTCTGGGTAACAGAACCTGGTCAGAGCCCCACAAGTCACCCCATCTTGGATTCCCCTAGGTCTCTAGTTTTAAAAAATACACAGGTTTGGTAGGTTTCCCTAGGTGCCGGCTGAGCTAGAGGCCAAAATCTACAGGTAGGCACTTTGCAAAAAACACCTCTGTTTTCTTTAAAAAAATGTGATGTGTCCACGTTGCGTTTTGGGGCATTTCCTGTTGCGGGCGCTAGGCCAACCCACACAAGTGAGGTATCATTTTTATCGGGAGACTTGGGGGAACGCTGGGTGGAAGGAAATTTGTGGCTCCTCTCAGATTCCAGAACTTTCTGTCACCGAAATGTGAGGAAAATTTGTTTTTTTAGCCAAATGTTGAGGTTTGCAAAGGACTCTGGGTAACAGAACCTGGTCAGAGCCCCACAAGTCACCCCATCTTGAATTCCCCTAGGTCTCTAGTTTTCAAAAATGCATAGGTTTGGTAGGTTTCCCTAGGTGCCGGCTGAGCTAGAGGCCAAATATCTACAGGTAGGCACTTTGCAAAAAAACACCTCTTTTTTCTTTCAAAAAATGTGATGTGTCCACGTTGTGTTTTGGGGCGTTTACTGTCACGGGCGCAAGGCCTACCCACACAAGTGAGGTATCATTTTTATCGGGAGACTTGGGGGAACGCTGGGTGGAAGAAAATGTGTGGCTCCTCGAAGATTCCAGAACTTTCTGTCACCGAAATGTGAGGAAAACGTGTTTTTTTAGCCAAATTTTGAGGTTTGCAAAGGATTCTGGGTAACAGAACCTGGTCAGAGCCCCACAAGTCACCCCATCTTGAATTCCCCTAGGTCTCTAGTTTTCAAAAATGCATAGGTTTATTAGGTTTCCCTAGGTGCCGGCTGAGCTAGAGGCCAAAATCTACAGGTAGGCACTTTGCAAAAAACACCTCTGTTTTCTTTAAAAAAATGTGATGTGTCCACGTTGTGTTTTGGGGCATTTCCTGTCACGGGCGCTAGGCCTACCCACACAAGTGAGGTATCATTTTTATTGGGAGACTTGGGGGAACGCTGGGTGGAAGGAAATTTGTGGCTCCTCTCAGATTCCAGAACTTTCTGTCACCGAAATGTGAGGAAAATTTGTTTTTTTAGCCAAATGTTGAGGTTTGCAAAGGATTGTGGGTAACAGAACCTGGTCAGAGCCCCACAAGTCACCCCATCTTGGATTCCCCTAGGTCTCTAGTTTTAAAAAATGCACAGGTTTGCTAGGTTTCCCTAGGTGCCGGGTGAGCTACAGGCCAAAATCTACAGGTAGGCACTTTGCAAAAAACACCTCTGTTTTCTTTCAAAAAATTTGATGTGTCCACGTTGTGTTTTGGGGTGTTTACTGTCACGGGCGCTAGGCCTAACCACACAAATGAGGTACCATTTTTATCGGGAGACTTGGGGGAACACTGGGTGGAAGGAAATTTGTGGCTCCTCTCAGATTCCAGATCTTTCTGTCACCGAAATGTGAGGAAAACGTGTTTTTTAGCCACATTTTGAGGTTTGCAAAGGATTGTGGGTAACAGAACCTGGTCAGAGCCCCACAAGTCACCCCATCTTGGATTCCCCTAGGTCTCTAGTTTTAAAAAATGCACAGGTTTGGTAGGTTTCCCTTGGTGCCGTCTGAGCTAGAGGCCAAAATCTACAAGTAGGCACTTTGCAAAAAACACCTCTGTTTTCTTTAAAAAAACGTGATGTGTCCACGTTGTGTTTTGGAGCATTTCCTGTCATGGGCGCTAGGCCTACCCACACAAGTGAGGTATCATTTTTATTGGGAGATTTGGGGGAACACTGGGTGGAAGGAAATTCGTGGCTCCTCTCAGATTCCAAACTTTCTGTCACTGAAATGTGAGGAAAATTTGTTTTTTTAGCCAAATTTTGAGGTTTGCAAAGGATTCGGGGTAACAGAACCTGGTCAGAGCCCCACAAGTCACCCCATCTTGGATTCCCCTAGGTCTCTAGTTTTCAAAAATGCACAGGTTTGGTAGGTTTCCCTAAGTGCTGGCTGAGCTAGAGGCCAAAATCTACAGGTAGGCACTTTGCAAAAAACACCTCTGTTTTCTTTAAAAAAATGTGATGTGTCCACGTTGTGTTTTGGGGCGTTTCCTGTCACGGGCACTAGGCCTACCCACACAAGTGAGGTATCATTTTTATCGGGAGACTTGGGGGAACGCTGGGTGGAAGAAAATGTGTGGCTCCTCGAAGATTCCAGAACTTTCTGTCACCAAAATTTGAGGAAAACGTGTTTTTTTAGCCAAATTTTGAGGTTTGCAAAGGATTCTGGGTAACAGAACCTGGTCAGAGCCCCACAAGTCACTCCATCTTGAATTCCCCTAGGTCTCTAGTTTTAAAAAATGCATAGGTTTGGTAGGTTTCCCTAGGTGCCGGCTGAGCTAGAGGCCAAATATCTACAGGTAGGCACTTTGCAAAAAAACACCTCAGCTTTTCTTTCAAAAAATGTGATGTGTCCACGTTGTGTTTTGGGGCGTTTACTGTCACGGGCGCAAGGCCTACCCACACAAGTGAGGTATCATTTTCATCGGGAGACTTGGGGGAACGCTGGGTGGAAGAAAATGTGTGGCTCCTCGAAGATTCCAGAACTTTCTGTCACCGAAATGTGAGGAAAACGTGTTTTTTTAGCCAAATTGTGAGGTTTGCAAAGGATTCTGGGTAACAGAACCTGGTCAGAGCCCCACAAGTCACCCCATCTTGGATTCCCCTAGGTCTCTAGTTTTCAAAAATCCACAGGTTTGGTAGGTTTCCCTAGGTGCCGGCTGAGCTAGAGGCCAAAATCTACAGGTAGGCACTTTGGAAAAAACACCTCTGTTTTCTTTTAAAAAACGTGATGTGTCCACGTTGTGTTTTGGGGCATTTCCTGTCACGGGCGCTAGGCCTACCTACACAAGTGAGGTATGATTTTTATTGGGAGACTTGGGGGAACGCTGGGTGGAAGGAAATTTGTGGCTCCTCTCAGATTCCAGAACTTTCTGTCACCGAAATGTGAGGAAAATTTGTTTTTTTAGCCAAATGTTGAGGTTTGCAAAGGATTCTGGGTAGCAGATCCTGGTCAGAGCCCCACAAGTCACCCCATCTTGGATTCCCCTAGGTCTCTAGTTTTAAAAAATGCACAGGTTTGCTAGGTTTCCCTAGGTGCCGGCTGAGCTACAGGCCAAAATCTACAGGTAGGCACTTTGCAAAAAACACCTCTGTTTTCTTTAAAAAAATGTGATGTG
Source organism: Pleurodeles waltl (assembly GCF_031143425.1). NCBI lineage: Eukaryota > Metazoa > Chordata > Amphibia > Caudata > Salamandridae > Pleurodeles > Pleurodeles waltl. The sequence goes on along the minus strand of NC_090446.1, from coordinate 1,263,559,791 downwards.
TCCACGTTGTGATTTGGGGTGTTTACTGTCACGGGCGCTAGGCCTACCCACACAAGTGAGGTATCATTTTTATCGGGAGACTTGGGGGAATGCTGGGTGGAAGGAAATTTGTGGCTCCACTCAGATTCCAGATCTTTCTGTCACCGAAATGTGAGGAAAACGTGTTTTTTAGCCACATTTTCAGGTTTGCAAAGGATTGTGGGTAACAGAACCTGGTCAGAGCCCCACAAGTCACCCCATTTTGAATTCCCCTAGGTCTCTAGTTTTAAAAAATGCTCAGGTTTGGTAGGTTTCCCTTGGTGCCGTCTGAGCTAGAGGCCAAAATCTACAAGTAGGCACTTTGCAAAAAACACCTCTGTTTTCTTAAAAAAACGTGATGTGTCCACGTTTTATTTTGGGGCATTTCCTGTCATGGGCGCTAGGCCTACCCACACAAGTGAGTTATCATTTTTATCGGGAGATTTGGGGGAACAGTGGGTGGAAGGAAATTCGTGGCTCCTCTCAGATTCCAGAACTTTCTGTCACTGAAATGTGAGGAAAATGTGTTTTTTTAGCCAAATTTTGAGGTTTGCAAAGGATTCGGGGTAACAGAACCTGGTCAGAGCCCCACAAGTCACCCCATCTTGGATTCCCCTAGGTCTCTAGTTTTCAAAAATGCACAGGTTTGGTAGGTTTCCCTAAGTGCTGGCTGAGCTAGAGGCCAAAATCTACAGGTAGGCACTTTGCAAAAAATACCTCTGTTTTCTTTAAAAAAATGTGATGTGTCCACGTTGTGTTTTGGGGCGTTTCCTGTCACGGGCACTAGGCCTACCCACACAAGTGAGGTATCATTTTTATCGGGAAACTTGGGGGAACACTGGGTGGAAGGAAATTTATGGCTCCTCTCAGATTCCAGAACTTTCTGTCACCAAAATGTGTGGAAAACGTGATTTTTTAGCCAAATTTTGAGGTTTGCAAAGGATTCTGGTAACAGAACCTGGTCAGATCCCCACAAGTCACCCCATCTTGGATTCCCCTAGGTCTCTAGTTTTCAAAAATTCACAGGTTTGGTAGGTTTCCCTAGGTGCCGGCTGAGCTAGAGGCCAAAATCTACAGGTAGGCCCTTTGCAAAAAACACCTCTGCTTTCTTTAAAAAAATGTGATGTGTCCACATTGCGTTTTGGGGCATTTCCTGTCGCGGGCACTAGGCCTACCCACACAAGTGAGGTATCATTTTTATCGGGAGACTGGGGGGAACGCTGGGTGGAAGGAAATTTGTGGCTCCTCTCTGATTCCAGAACTTTCTGTCACCAAAATTTGAGGAAAATTTGTTTTTTTAGCCAAAGTTTGAGGTTTGCAAAGGATTCTGGGTAACAGAACCTGGTCAGAGCCCCACAAGTCACCCCATCTTGGATTCCCCTAGGTCTCTAGTTTTAAAAAATACACAGGTTTGGTAGGTTTCCCTAGGTGCCGGCTGAGCTAGAGGCCAAAATCTACAGGTAGGCACTTTGCAAAAAACACCTCTGTTTTCTTTAAAAAAATGTAATGTGTCCACGTTGCGTTTTGGGGCATTTCCTGTTGCGGGCGCTAGGCCAACCCGCACAAGTGAGGTATCATTTTTATCGTGAGACTTGGGGGAACGCTGGGTGGAAGGAAATTTGTGGCTCCTCTCAGATTCCAGAACTTTCTGTCACCGAAATGTGAGGAAAATTTGTTTTTTTAGCCAAATGTTGAGGTTTGCAAAGGACTCTGGGTAACAGAACCTGGTCAGAGCCCCACAAGTCACCCCATCTTGAATTCCCCTAGGTCTCTAGTTTTCAAAAATGCATAGGTTTGGTAGGTTTCCCTAGGTGCCGGCTGAGCTAGAGGCCAAATATCTACAGGTAGGCACTTTGCAAAAAAACACCTCTTTTTTCTTTCAAAAAATGTGATGTGTCCACGTTGTGTTTTGGGGCATTTCCTGTCACGGGCGCTAGGCCTACCCACACAAATGAGGTATCATTTTTATCGGGAGACTTGGGGGAACACTGGGTGGAAGGAAATTTGTGGCTCCTCTCAGATTCCAGATCTTTCAGTCACCGAAATGTGAGGAAAACGTGTTTTTTAGCCACATTTTGAGGTTTGCAAAGGACTGTGGGTAACAGAACCTGGTCAGAGCCCCACAAGTCACCCCATCTTGGATTCCCCTAGGTCTCTAGTTTTAAAAAATGCACAGGTTTGCTAGGTTTCCCTAGGTGCCAGCTGAGCTACAGGCCAAAATCTACAGGTAGGCACTTTGCAAAAAACACCTCTGTTTTCTTTCAAAAAATGTGATGTGTCCACGTTGTGTTTTGGGGTGTTTACTGTCACGGGCGCTAGGCCTACCCACACAAGTGAGGTATCATTTTTATCGGGAGACTTGGGGGAACGCTGGGTGGAAGGAAATTTGTGGCTCCTCTCAGATTCCAGATCTTTCTGTCACCGAAATGTGAGGAAAACGTGTTTTTTAGCCACATTTTCAGGTTTGCAAAGGATTGTGGGTAACAGAACCTGGTCAGAGCCCCACAAGTCACCCCATTTTGAATTCCCCTAGGTCTCTAGTTTTAAAAAATGCTCAGGTTTGGTAGGTTTCCCTTGGTGCTGTCTGAGCTAGAGGCCAAAATCTACAAGTAGGCACTTTGCAAAAAACACCTCTGTTTTCTTTAAAAAAACGTGATGTGTCCACGTTCTATTTTGGGGCATTTCCTGTCATGGGCGCTAGGCCTACCCACACAAGTGAGGTATCATTTTTATCGGGAGATTTGGGGGAACACTGGGTGGAAGGAAATTCGTGGCTCCTCTCAGATTCCAGAACTTTCTGTCACTGAAATGTGAGGAAAATGTGTTTTTTTAGCCAAATTTTGAGGTTTGCAAAGGATTCGGGGTAACAGAACCTGGTCAGAGCCCCACAAGTCACCCCATCTTGGATTCCCCTAGGTCTCTAGTTTTCAAAAATGCACAGTTTTGGTAGGTTTCCCTAAGTGCTGGCTGAGCTAGAGGCCAAAATCTACAGGTAGGCCCTTTGCAAAAAACACCTCTGCTTTCTTTAAAAAAATGTGATGTGTCCACATTGCGTTTTGGGGCATTTCCTGTCGCGGGCACTAGGCCTACCCACACAAGTGAGGTATCATTTTTATCGGGAGACTGGGGGGAACGCTGGGTGGAAGGAAATTTGTGGCTCCTCTCTGATTCCAGAACTTTCTGTCACCAAAATTTGAGGAAAATTTGTTTTTTTAGCCAAAGTTTGAGGTTTGCAAAGGATTCTGGGTAACAGAACCTGGTCAGAGCCCCACAAGTCACCCCATCTTGGATTCCCCTAGGTCTCTAGTTTTCAAAAATGCACAGGTTTGGTAGGTTTCCCTTGGTGCCGTCTGAGCTAGAGGCCAAAATCTACAAGTAGGCACTTTGCAAAAAACACCTCTGTTTTCTTTAAAAAAACGAGATGTGTCCACGTTGTGTTTTGGGGCATTTCCTGTTGCGGGCGCTAGGCCAACCCGCACAAGTGAGGTATCATTTTTATCGTGAGACTTGGGGGAACGCTGGGTGGAAGGAAATTTGTGGCTCCTCTCAGATTCCAGAACTTTCTGTCACCGAAATGTGAGGAAAATTTGTTTTTTTAGCCAAATGTTGAGGTTTGCAAAGGACTCTGGGTAACAGAACCTGGTCAGAGCCCCACAAGTCACCCCATCTTGAATTCCCCTAGGTCTCTAGTTTTCAAAAATGCATAGGTTTGGTAGGTTTCCCTAGGTGCCGGCTGAGCTAGAGGCCAAATATCTACAGGTAGGCACTTTGCAAAAAAACACCTCAGCTTTTCTTTCAAAAAATGTGATGTGTCCACGTTGTGTTTTGGGGCGTTTACTGTCACGGGCGCAAGGCCTACCCACACAAGTGAGGTATCATTTTCATCGGGAGACTTGGGGGAACGCTGGGTGGAAGAAAATGTGTGGCTCCTCGAAGATTCCAGAACTTTCTGTCACCGAAATGTGAGGAAAACGTGTTTTTTTAGCCAAATTGTGAGGTTTGCAAAGGATTCTGGGTAACAGAACCTGGTCAGAGCCCCACAAGTCACCCCATCTTGGATTCCCCTAGGTCTCTAGTTTTCAAAAATCCACAGGTTTGGTAGGTTTCCCTAGGTGCCGGCTGAGCTAGAGGCCAAAATCTACAGGTAGGCACTTTGGAAAAAACACCTCTGTTTTCTTTTAAAAAACGTGATGTGTCCACGTTGTGTTTTGGGGCATTTCCTGTCACGGGCGCTAGGCCTACCTACACAAGTGAGGTATAATTTTTATTGGGAGACTTGGGGGAACGCTGGGTGGAAGGAAATTTGTGGCTCCTCTCAGATTCCAGAACTTTCTGTCACCGAAATGTGAGGAAAATTTGTTTTTTTAGCCAAATGTTGAGGTTTGCAAAGGATTCTGGGAAGCAGATCCTGGTCAGAGCCCCACAAGTCACCCCATCTTGGATTCCCCTAGGTCTCTAGTTTTAAAAAATGCACAGGTTTACTAGGTTTCCCTAGGTGCCGGCTGAGCTACAGGCCAAAATCTACAGGTAGGCACTTTGCAAAAAACACCTCTGTTTTCTTTCAAAAAATGTGATGTGTCCACGTTGTGATTTGGGGTGTTTACTGTCACGGGCGCTAGGCCTACCCACACAAGTGAGGTATCATTTTTATCGGGAGACTTGGGGGAACGCTGGGTGGAAGGAAATTTGTGGCTCCACTCAGATTCCAGATCTTTCTGTCACCGAAATGTGAGGAAAACGTGTTTTTTAGCCACATTTTCAGGTTTGCAAAGGATTGTTGGTAACAGAACCTGGTCAGAGCCCCACAAGTCACCCCATTTTGAATTCCCCTAGGTCTCTAGTTTTAAAAAATGCTCAGGTTTGGTAGGTTTCCCTTGGTGCCGTCTGAGCTAGAGGCCAAAATCTACAAGTAGGCACTTTGCAAAAAACACCTCTGTTTTCTTTAAAAAAACGTGATGTGTCCACGTTCTATTTTGGGGCATTTCCTGTCATGGGCGCTAGGCCTACCCACACAAGTGAGTTATCATTTTTATCGGGAGATTTGGGGGAACACTGGGTGGAAGGAAATTCGTGGCTCCTCTCAGATTCCAGAACTTTCTGTCACCGAAATGTGAGGAAAATTTGTTTTTTTAGCCAAATGTTGAGGTTTGCAAAGGACTCTGGGTAACAGAACCTGGTCAGAGCCCCACAAGTCACCCCATCTTAAATTCCCCTAGGTCTCTAGTTTTCAAAAATGCATAGGTTTGGTAGGTTTCCCTAGGTGCCGGCTGAGCTAGAGGCCAAATATCTACAGGTAGGCACTTTGCAAAAAAACACCTCTTTTTTCTTTCAAAAAATGTGATGTGTCCACGTTGTGTTTTGGGGCGTTTACTGTCACGGGCGCAAGGCCTACCCACACAAGTGAGGTATCATTTTTATCGGGAGACTTGGGGGAACGCTGGGTGGAAGAAAATGTGTGGCTCCTCGAAGATTCCAGAACTTTCTGTCACCGAAATGTGAGGAAAACCTGTTTTTTTAGCCAAATTTTGAGGTTTGCAAAGGATTCTGGGTAAGAGAACCTGGTCAGAGCCCCACAAGTCACCCCATCTTGAATTCCCCTAGGTCTCTAGTTTTCAAAAATGCATAGGTTTGGTAGGTTTCCCTAGGTGCCGGCTGAGCTAGAGGCCAAAATCTACAGGTAGGCACTTTGCAAAAAACACCTCTGTTTTCTTTAAAAAAAATGTGATGTGTCCACGTTGTGTTTTGGGGCATTTCCTGTCACGGGCGCTAGGCCTACCCACACAAGTGAGGTATCATTTTTATTGGGAGACTTGGGGGAACGCTGGGTGGAAGGAAATTTGTGGCTCCTCTCAGATTCCAGAACTTTCTGTCACCGAAATGTGAGGAAAATTTGTTTTTTTAGCCAAATGTTGAGGTTTGCAAAGGATTCTGGGTAACAGAACCTGGTCAGAGCCCCACAAGTCACCCCATCTTGGATTCCCCTAGGTCTCTAGTTTTAAAAAATGCACAGGTTTGCTAGGTTTTCCTAGGTGCCGGCTGAGCTACAGGCCAAAATCTACAGGTAGGCACTTTGCAAAAAACACCTCTGTTTTCTTTAAAAAAATTTGATGTGTCCACGTTGTGTTTTGGGGTGTTTACTGTCACGGGCGCTAGGCCTACCCACACAAATGAGGTATCATTTTTATCGGGAGACTTGGGGGAACACTGGGTGGAAGGAAATTTGTGGCTCCTCTCAGATTCCAGATCTTTCTGTCACCGAAATGTGAGGAAAACGTGTTTTTTAGCCACATTTTGAGGTTTGCAAAGGACTCTGGGTAACAGAACCTGGTCAGAGCCCCACAAGTCACCCCATCTTGAATTCCCCTAGGTCTCTAGTTTTCAAAAATGCATAGGTTTGGTAGGTTTCCCTAGGTGCCGGCTGAGCTAGAGGCCAAATATCTACAGGTAGGCACTTTGCAAAAAAACACCTCTTTTTTCTTTCAAAAAATGTGATGTGTCCACGTTGTGTTTTGGGGCGTTTACTGTCACGGGCGCAAGGCCTACCCACACAAGTGAGGTATCATTTTTATCGGGAGACTTGGGGGAACGCTGGGTGGAAGAAAATGTGTGGCTCCTCGAAGATTCCAGAACTCTCTGTCACCGAAATGTGAGGAAAACGTGTTTTTTTAGCCAAATTTTGAGGTTTGCAAAGGATTCTGGGTAACAGAACCTGGTCAGAGCCCCACAAGTCACCCCATCTTGAATTCCCCTAGGTCTCTAGTTTTCAAAAATGCATAGGTTTATTAGGTTTCCCTAGGTGCCGGCTGAGCTAGAGGCCAAAATCTACAGGTAGGCACTTTGCAAAAAACACCTCTGTTTTCTTTAAAAAAATGTGATGTGTCCACGTTGTGTTTTGGGGCATTTCCTGTCACGGGCGCTAGGCCTACCCACACAAGTGAGGTATCATTTTTATTGGGAGACTTGGGGGAACGCTGGGTGGAAGGAAATTTGTGGCTCCTCTCAGATTCCAGAACTTTCTGTCACCGAAATGTGAGGAAAATTTGTTTTTTTAGCCAAATGTTGAGGTTTGCAAAGGATTGTGCGTAACAGAACCTGGTCAGAGCCCCACAAGTTTCCCCATCTTGGATTCCCCTAGGTCTCTAGTTTTAAAAAATGCACAGGTTTGCTAGGTTTCCCTAGGTGCCGGGTGAGCTACAGGCCAAAATCTACAGGTAGGCACTTTGCAAAAAACACCTCTGTTTTCTTTAAAAAAATTTGATGTGTCCACGTTGTGTTTTGGGGTGTTTACTGTCACGGGCGCTAGGCCTAACCACACAAATGAGGTACCATTTTTATCGGGAGACTTGGGGGAACACTGGGTGGAAGGAAATTTGTGGCTCCTCTCAGATTCCAGATCTTTCTGTCACCGAAATGTGAGGAAAACGTGTTTTTTAGCCACATTTTGAGGTTTGCAAAGGATTGTGGGTAACAGAACCTGGTCAGAGCCCCACAAGTCACCCCATCTTGGATTCCCCTAGGTCTCTAGTTTTAAAAAATGCACAGGTTTGGTAGGTTTCCCTTGGTGCCGTCTGAGCTAGAGGCCAAAATCTACAAGTAGGCACTTTGCAAAAAACACCTCTGTTTTCTTTAAAAAAACGTGATGTGTCCACGTTGTGTTTTGGAGCATTTCCTGTCATGGGCGCTAGGCCTACCCACACAAGTGAGGTATCATTTTTATTGGGAGATTTGGGGGAACACTGGGTGGAAGGAAATTCGTGGCTCCTCTCAGATTCCAAACTTTCTGTCACTGAAATGTGAGGAAAATTTGTTTTTTTAGCCAAATTTTGAGGTTTGCAAAGGATTCGGGGTAACAGAACCTGGTCAGAGCCCCACAAGTCACCCCATCTTGGATTCCCCTAGGTCTCTAGTTTTCAAAAATGCACAGGTTTGGTAGGTTTCCCTAAGTGCTGGCTGAGCTAGAGGCCAAAATCTACAGGTAGGCACTTTGCAAAAAACACCTCTGTTTTCTTTAAAAAAATGTGATGTGTCCACGTTGTGTTTTGGGGCGTTTCCTGTCACGGGCACTAGGCCTACCCACACAAGTGAGGTATCATTTTTATCGGGAAACTTGGGGGAACACTGGGTGGAAGGAAATTTGTGGCTCCTCTCAGATTCCAGAACTTTCTGTCACCAAAATGTGAGGAAAACGTGTTTTTTTAGCCAAATTTTGAGGTTTGCAAAGGATTCTGGTAACAGAACCTGGTCAGATCCCCACAAGTCACCCCATCTTGGATTCCCCTAAGGCCTCTAGTTTTCAAAAATTCACAGGTTTGGTAGGTTTCCCTAGGTGCCGGCTGAGCTAGAGGCCAAAATCTACAGGTAGGCCCTTTGCAAAAAACACCTCTGCTTTCTTTAAAAAAATGTGATGTGTCCACATTGCGTTTTGGGGCATTTCCTGTCGCGGGCACTAGGCCTACCCACACAAGTGAGGTATCATTTTTATCGGGAGACTGGGGGGAACGCTGGGTGGAAGGAAATTTGTGGCTCCTCTCTGATTCCAGAACTTTCTGTCACCAAAATTAGAGGAAAATTTGTTTTTTTAGCCAAAGTTTGAGGTTTGCAAAGGATTCTGGGTAACAGAACCTGGTCAGAGCCCCACAAGTCACCCCATCTTGGATTCCCCTAGGTCTCTAGTTTTAAAAAATACACAGGTTTGGTAGGTTTCCCTAGGTGCCGGCTGAGCTAGAGGCCAAAGTCTAAAGGTAGGCACTTTGCAAAAAACACCTCTGTTTTCTTTAAAAAAATGTGATGTGTCCACGTTGCGTTTTGGGGCATTTCCTGTTGCGGGCGCTAGGCCAATCCAAACAAGTGAGGTATCATTTTTATCGGGAGACTTGGGGGAACGCTGGGTGGAAGGAAATTTGTGGCTCCTCTCAGATTCCAGAACTTTCTGTCACCAAAATGTGAGGAAAATTTGTTTTTTTAGCCAAATGTTGAGGTTTGCAAAGGACTCTGGGTAACAGAACCTGGTCAGAGCCCCACAAGTCACCCCATCTTGAATTCCCCTAGGTCTCTAGTTTTCAAAAATGCTTAGGTTTGGTAGGTTTCCCTAGGTGCCGGCTGAGCTAGAGGCCAAATATCTACAGGTAGGCACTTAGCAAAAAAACACCTCTTTTTTCTTTCAAAAAATGTGATGTGTCCACGTTGTGTTTTGGGGCGTTTACTGTCACGGGCGCAAGGCCTACCCACACAAGTGAGGTATCATTTTTATCGGGAGACTTGGGGGAACGCTGGGTGGAAGAAAATGTGTGGCTCCTCGAAGATTCCAGAACTTTCTGTCACCGAAATGTGAGGAAAACGTGTTTTTTTAGCCAAATTTTGAGGTTTGCAAAGGATTCTGGGTAACAGAACCTGGTCAGAGCTCCACAAGTCACCCCATCTCGAATTCCCCTAGGTCTCTAGTTTTAAAAAATTCATAGGTTTGGTAGGTTTCCCTAGGTGCCGGCTGAGCTAGAGGCCAAAATCTACAGGTGGGCCCTTTGCAAAAAACACCTCTGCTTTCTTTAAAAAAATGTGATGTGTCCACATTGCGTTTTGGGGCATTTCCTGTCGCGGGCACTAGGCCTACCCACACAAGTGAGGTATCATTTTTATCGGGAGACTGGGGGGAACGCTGGGTGGAAGGAAATTTGTGGCTCCTCTCTGATTCCAGAACTTTCTGTCACCAAAATTTGAGGAAAATTTGTTTTTTTAGCCAAAGTTTGAGGTTTGCAAAGGATTCTGGGTAACAGAACCTGGTCAGAGCCCCACAAGTCACCCCATCTTGGATTCCCCTAGGTCTCTAGTTTTAAAAAATACACAGGTTTGGTAGGTTTCCCTAGGTGCCGGCTGAGCTAGAGGCCAAAATCTACAGGTAGGCACTTTGCAAAAAACACCTCTGTTTTCTTGAAAAAAAATGTGATGTCTCCACGTTGCGTTTTGGGGCATTTCCTGTTGCGGGCGCTAGGCCAACCCACACAAGTGAGGTATCATTTTTATCGGGAGACTTGGGGGAACGCTGGGTGGAAGGAAATTTGTGGCTCCTCTCAGATTCCAGAACTTTCTGTCACCAAAATGTGAGGAAAATTTGTTTTTTTAGCCAAATGTTGAGGTTTGCAAAGGATTCTGGGTAACAGAACCTGGTCAGAGCCCCACAAGTCACCCCATCTTGAATTCCCCTAGGTCTCTAGTTTTAAAAAATGCATAGGTTTGGTAGGTTTCCCTAGGTGCCGGCTGAGCTAGAGGCCAAATATCTACAGGTAGGCACTTTGCAAAAAAACACCTCTTTTTTCTTTCAAAAAATGTGATGTGTCCACGTTGTGTTTTGGGGCGTTTACTGTCACGGGCGCAAGGCCTACCCACACAAGTGAGGTATCATTTTTATCGGGAGACTTGGGGGAACGCTGGGTGGAAGAAAATGTGTGGCTCCTCGAAGATTCCAGAACTTTCTGTCACCGAAATGTGAGGAAAACGTGTTTTTTTAGCCAAATTTTGAGGTTTGCAAAGGATTCTGGGTAACAGAACCTGGTCAGAGCCCCACAAGTCACCCCATCTCGAATTCCCCTAGGTCTCTAGTTTTCAAAAATGCATAGGTTTGGTAGGTTTCCCTAGGTGCCGGCTGAGCTAGAGGCCAAAATCTACAGGTAGGCACTTTGCAAAAAACACCTCTGTTTTCTTTCAAAAAATTTGATGTGTCCACGTTGTGTTTTGGGGAATTTCCTGTCACGGGCGCTAGGCCTACCCACACAAATGAGGTATCATTTTTATCGGGAGACTTGGGGGAACACTGGGTGTAAGGAAATTTGTGGCTCCTCTCAGATTCCAGATCTTTCAGTCACCGAAATGTGAGCAAAACGTGTTTTTTAGCCACATTTTGAAGTTTGCAAAGGATTGTGGGTAACAGAACCTGGTCAGAGCCCCACAAGTCACCCCATCTTGGATTCCCCTAGGTCTCTAGTTTTAAAAAATGCACAGGTTTGCTAGGTTTCCCTAGGTGCCAGCTGAGCTACAGGCCAAAATCTACAGGTAGGCACTTTGCAAAAAACACCTCTGTTTTCTTTCAAAAAATGTGATGTGTCCACGTTGTGTTTTGGGGTGTTTACTGTCATGGGCGCTAGGCCTACCCACACAAGTGAGGTATCATTTTTATCGGGAGACTTGGGGGAACGCTGAGTGGAAGGAAATTTGTGGCTCCTCTCAGATTCCAGATCTTTCTGTCACCGAAATGTGAGGAAAACGTGTTTTTAGCCACATTTTCAGGTTTGCAAAGGATTGTGGGTAACAGAACCTGGTCAGAGCCCCACAAGTCACCCCATTTTGAATTCCCCTAGGTCTCTAGTTTTAAAAAATGCTCAGGTTTGGTAGGTTTCCCTTGGTGCCGTCTGAGCTAGAGGCCAAAATCTACAAGTAGGCACTTTGCAAAAAACACCTCTGTTTTCTTTAAAAAAACGTGATGTGTCCACGTTCTATTTTGGGGCATTTCCTGTCATGGGCGCTAGGCCTACCCACACAAGTGAGGTATCATTTTTATCGGGAGATTTGGGGGAACACTGGGTGGAAGGAAATTCGTGGCTCCTCTCAGATTCCAGAACTTTCTGTCACTGAAATATGAGGAAAATGTGTTTTTTTAGCCAAATTTTGAGGTTTGCAAAGGATTCGGGGTAACAGAACCTGGTCAGAGCCCCACAAGTCACCCCATCTTGGATTCCCCTAGGTCTCTAGTTTTCAAAAATGCACAGTTTTGGTAGGTTTCCCTAAGTGCTGGCTGAGCTAGAGGCCAAAATCTACAGGTAGGCCCTTTGCAAAAAACACCTCTGCTTTCTTTAAAAAAATGTGATGTGTCCACATTGCGTTTTGGGGCATTTCCTGTCGCAGGCACTAGGCCTACCCACACAAGTGAGGTATCATTTTTATCGGGAGACTGGGGGGAACGCTGGGTGGAAGGAAATTTGTGGCTCCTCTCTGATTCCAGAACTTTCTGTCACCAAAATTTCAGGAAAATTAGTTTTTTTAGCCAAAGTTTGAGGTTTGCAAAGGATTCTGGGTAACAGAACCTGGTCAGAGCCCCACAAGTCACCCCATCTTGGATTCCCCTAGGTCTCTAGTTTTCAAAAATGCACAGGTTTGGTAGGTTTCCCTTGGTGCCGTCTGAGCTAGAGGCCAAAATCTACAAGTAGGCACTTTGCAAAAAACACCTCTGTTTTCTTTAAAAAAACGTGATGTGTCCACGTTGTGTTTTGGGGCATTTCCTGTCATGGGCGCTAGGCCTACCCACACAAGTGAGGTATCATTTTTATTGGGAGATTTGGGGGAACACTGGGTGGAAGGAAATTCGTGGCTCCTCTCAGATTCCAGAACTTTCTGTCACTGAAATGTGAGGAAAATGTGTTTTTTTAGCCAAATTTTGAGGTTTGCAAATGATTCGGGGTAACAGAACCTGGTCAGAGCCCCACAAGTCACCCCATCTTGGATTCCCCTAGGTCTCTAGGTTTAAAAAATGCACAGGTTTGGTAGGTTTCCCTAAGTGCTGGCTGAGCTAGAGGCCAAAATCTACAGGTAGGCACTTTGCAAAAAACACCTCTGTTTTCTTTAAAAAAAATTGATGTGTCCACGTTGTGTTTTGGGGCGTTTCGTGTCACGGGCACTAGGCCTACCCACACAAGTGAGGTATCATTTTTATCGGGAGACTTGGGGGAACGCTGGGTGGAAGAAAATGTGTGGCTCCTCGAAGATTCCAGAACTTTCTGTCACCAAAATTTGAGGAAAACGTGTTTTTTTAGCCAAATTTTGAGGTTTGCAAAGGATTCTGGGTAACAGAACCTGGTCAGAGCCCCACAAGTCACCCCATCTTGAATTCCCCTAGGTCTCTAGTTTTAAAAAATGCATAGGTTTGGTAGGTTTCCCTAGGTGCCGGCTGAGCTAGAGGCCAAATATCTACAGGTAGGCACTTTGCAAAAAAACACCTCAGCTTTTCTTTCAAAAAATGTGATGTGTCCACGTTGTGTTTTGGGGCGTTTACTGTCACGGGCGCAAGGCCTACCCACACAAGTGAGGTATCATTTTCATCGGGAGACTTGGGGGAACACTGGGTGGAAGAAAATGTGTGGCTCCTCGAAGATTCCAGAACTTTCTGTCACCGAAATGAGAGGAAAACGTGTTTTTTTAGCCAAATTGTGAGGTTTGCAAAGGATTCTGGGTAACAGAACCTGGTCAGAGCCCCACAAGTCACCCCATCTTGGATTCCCCTAGGTCTCTAGTTTTCAAAAATCCACAGGTTTGGTAGGTTTCCCTAGGTGCCGGCTGAGCTAGAGGCCAAAATCTACAGGTAGGCACTTTGGAAAAAACACCTCTGTTTTCTTTTAAAAAACGTGATGTGTCCACGTTGTGTTTTGGGGCATTTCCTGTCACGGGCGCTAGGCCTACCTACACAAGTGAGGTATGATTTTTATTGGGAGACTTGGGGGAACGCTGGGTGGAAGGAAATTTGTGGCTCCTCTCAGATTCCAGAACTTTCTGTCACCGAAATGTGAGGAAAATTTGTTTTTTTAGCCAAATGTTGAGGTTTGCAAAGGATTCTGGGTAGCAGATCCTGGTCAGAGCCCCACAAGTCACCCCATCTTGGATTCCCCTAGGTCTCTAGTTTTAAAAAATGCACAGGTTTGCTAGGTTTCCCTAGGTGCCGGCTGAGCTACAGGCCAAAATCTACAGGTAGGCACTTTGCAAAAAACACCTCTGTTTTCTTTAAAAAAATGTGATGTGTCCACGTTGTGATTTGGGGTGTTTACTGTCACGGGCGCTAGGCCTACCCACACAAGTGAGGTATCATTTTTATCGGGAGACTTGGGGGAACGCTGGGTGGAAGGAAATTTGTGGCTCCACTCAGATTCCAGATCTTTCTGTCACCAAAATGTGAGGAAAACGTGTTTTTTAGCCACATTTTCAGGTTTGCAAAGGATTGTGGGTAACAGAACCTGGTCAGAGCCCCACAAGTCACCCCATTTTGAATTCCCCTAGGTCTCTAGTTTTAAAAAATGCTCAGGTTTGGTAGGTTTCCCTTGGTGCCGTCTGAGCTAGAGGCCAAAATCTACAAGTAGGCACTTTGCAAAAAACACCTCTGTTTTCTTTAAAAAAACGTGATGTGTCCACGTTTTATTTTGGGGCATTTCCTGTCATGGGCGCTAGGCCTACCCACACAAGTGAGTTATCATTTTTATCGGGAGATTTGGGGGAACAGTGGGTGGAAGGAAATTCGTGGCTCCTCTCAGATTCCAGAACTTTCTGTCACTGAAATGTGAGGAAAATGTGTTTTTTTAGCCAAATTTTGAGGTTTGCAAAGGATTCGGGGTAACAGAACCTGGTCAGAGCCCCACAAGTCACCCCATCTTGGATTCCCCTAGGTCTCTAGTTTTCAAAAATGCACAGGTTTGGTAGGTTTCCCTAAGTGCTGGCTGAGCTAGAGGCCAAAATCTACAGGTAGGCACTTTGCAAAAAACACCTCTGTTTTCTTTAAAAAAATGTGATGTGTCCACGTTGTGTTTTGGGGCGTTTCCTGTCACGGGCACTAGGCCTACCCACACAAGTGAGATATCATTTTTATCGGGAAACTTGGGGGAACACTGGGTGGAAGGAAATTTATGGCTCCTCTCAGATTCCAGAACTTTCTGTCACCAAAATGTGAGGAAAACGTGTTTTTTTAGCCAAATTTTGAGGTTTGCAAAGGATTCTGGTAACAGAACCTGGTCAGATCCCCACAAGTCACCCCATCTTGGATTCCCCTAGGTCTCTAGTTTTCAAAAATTCACAGGTTTGCTAGGTTTCCCTAGGTGCCGGCTGAGCTAGAGGCCAAAATCTACAGGTAGGCCCTTTGCAAAAAACACCTCTGCTTTCTTTAAAAAAATGTGATGTGTCCACATTGCGTTTTGGGGCATTTCCTGTCGCGGGCACTAGGCCTACCCACACAAGTGAGGTATCATTTTTATCGGGAGACTGGGGGGAACGCTGGGTGGAAGGAAATTTGTGGCTCCTCTCTGATTCCAGAACTTTCTGTCACCAAAATTTGAGGAAAATTTGTTTTTTTAGCCAAAGTTTGAGGTTTGCAAAGGACTCTGGGTAACAGAACCTGGTCAGAGCCCCACAAGTCACCCCATCTTGAATTCCCCTAGGTCTCTAGTTTTCAAAAATGCATAGGTTTGGTAGGTTTCCCTAGGTCCCGGCTGAGCTAGAGGCCAAATATCTACAGGTAGGCACTTTGCAAAAAAACACCTCTTTTTTCTTTCAAAAAATGTGATGTGTCCACGTTGTGTTTTGGGGCATTTCCTGTCACGGGCGCTAGGCCTACCCACACAAATGAGGTATCATTTTTATCGGGAGACTTGGGGAAACTCTGGGTGGAAGGAAATTTGTGGCTCCTCTCAGATTCCAGATCTTTCAGTCACCGAAATGTGAGGAAAACGTGTTTTTTAGCCACATTTTGAGGTTTGCAAAGAATTGTGGGTAACAGAACCTGGTCAGAGCCCCACAAGTCACCCCATCTTGGATTCCCCTAGGTCTCTAGTTTTAAAAAATGCACAGGTTTGCTAGGTTTCCCTAGGTGCCAGCTGAGCTACAGGCCAAAATCTACAGGTAGGCACTTTGCAAAAAACACCTCTGTTTTCTTTAAAAAAATGTGATGTGTCCACGTTGTGTTTTGGGGTGTTTACTGTCACGGGCGCTAGGCCTACCCACACAAGTGAGGTATCATTTTTATCGGGAGACTTGGGGGAACGCTGGGTGGAAGGAAATTTGTGGCTCCTCTCAGATTCCAGATCTTTCTGTCACCGAAATGTGAGGAAAACGTGTTTTTTAGCCACATTTTCAGGTTTGCAAAGGATTGTGGGTAACAGAACCTGGTCAGAGCCCCACAAGTCACCCCATTTTGAATTCCCCTAGGTCTCTAGTTTTAAAAAATGCTCAGGTTTGGTAGGTTTCCCTTGGTGCCGTCTGAGCTAGAGGCCAAAATCTACAAGTAGGCACTTTGCAAAAAACACCTCTGTTTTCTTTAAAAAAACGTGATGTGTCCACGTTCTATTTTGGGGCATTTCCTGTCATGGGCGCTAGGCCTACCCACACAAGTGAGGTATCATTTTTATCGGGAGATTTGGGGGAACACTGGGTGGAAGGAAATTCGTGGCTCCTCTCAGATTCCAGAACTTTCTGTCACTGAAATGTGAGGAAAATGTGTTTTTTTAGCCAAATTTTGAGGTTTGCAAAGGATTCGGGGTAACAGAACCTGGTCAGAGCCCCACAAGTCACCCCATCTTGGATTCCCCTAGGTCTCTAGTTTTCAAAAATGCACAGTTTTGGTAGGTTTCCCTAAGTGCTGGCTGAGCTAGAGGCCAAAATCTACAGGTAGGCCCTTTGCAAAAAACACCTCTGCTTTCTTTAAAAAAATGTGATGTGTCCACATTGCGTTTTGGGGCATTTCCTGTCGCGGGCACTAGGCCTACCCACACAAGTGAGGTATCATTGTTATCGGGAGACTGGGGGGAACGCTGGGTGGAAGGAAATTTGTGGCTCTTCTCTGATTCCAGAACTTTCTGTCACCAAAATTTGAGGAAAATTTGTTTTTTTAGCCAAAGTTTGAGGTTTGCAAAGGATTCTGGGTAACAGAACCTGGTCAGAGCCCCACAAGTCACCCCATCTTGGATTCCCCTAGGTCTCTAGTTTTCAAAAATGCACAGGTTTGGTAGGTTTCCCTTGGTGCCGTCTGAGCTAGAGGCCAAAATCTACAAGTAGGCACTTTGCAAAAAACACCTCTGTTTTCTTTAAAAAAACGTGAAGTGTCCACGTTGTGTTTTGGGGCATTTCCTGTCATGGGCGCTAGGCCAACCCGCACAAGTGAGGTATCATTTTTATCGTGAGACTTGGGGGAACGCTGGGGGGAAGGAAATTTGTGGCTCCTCTCAGATTCCAGAACTTTCTGTCACCGAAATGTGAGGAAAATTTGTTTTTTTAGCCAAATGTTGAGGTTTGCAAAGGACTCTGGGTAACAGAACCTGGTCAGAGCCCCACAAGTCACCCCATCTTGAATTCCCCTAGGTCTCTAGTTTTCAAAAATGCATAGGTTTGGTAGGTTTCCCTAGGTGCCGGCTGAGCTAGAGGCCAAATATCTACAGGTAGGCACTTTGCAAAAAAACACCTCTTTTTTCTTTCAAAAAATGTGATGTGTCCACGTTGTGTTTTGGGGCATTTCCTGTCACGGGCGCTAGGCCTACCCACACAAATGAGGTATCATTTTTATCGGGAGACTTGGGGAAACACTGGGTGGAAGGAAATTTGTGGCTCCTCTCAGATTCCAGATCTTTCAGTCACCGAAATGTGAGGAAAACGTGTTTTTTAGCCACATTTTGAGGTTTGCAAAGGATTGTGGGTAACAGAACCTGGTCAGAGCCCCACAAGTCACCCCATCTTGGATTCCCCTAGGTCTCTAGTTTTAAAAAATGCACAGGTTTGCTAGGTTTCCCTAGGTGCCAGCTGAGCTACAGGCCAAAATCTACAGGTAGGCACTTTGCAAAAAACACCTCTGTTTTCTTTAAAAAAATGTGATGTGTCCACGTTGTGTTTTGGGGTGTTTACTGTCACGGGCGCTAGGCCTACCCACACAAGTGAGGTATCATTTTTATCGGGAGACTTGGGGGAACGCTGGGTGGAAGGAAATTTGTGGCTCCTCTCAGATTCCAGATCTTTCTGTCACCGAAATGTGAGGAAAACGTGTTTTTTAGCCACATTTTCAGGTTTGCAAAGGATTGTGGGTAACAGAACCTGGTCAGAGCCCCACAAGTCACCCCATTTTGAATTCCCCTACGTCTCTAGTTTTAAAAAATGCTCAGGTTTGGTAGGTTTCCCTTGGTGCCGTCTGAGCTAGAGGCCAAAATCTACAAGTAGGCACTTTGCAAAAAACACCTCTGTTTTCTTTAAAAAAACGTGATGTGTCCACGTTCTATTTTGGGGCATTTCCTGTCATGGGCGCTAGGCCTACCCACACAAGTGAGGTATCATTTTTATCGGGAGATTTGGGGGAACACTGGGTGGAAGGAAATTCGTGGCTCCTCTCAGATTCCAGAACTTTCTGTCACTGAAATGTGAGGAAAATGTGTTTTTTTAGCCAAATTTTGAGGTTTGCAAAGGATTCGGGGTAACAGAACCTGGTCAGAGCCCCACAAGTCACCCCATCTTGGATTCCCCTAGGTCTCTAGTTTTCAAAAATGCACAGTTTTGGTAGGTTTCCCTAAGTGCTGGCTGAGCTAGAGGCCAAAATCTACAGGTAGGCCCTTTGCAAAAAACACCTCTGCTTTCTTTAAAAAAATGTGATGTGTCCACATTGCGTTTTGGGGCATTTCCTGTCGCGGGCACTAGGCCTACCCACACAAGTGAGGTATCATTGTTATCGGGAGACTGGGGGGAACGCTGGGTGGAAGGAAATTTGTGGCTCCTCTCTGATTCCAGAACTTTCTGTCACCAAAATTTGAGGAAAATTTGTTTTTTTAGCCAAAGTTTGAGGTTTGCAAAGGATTCTGGGTAACAGAACCTGGTCAGAGCCCCACAAGTCACCCCATCTTGGATTCCCCTAGGTCTCTAGTTTTCAAAAATGCACAGGTTTGGTAGGTTTCCCTTGGTGCCGTCTGAGCTAGAGGCCAAAATCTACAAGTAGGCACTTTGCAAAAAACACCTCTGTTTTCTTTAAAAAAACGTGATGTGTCCACGTTGTGTTTTGGGGCATTTCCTGTCATGGGCGCTAGGCCTACCCACACAAGTGAGGTATCATTTTTATCGGGAGATTTGGAGGAACACTGGGTGGAAGGAAATTCGTGGCTCCTCTCAGATTCCAGAACTTTCTGTCACTGAAATGTGAGGAAAATGTGTTTTTTTAGCCACATTTTGAGGTTTGCAAAGGATTCGGGGTAACAGAACCTGGTCAGAGCCCCACAAGTCACCCCATCTTGGATTCCCCTAGGTCTCTAGTTTTCAAAAATGCACAGGTTGGTAGGTTTCCCTAAGTGCTGGCTGAGCTAGAGGCCAAAATCTACAGGTAGGCACTTTGCAAAAAACACCTCTGTTTTCTTTAAAAAAATGTGATGTGTCCACGTTGTGTTTTGGGGCATTTCCTGTCATGGGCGCTAGGCCTACCCACACAAGTGAGGTATCATTTTTATCGGGAGATTTGGGGGAACACTGGGTGGAAGGAAATTCGTGGCTCCTCTCAGATTCCAGAACTTTCTGTCACTGAAATGTGAGGAAAATGTGTTTTTTTAGCCAAATTTTGAGGTTTGCAAAGGATTCGGGGAAACAGAACCTGGTCAGAGCCCCACAAGTCACCCCATCTTGGATTCCCCTAGGTCTCTAGTTTTCAAAAATGCACAGGTTGGTAGGTTTCCCTAAGTGCTGGCTGAGCTAGAGGCCAAAATCTACAGGTAGGCACTTTGCAAAAAACACCTCTGTTTTCTTTAAAAAAATGTGATGTGTCCACGTTGTATTTTGGGGCGTTTCGTGTCACGGGCACTAGGCCTACCCACACAAGTGAGGTATCATTTTTATCGGGAGACTTGGGGGAACGCTGGGTGGAAGAAAATGTGTGGCTCCTCGAAGATTCCAGAACTTTCTGTCACCAAAATTTGAGGAAAACGTGTTTTTTTAGCCAAATTTTGAGGTTTGCAAAGGATTCTGGGTAACAGAACCTGGTCAGAGCCCCACAAGTCACCCCATCTTGAATTCCCCTAGGTCTCTAGTTTTAAAAAATGCTTAGGTTTGGTAGGTTTCCCTAGGTGCCGGCTGAGCTAGAGGCCAAATATCTACAGGTAGGCACTTTGCAAAAAAACACCTCAGCTTTTCTTTAAAAAAATGTGATGTGTCCACGTTGTGTTTTGGGGCGTTTCGTGTCACGGGCGCAAGGCCTACCCACACAAGTGAGGTATCATTTTCATCGGGAGACTTGGGGGAACGCTGGGTGGAAGAAAATGTGTGGCTCCTCGAAGATTCCAGAACTTTCTGTCACCGAAATGTGAGGAAAACGTGTTTTTTTAGCCAAATTGTGAGGTTTGCAAAGGATTCTGGGTAACAGAACCTGGTCAGAGCCCCACAAGTCACCCCATCTTGGATTCCCCTAGGTCTCTAGTTTTCAAAAATCCACAGGTTTGGTAGGTTTCCCTAGGTGCCGGCTGAGCTAGAGGCCAAAATCTACAGGTAGGCACTTTGGAAAAAACACCTCTGATTTCTTTTAAAAAACGTGATGTGTCCACGTTGTGTTTTGGGGCATTTCCTGTCACGGGCGCTAGGCCTACCTACACAAGTGAGGTATAATTTTTATTGGGAGACTTGGGGGAACGCTGGGTGGAAGGAAATTTGTGGCTCCTCTCAGATTCCAGAACTTTCTGTCAACGAAATCTGAGGAAAATTTGTTTTTTTAGCCAAATGTTGAGGTTTGCAAAGGATTCTGGGAAGCAGATCCTGGTCAGAGCCCCACAAGTCACCCCATCTTGGATTCCCCTAGGTCTCTAGTTTTAATAAATGCACAGGTTTGCTAGGTTTCCCTAGGTGCCAGCTGAGCTACAGGCCAAAATCTACAGGTAGGCACTTTGCAAAAAACACCTCTGTTTTCTTTAAAAAAATGTGATGTGTCCACGTTGTGTTTTGGGGTGTTTACTGTCACGGGCGCTAGGCCTACCCACACAAGTGAGGTATCATTTTTATCGGGAGACTTAGGGGAACGCTGGGTGGAAGGAAATTTGTGGCTCCTCTCAGATTCCAGATCTTTCTGTCACCGAAATGTGAGGAAAACGTGTTTTTTAGCCACATTTTCAGGTTTGCAAAGGATTGTGGGTAACAGAACCTGGTCAGAGCCCCACAAGTCACCCCATTTTGAATTCCCCTAGGTCTCTAGTTTTAAAAAATGCTCAGGTTTGGTAGGTTTCCCTTGGTGCCGTCTGAGCTAGAGGCCAAAATCTACAAGTAGGCACTTTGCAAAAAACACCTCTGTTTTCTTTAAAAAAACGTGATGTGTCCACGTTCTATTTTGGGGCATTTCCTGTCATGGGCGCTAGGCCTACCCACACAAGTGAGGTATCATTTTTATCGGGAGATTTGGGGGAACACTGGGTGGAAGGAAATTCGTGGCTCCTCTCAGATTCCAGAACTTTCTGTCACTGAAATGTGAGGAAAATGTGTTTTTTTAGCCAAATTTTGAGGTTTGCAAAGGATTCGGGGTAACAGAACCTGGTCAGAGCCCCACAAGTCACCCCATCTTGGATTCCCCTAGGTCTCTAGTTTTCAAAAATGCACAGTTTTGGTAGGTTTCCCTAAGTGCTGGCTGAGCTAGAGGCCAAAATCTACAGGTAGGCCCTTTGCAAAAAACACCTCTGCTTTCTTTAAAAAAATGTGATGTGTCCACATTGCGTTTTGGGGCATTTCCTGTCGCGGGCACTAGGCCTACCCACACAAGTGAGGTATCATTTTTATCGGGAGACTGGGGGGAACGCTGGGTGGAAGGAAATTTGTGGCTCCTCTCTGATTCCAGAACTTTCTGTCACCAAAATTTGAGGAAAATTTGTTTTTTTAGCCAAAGTTTGAGGTTTGCAAAGGATTCTGGGTAACAGAACCTGGTCAGAGCCCCACAAGTCACCCCATCTTGGATTCCCCTAGGTCTCTAGTTTTCAAAAATGCACAGGTTTGGTAGGTTTCCCTTGGTGCCGTCTGAGCTAGAGGCCAAAATCTACAAGTAGGCACTTTGCAAAAAACACCTCTGTTTTCTTTAAAAAAACGTGATGTGTCCACGTTGTGTTTTGGGGCATTTCCTGTCATGGGCGCTAGGCCTACCCACACAAGTGAGGTATCATTTTTATCGGGAGATTTGGGGGAACACTGGGTGGAAGGAAATTCGTGGCTCCTCTCAGATTCCAGAACTTTCTGTCACTGAAATATGAGGAAAATGTGTTTTTTTAGCCAAATTTTGAGGTTTGCAAAGGATTCGGGGTAACAGAACCTGGTCAGAGCCCCACAAGTCACCCCATCTTGGATTCCCCTAGGTCTCTAGTTTTCAAAAATGCACAGGTTGGTAGGTTTCCCTAAGTGCTGGCTGAGCTAGAGGCCAAAATCTACAGGTAGGCACTTTGCAAAAAACACCTCTGTTTTCTTTAAAAAAATGTGATGTGTCCACGTTGTATTTTGGGGCGTTTCGTGTCACGGGCACTAGGCCTACCCACACAAGTGAGGTATCATTTTTATCGGGAGACTTGGGGGAACGCTGGGTGGAAGAAAATGTGTGGCTCCTCGAAGATTCCAGAACTTTCTGTCACCAAAATTTGAGGAAAACGTGTTTTTTTAGCCAAATTTTGAGGTTTGCAAAGGATTCTGGGTAACAGAACCTGGTCAGAGCCCCACAAGTCACCCCATCTTGAATTCCCCTAGGTCTCTAGTTTTAAAAAATGCATAGGTTTGGTAGGTTTCCCTAGGTGCCGGCTGAGCTAGAGGCCAAATATCTACAGGTAGGCACTTTGCAAAAAAACACCTCAGCTTTTCTTTAAAAAAATGTGATGTGTCCACGTTGTGTTTTGGGGTGTTTACTGTCACGGGCGCAAGGCCTACCCACACAAGTGAGGTATCATTTTCATCGGGAGACTTGGGGGAACGCTGGGTGGAAGAAAATGTGTGGCTCCTCGAAGATTCCAGAACTTTCTGTCACCGAAATGTGAGGAAAACGTGTTTTTTTAGCCAAATTGTGAGGTTTGCAAAGGATTCTGGGTAACAGAACCTGGTCAGAGCCCCACAAGTCACCCCAACTTGGATTCCCCTAGGTCTCTAGTTTTCAAAAATCCACAGGTTTGGTAGGTTTCCCTAGGTGCCGGCTGAGCTAGAGGCCAAAATCTACAGGTAGGCACTTTGGAAAAAACACCTCTGTTTTCTTTTAAAAAACGTGATGTGTCCACGTTGTGTTTTGGGGCATTTCCTGTCACGGGCGCTAGGCCTACCTACACAAGTGAGGTATAATTTTTATTGGGAGACTTGGGGGAACGCTGGGTGGAAGGAAATTTGTGGCTCCTCTCAGATTCCAGAACTTTCTGTCACCGAAATGTGAGGAAAATTTGTTTTTTTAGCCAAATGTTGAGGTTTGCAAAGGATTCTGGGAAGCAGATCCTGGTCAGAGCCCCACAAGTCACCCCATCTTGGATTCCCCTAGGTCTCTAGTTTTAATAAATGCACAGGTTTACTAGGTTTCCCTAGGTGCCGGCTGAGCTACAGGCCAAAATCTACAGGTAGGCACTTTGCAAAAAACACCTCTGTTTTCTTTCAAAAAATGTGATGTGTCCACGTTGTGATTTGGGGTGTTTACTGTCACGGGCGCTAGGCCTACCCACACAAGTGAGGTATCATTTTTATCGGGAGACTTGGGGGAACGCTGGGTGGAAGGAAATTTGTGGCTCCACTCAGATTCCAGATCTTTCTGTCACCGAAATGTGAGGAAAACGTGTTTTTTAGCCACATTTTCAGGTTTGCAAAGGATTGTGGGTAACAGAACCTGGTCAGAGCCCCACAAGTCACCCCATTTTGAATTCCCCTAGGTCTCTAGTTTTAAAAAATGCTCAGGTTTGGTAGGTTTCCCTTGGTGCCGTCTGAGCTAGAGGCCAAAATCTACAAGTAGGCACTTTGCAAAAAACACCTCTGTTTTCTTTAAAAAAACGTGATGTGTCCACGTTCTATTTTGGGGCATTTCCTGTCATGGGCGCTAGGCCTACCCACACAAGTGAGTTATCATTTTTATCGGGAGATTTGGGGGAACACTGGGTGGAAGGAAATTCGTGGCTCCTCTCAGATTCCAGAACTTTCTGTCACTGAAATGTGAGGAAAATGTGTTTTTTTAGCCAAATTTTGAGGTTTGCAAAGGATTCGGGGTAACAGAACCTGGTCAGAGCCCCACAAGTCACCCCATCTTGGATTCCCCTAGGTCTCTAGTTTTCAAAAATGCACAGGTTTGGTAGGTTTCCCTAAGTGCTGGCTGAGCTAGAGGCCAAAATCTACAGGTAGGCACTTTGCAAAAAACACCTCTGTTTTCTTTAAAAAAATGTGATGTGTCCACGTTGTGTTTTGGGGCGTTTCCTGTCACGGGCACTAGGCCTACCCACACAAGTGAGGTATCATTTTTATCGGGAAACTTGGGGGAACACTGGGTGGAAGGAAATTTATGGCTCCTCTCAGATTCCAGAACTTTCTGTCACCAAAATGTGAGGAAAACGTGTTTTTTTAGCCAAATTTTGAGGTTTGCAAAGGATTCTGGTAACAGAACCTGGTCAGATCCCCACAAGTCACCCCATCTTGGATTCCCCTAGGTGTCTAGTTTTAAAAAATTCACAGGTTTGGTAGGTTTCCCTAGGTGCCGGCTGAGCTAGAGGCCAAAATCTACAGGTAGGCCCTTTGCAAAAAACACCTCTGCTTTCTTTAAAAAAATGTGATGTGTCCACATTGCGTTTTGGGGCATTTCCTGTCGCGGGCACTAGGCCTACCCACACAAGTGAGGTATCATTTTTATCGGGAGAATGGGGGGAACGCTGGGTGGAAGGAAATTTGTGGCTCCTCTCTGATTCCAGAACTTTCTGTCACCAAAATTTGAGGAAAATTTGTTTTTTTAGCCAAAGTTTGAGGTTTGCAAAGGATTCTGGGTAACAGAACCTGGTCAGAGCCCCACAAGTCACCCCATCTTGGATTCCCCTAGGTCTCTAGTTTTCAAAAATGCACAGGTTTGGTAGGTTTTCCTTGGTGCCGTCTGAGCTAGAGGCCAAAATCTACAAGTAGGCACTTTGCAAAAAACACCTCTGTTTTCTTTAAAAAAACGTGATGTGTCCACGTTGTGTTTTGGGGCATTTCCTGTCATGGGCGCTAGGCCTACCCACACAAGTGAGGTATCATTTTTATCGGGAGATTTGGGGGAACACTGGGTGGAAGGAAATTCGTGGCTCCTCTCAGATTCCAGAACTTTCTGTCACTGAAATATGAGGAAAATGTGTTTTTTTAGCCAAATTTTGAGGTTTGCAAAGGATTCGGGGTAACAGAACCTGGTCAGAGCCCCACAAGTCACCCCATCTTGGATTCCCCTAGGTCTCTAGTTTTCAAAAATGCACAGGTTGGTAGGTTTCCCTAAGTGCTGGCTGAGCTAGAGGCCAAAATCTACAGGTAGGCACTTTGCAAAAAACACCTCTGTTTTCTTTAAAAAAATGTGATGTGTCCACGTTGTATTTTGGGGCGTTTCGTGTCACGGGCACTAGGCCTACCCACACAAGTGAGGTATCATTTTTATCGGGAGACTTGGGGGAACGCTGGGTGGAAGAAAATGTGTGGCTCCTCGAAGATTCCAGAACTTTCTGTCACCAAAATTTGAGGAAAACGTGTTTTTTTAGCCAAATTTTGAGGTTTGCAAAGGATTCTGGGTAACAGAACCTGGTCAGAGCCCCACAAGTCACCCCATCTTGAATTCCCCTAGGTCTCTAGTTTTAAAAAATGCATAGGTTTGGTAGGTTTCCCTAGGTGCCGGCTGAGCTAGAGGCCAAATATCTACAGGTAGGCACTTTGCAAAAAAACACCTCAGCTTTTCTTTAAAAAAATGTGATGTGTCCACGTTGTGTTTTGGGGTGTTTACTGTCACGGGCGCAAGGCCTACCCACACAAGTGAGGTATCATTTTCATCGGGAGACTTGGGGGAACGCTGGGTGGAAGAAAATGTGTGGCTCCTCGAAGATTCCAGAACTTTCTGTCACCGAAATGTGAGGAAAACGTGTTTTTTTAGCCAAATTGTGAGGTTTGCAAAGGATTCTGGGTAACAGAACCTGGTCAGAGCCCCACAAGTCACCCCAACTTGGATTCCCCTAGGTCTCTAGTTTTCAAAAATCCACAGGTTTGGTAGGTTTCCCTAGGTGCCGGCTGAGCTAGAGGCCAAAATCTACAGGTAGGCACTTTGGAAAAAACACCTCTGTTTTCTTTTAAAAAACGTGATGTGTCCACGTTGTGTTTTGGGGCATTTCCTGTCACGGGCGCTAGGCCTACCTACACAAGTGAGGTATAATTTTTATTGGGAGACTTGGGGGAACGCTGGGTGGAAGGAAATTTGTGGCTCCTCTCAGATTCCAGAACTTTCTGTCACCGAAATGTGAGGAAAATTTGTTTTTTTAGCCAAATGTTGAGGTTTGCAAAGGATTCTGGGAAGCAGATCCTGGTCAGAGCCCCACAAGTCACCCCATCTTGGATTCCCCTAGGTCTCTAGTTTTAATAAATGCACAGGTTTACTAGGTTTCCCTAGGTGCCGGCTGAGCTACAGGCCAAAATCTACAGGTAGGCACTTTGCAAAAAACACCTCTGTTTTCTTTCAAAAAATGTGATGTGTCCACGTTGTGATTTGGGGTGTTTACTGTCACGGGCGCTAGGCCTACCCACACAAGTGAGGTATCATTTTTATCGGGAGACTTGGGGGAACGCTGGGTGGAAGGAAATTTGTGGCTCCACTCAGATTCCA
Source organism: Pleurodeles waltl (assembly GCF_031143425.1). Classification (NCBI taxonomy): domain Eukaryota; kingdom Metazoa; phylum Chordata; class Amphibia; order Caudata; family Salamandridae; genus Pleurodeles; species Pleurodeles waltl. Next base: position 1,263,533,228 of record NC_090446.1, on the reverse strand, counting down.
GATCTTTCTGTCACCGAAATGTGAGGAAAACGTGTTTTTTAGCCACATTTTCAGGTTTGCAAAGGATTGTGGGTAACAGAACCTGGTCAGAGCCCCACAAGTCACCCCATTTTGAATTCCCCTAGGTCTCTAGTTTTAAAAAATGCTCAGGTTTGGTAGGTTTCCCTTGGTGCCGTCTGAGCTAGAGGCCAAAATCTACAAGTAGGCACTTTGCAAAAAACACCTCTGTTTTCTTTAAAAAAACGTGATGTGTCCACGTTCTATTTTGGGGCATTTCCTGTCATGGGCGCTAGGCCTACCCACACAAGTGAGTTATCATTTTTATCGGGAGATTTGGGGGAACACTGGGTGGAAGGAAATTCGTGGCTCCTCTCAGATTCCAGAACTTTCTGTCACTGAAATGTGAGGAAAATGTGTTTTTTTAGCCAAATTTTGAGGTTTGCAAAGGATTCGGGGTAACAGAACCTGGTCAGAGCCCCACAAGTCACCCCATCTTGGATTCCCCTAGGTCTCTAGTTTTCAAAAATGCACAGGTTTGGTAGGTTTCCCTAAGTGCTGGCTGAGCTAGAGGCCAAAATCTACAGGTAGGCACTTTGCAAAAAACACCTCTGTTTTCTTTAAAAAAATGTGATGTGTCCACGTTGTGTTTTGGGGCGTTTCCTGTCACGGGCACTAGGCCTACCCACACAAGTGAGGTATCATTTTTATCGGGAAACTTGGGGGAACACTGGGTGGAAGGAAATTTATGGCTCCTCTCAGATTCCAGAACTTTCTGTCACCAAAATGTGAGGAAAACGTGTTTTTTTAGCCAAATTTTGAGGTTTGCAAAGGATTCTGGTAACAGAACCTGGTCAGATCCCCACAAGTCACCCCATCTTGGATTCCCCTAGGTGTCTAGTTTTAAAAAATTCACAGGTTTGGTAGGTTTCCCTAGGTGCCGGCTGAGCTAGAGGCCAAAATCTACAGGTAGGCCCTTTGCAAAAAACACCTCTGCTTTCTTTAAAAAAATGTGATGTGTCCACATTGCGTTTTGGGGCATTTCCTGTCGCGGGCACTAGGCCTACCCACACAAGTGAGGTATCATTTTTATCGGGAGAATGGGGGGAACGCTGGGTGGAAGGAAATTTGTGGCTCCTCTCTGATTCCAGAACTTTCTGTGACCAAAATTTGAGGAAAATTTGTTTTTTTAGCCAAAGTTTGAGGTTTGCAAAGGATTCTGGGTAACAGAACCTGGTCAGAGCCCCACAAGTCACCCCATCTTGGATTCCCCTAGGTCTCTAGTTTTAAAAAATACACAGGTTTGGTAGGTTTCCCTAGGTGCCGGCTGAGCTAGAAGCCAAAATCTACAGGTAGGCACTTTGCAAAAAACACCTCTGTTTTCTTTTAAAAAATGTAATGTGTCCACGTTGCGTTTTGGGGCATTTCCTGTTGCGGGCGCTAGGCCAACCCGCACAAGTGAGGTATCATTTTTATCGTGAGACTTGGGGGAACGCTGGGTGGAAGGAAATTTGTGGCTCCTCTCAGATTCCAGAACTTTCTGTCACCGAAATGTGAGGAAAATTTGTTTTTTTAGCCAAATGTTGAGGTTTGCAAAGGACTCTGGGTAACAGAACCTGGTCAGAGCCCCACAAGTCACCCCATCTTGAATTCCCCTAGGTCTCTAGTTTTCAATAATGCATAGGTTTGGTAGGTTTCCCTAGGTGCCGGCTGAGCTAGAGGCCAAATATCTACAGGTAGGCACTTTGCAAAAAAACACCTCTTTTTTCTTTCAAAAAATGTGATGTGTCCACGTTGTGTTTTGGGGCGTTTACTGTCACGGGCGCAAGGCCTACCCACACAAGTGAGGTATCATTTTTATCGGGAGACTTGGGGGAACGCTGGGTGGAAGAAAATGTGTGGCTCCTCGAAGATTCCAGAACTTTCTGTCACCGAAATGTGAGGAAAACGTGTTTTTTTAGCCAAATTTTGAGGTTTGCAAAGGATTCTGGGTAACAGAACCTGGTCAGAGCCCCACAAGTCACCCCATCTTGAATTCCCCTAGGTCTCTAGTTTTCAAAAATGCATAGGTTTGGTAGGTTTCCCTAGGTGCCGGCTGAGCAAGAGGCCAAAATCTACAGGTAGGCACTTTGCAAAAAACACCTCTGTTTTCTTTAAAAAAAATGTGATGTTTCCACGTTGTGTTTTGGGGCATTTCCTGTCACGGGCGCTAGGCCTACCCACACAAGTGAGGTATCATTTTTATTGGGAGACTTGGGGGAACGCTGGGTGGAAGGAAATTTGTGGCTCCTCTCAGATTCCAGAACTTTCTGTCACCGAAATGTGAGGAAAATTTGTTTTTTTAGCCGAATGTTGAGGTTTGCAAAGGATTCTGGGTAACAGAACCTGGTCAGAGCCCCACAAGTCACCCCATCTTGGATTCCCCTAGGTCTCTAGTTTTAAAAAATGCACATGTTTGCTAGGTTTTCCTAGGTGCCGGCTGAGCTACAGGCCAAAATCTACAGGTAGGCACTTTGCAAAAAACACCTCTGTTTTCTTTAAAAAAAATTGATGTGTCCACGTTGTGTTTTGGGGTGTTTACTGTCACGGGCGCTAGGCCTACCCACACAAATGAGGTATCATTTTTATCGGGAGACTTGGGGGAACACTGGGTGGAAGGAAATTTGTGGCTCCTCTCAGATTCCAGATCTTTCTGTCACCGAAATGTGAGGAAAACGTGTTTTTTAGCCACATTTTGAGGTTTGCAAAGGATTGTGGGTAACAGAACCTGGTCAGAGCCCCACAAGTCACCCCATCTTGGATTCCCCTAGGTCTCTAGTTTTAAAAAATGCACAGGTTTGGTAGGTTTCCCTTGGTGCCGTCTGAGCTAGAGGCCAAAATCTACACGTAGGCACTTTGCAAAAAACACCTCTGTTTTCATTAAAAAAACGTGATGTGTCCACGTTGTGTTTTGGGGCATTTCCTGTCATGGGCGCTAGGCCTACCCACACAAGTGAGGTATCATTTTTATTGGGAGATTTGGGGGAACACTGGGTGGAAGGAAATTCGTGGCTCCTCTCAGATTCCAAACTTTCTGTCACTGAAATGGGAGGAAAATGTGTTTTTTTAGCCAAATTTTGAGGTTTGCAAAGGATTCGGGGTAACAGAACCTGGTCAGAGCCCCACAAGTCACCCCATCTTGGATTCCCCTAGGTCTCTCGTTTTCAAAAATGCACAGGTTTGGTAGGTTTCCCTAAGTGCTGGCTGAGCTAGAGGCCAAAATCTACAGGTAGGCACTTTGCAAAAAACACCTCTGTTTTCTTTAAAAAAATGTGATGTGTCCACGTTGTGTTTTGGGGCATTTCCTGTCACGGGCACTAGGCCTACCCACACAAGTGAGGTATCATTTTTATCGGGAAACTTGGGGGAACACTGGGTGGAAGGAAATTTGTGGCTCCTCTCAGATTCCAGAACTTTCTGTCACCAAAATGTGAGGAAAACGTGTCTTTTTAGCCAAATTTTGAGGTTTGCAAAGGATTATGGTAACAGAACCTGGTCAGATCCCCACAAGTCACCCCATCTTGGATTCCCCTAGGTCTCTAGTTTTCAAAAATTCACAGGTTTGGTAGGTTTCCCTAGGTGCCAGCTGATCTAGAGGCCAAAATCTACAGGTAGGCACTTTGCAAAAAACACCTCTGCTTTCTTTAAAAAAATGTGATGTGTCCACATTGCGTTTTGGGGCATTTCCTGTCGCTCGCACTAGGCCTACCCACACAAGTGAGGTATCATTTTTATCGGGAGACTTGGGGGAACGCTGGGTGGAAGGAAATTTGTGGCTCCTCTCAGATTCCAGATCTTTCTGTCACCGAAATGTGAGGAAAATGTGTTTTTTAGCCACATTTTCAGGTTTGCAAAGGATTGTGGGTAACAGAACCTGGTCAGAGCCCCACAAGTCACCCCATTTTGAATTCCCCTAGGTCTCTAGTTTTAAAAAATGCTCAGGTTTGGTAGGTTTCCCTTGGTGCCGTCTGAGCTAGAGGCCAAAATCTACAAGTAGGCACTTTGCAAAAAACACCTCTGTTTTCTTTAAAAAAACGTGATGTGTCCACGTTCTATTTTGGGGCATTTCCTGTCATGGGCGCTAGGCCTACCCACACAAGTGAGGTATCATTTTTATCGGGAGATTTGGGGGAACACTGGGTGGAAGGAAATTCGTGGCTCCTCTCAGATTCCAGAACTTTCTGTCACTGAAATGTGAGGAAAATGTGTTTTTTTTAGCCAAATTTTGAGGTTTGCAAAGGATTCGGGGTAACAGAACCTGGTCAGAGCCCCACAAGTCACCCCATCTTGGATTCCCCTAGGTCTCTAGTTTTCAAAAATGCACAGTTTTGGTAGGTTTCCCTAAGTGCTGGCTGAGCTAGAGGCCAAAATCTACAGGTAAGCCCTTTGCAAAAAACACCTCTGCTTTCTTTAAAAAAATGTGATGTGTCCACATTGCGTTTTGGGGCATTTCCTGTCGCGGGCACTAGGCCTACCCACACAAGTGAGGTATCATTTTTATCGGGAGACTGGGGGGAACGCTGGGTGGAAGGAAATTTGTGGCTCCTCTCTGATTCCAGAACTTTCTGTCACCAAAATTTGAGGAAAATTTGTTTTTTTAGCCAAAGTTTGAGGTTTGCAAAGGATTCTGGGTAACAGAACCTGGTCAGAGCCCCACAAGTCACCCCATCTTGGATTCCCCTAGGTCTCTAGTTTTAAAAAATGCACAGGTTTGGTAGGTTTCCCTTGGTGCCGTCTGAGCTAGAGGCCAAAATCTACAAGTAGGCACTTTGCAAAAAACACCTCTGTTTTCTTTAAAAAAACGTGATGTGTCCACGTTGTGTTTTGGGGCATTTCCTGTCATGGGCGCTAGGCCTACCAACACAAGTGAGGTATCATTTTTATCGGGAGATTTGGGGGAACACTGGGTGGAAGGAAATTCGTGGCTCCTCTCAGATTCCAGAACTTTCTGTCACTGAAATGTGAGGAAAATGTGTTTTTTTAGCCAAATTTTGAGGTTTGCAAAGGATTCGGGGTAACAGAACCTGGTCAGAGCCCCACAAGTCACCCCATCTTGGATTCCCCTAGGTCTCTAGTTTTCAAAAATGCACAGGTTGGTAGGTTTCCCTAAGTGCTGGCTGAGCTAGAGGCCAAAATCTACAGGTAGGCACTTTGCAAAAAACACCTCTGTTTTCTTTAAAAAAATATGATGTGTCCACGTTGTGTTTTGGGGTGTTTCGTGTCACGGGCACTAGGCCTACCCACACAAGTGAGGTATCATTTTTATCGGGAGACTGGGGGAACGCTGGGTGGAAGGAAATTTGTGGCTCCTCTCAGATTCCAGATCTTTCAGTCACCGAAATGTGAGGAAAACGTGTTTTTTAGCCACATTTTGAGGTTTGCAAAGGATTGTGGGTAACAGAACCTGGTCAGAGCCCCACAAGTCACCCCATCTTGGATTCCCCTAGGTCTCTAGTTTTAAAAAATGCACAGGTTTGCTAGGTTTCCCTAGGTGCCAGCTGAGCTACAGGCCAAAATCTACAGGTAGGCACTTTGCAAAAAACACCTCTGTTTTCTTTCAAAAAATGTGATGTGTCCACGTTGTGTTTTGGGGTGTTTACTGTCACGGGCGCTAGGCCTACCCACACAAGTGAGGTATCATTTTTATCGGGAGACTTGGGGGAACGCTGGGTGGAAGGAAATTTGTGGCTCCTCTCAGATTCCAGATCTTTCTGTCACCGAAATGTGAGGAAAATGTGTTTTTTAGCCACATTTTCAGGTTTGCAAAGGATTGTGGGTAACAGAACCTGGTCAGAGCCCCACAAGTCACCCCATTTTGAATTCCCCTAGGTCTCTAGTTTTAAAAAATGCTCAGGTTTGGTAGGTTTCCCTAAGTGCTGGCTGAGCTAGAGGCCAAAATCTACAGGTAGGCACTTTGCAAAAAACACCTCTGTTTTCTTTAAAAAAATGTGATGTGTCCACGTTGTGTTTTGGGGCATTTCCTGTCACGGGCACTAGGCCTACCCACACAAGTGAGGTATCATTTTTATCGGGAGATTTGGGGGAACACTGGGTGGAAGGAAATTCGTGGCTCCTCTCAGATTCCAGAACTTTCTGTCACTGAAATGTGAGGAAAATGTGTTTTTTTAGCCAAATTTTGAGGTTTGCAAAGGATTCGGGGTAACAGAACCTGGTCAGAGCCCCACAAGTCACCCCATCTTGGATTCCCCTAGGTCTTTAGTTTTCAAAAATGCACAGTTTTGGTAGGTTTCCCTAAGTGCTGGCTGAGCTAGAGGCCAAAATCTACAGGTAGGCCCTTTGCAAAAAACACCTCTGCTTTCTTTAAAAAAATGTGATGTGTCCACATTGCGTTTTGGGGCATTTCCTGTCGCGGGCACTAGGCCTACCCACACAAGTGAGGTATCATTTTTATCGGGAGACTGGGGGGAACGCTGGGTGGAAGGAAATTTGTGGCTCCTCTCTGATTCCAGAACTTTCTGTCACCAAAATTTGAGGAAAATTTGTTTTTTTAGCCAAAGTTTGAGGTTTGCAAAGGATTCTGGGTAACAGAACCTGGTCAGAGCCCCACAAGTCACCCCATCTTGGATTCCCCTAGGTCTCTAGTTTTCAAAAATGCACAGGTTTGGTAGGTTTCCCTTGGTGCCGTCTGAGCTAGAGGCCAAAATCTACAAGTAGGCACTTTGCAAAAAACACCTCTGTTTTCTTTAAAAAAACGTGATGTGTCCACGTTGTGTTTTGGGGCATTTCCTGTCATGGGCGCTAGGCCTACCCACACAAGTGAGGTATCATTTTTATCGGGAGATTTGGGGGAACACTGGGTGGAAGGAAATTCGTGGCTCCTCTCAGATTCCAGAACTTTCTGTCACTGAAATGTGAGGAAAATGTGTTTTTTTAGCCAAATTTTGAGGTTTGCAAAGGATTCGGGGTAACAGAACCTGGTCAGAGCCCCACAAGTCACCCCATCTTGGATTCCCCTAGGTCTCTAGTTTTAAAAAATACACAGGTTTGGTAGGTTTCCCTAGGTGCCGGCTGAGCTAGAAGCCAAAATCTACAGGTAGGCACTTTGCAAAAAACACCTCTGTTTTCTTTTAAAAAATGTAATGTGTCCACGTTGCGTTTTGGGGCATTTCCTGTTGCGGGCGCTAGGCCAACCCGCACAAGTGAGGTATCATTTTTATCGTGAGACTTGGGGGAACGCTGGGTGGAAGGAAATTTGTGGCTCCTCTCAGATTCCAGAACTTTCTGTCACCGAAATGTGAGGAAAATTTGTTTTTTTAGCCAAATGTTGAGGTTTGCAAAGGACTCTGGGTAACAGAACCTGGTCAGAGCCCCACAAGTCACCCCATCTTGAATTCCCCTAGGTCTCTAGTTTTCAATAATGCATAGGTTTGGTAGGTTTCCCTAGGTGCCGGCTGAGCTAGAGGCCAAATATCTACAGGTAGGCACTTTGCAAAAAAACACCTCTTTTTTCTTTCAAAAAATGTGATGTGTCCACGTTGTGTTTTGGGGCGTTTACTGTCACGGGCGCAAGGCCTACCCACACAAGTGAGGTATCATTTTTATCGGGAGACTTGGGGGAACGCTGGGTGGAAGAAAATGTGTGGCTCCTCGAAGATTCCAGAACTTTCTGTCACCGAAATGTGAGGAAAACGTGTTTTTTTAGCCAAATTTTGAGGTTTGCAAAGGATTCTGGGTAACAGAACCTGGTCAGAGCCCCACAAGTCACCCCATCTTGAATTCCCCTAGGTCTCTAGTTTTCAAAAATGCATAGGTTTGGTAGGTTTCCCTAGGTGCCGGCTGAGCAAGAGGCCAAAATCTACAGGTAGGCACTTTGCAAAAAACACCTCTGTTTTCTTTAAAAAAAATGTGATGTTTCCACGTTGTGTTTTGGGGCATTTCCTGTCACGGGCGCTAGGCCTACCCACACAAGTGAGGTATCATTTTTATTGGGAGACTTGGGGGAACGCTGGGTGGAAGGAAATTTGTGGCTCCTCTCAGATTCCAGAACTTTCTGTCACCGAAATGTGAGGAAAATTTGTTTTTTTAGCCGAATGTTGAGGTTTGCAAAGGATTCTGGGTAACAGAACCTGGTCAGAGCCCCACAAGTCACCCCATCTTGGATTCCCCTAGGTCTCTAGTTTTAAAAAATGCACAGGTTTGCTAGGTTTTCCTAGGTGCCGGCTGAGCTACAGGCCAAAATCTACAGGTAGGCACTTTGCAAAAAACACCTCTGTTTTCTTTAAAAAAAATTGATGTGTCCACGTTGTGTTTTGGGGTGTTTACTGTCACGGGCGCTAGGCCTACCCACACAAATGAGGTATCATTTTTATCGGGAGACTTGGGGGAACACTGGGTGGAAGGAAATTTGTGGCTCCTCTCAGATTCCAGATCTTTCTGTCACCGAAATGTGAGGAAAACGTGTTTTTTAGCCACATTTTGAGGTTTGCAAAGGATTGTGGGTAACAGAACCTGGTCAGAGCCCCACAAGTCACCCCATCTTGGATTCCCCTAGGTCTCTAGTTTTAAAAAATGCACAGGTTTGGTAGGTTTCCCTTGGTGCCGTCTGAGCTAGAGGCCAAAATCTACACGTAGGCACTTTGCAAAAAACACCTCTGTTTTCATTAAAAAAACGTGATGTGTCCACGTTGTGTTTTGGGGCATTTCCTGTCATGGGCGCTAGGCCTACCCACACAAGTGAGGTATCATTTTTATTGGGAGATTTGGGGGAACACTGGGTGGAAGGAAATTCGTGGCTCCTCTCAGATTCCAAACTTTCTGTCACTGAAATGGGAGGAAAATGTGTTTTTTTAGCCAAATTTTGAGGTTTGCAAAGGATTCGGGGTAACAGAACCTGGTCAGAGCCCCACAAGTCACCCCATCTTGGATTCCCCTAGGTCTCTCGTTTTCAAAAATGCACAGGTTTGGTAGGTTTCCCTAAGTGCTGGCTGAGCTAGAGGCCAAAATCTACAGGTAGGCACTTTGCAAAAAACACCTCTGTTTTCTTTAAAAAAATGTGATGTGTCCACGTTGTGTTTTGGGGCATTTCCTGTCACGGGCACTAGGCCTACCCACACAAGTGAGGTATCATTTTTATCGGGAAACTTGGGGGAACACTGGGTGGAAGGAAATTTGTGGCTCCTCTCAGATTCCAGAACTTTCTGTCACCAAAATGTGAGGAAAACGTGTCTTTTTAGCCAAATTTTGAGGTTTGCAAAGGATTATGGTAACAGAACCTGGTCAGATCCCCACAAGTCACCCCATCTTGGATTCCCCTAGGTCTCTAGTTTTCAAAAATTCACAGGTTTGGTAGGTTTCCCTAGGTGCCAGCTGATCTAGAGGCCAAAATCTACAGGTAGGCACTTTGCAAAAAACACCTCTGCTTTCTTTAAAAAAATGTGATGTGTCCACATTGCGTTTTGGGGCATTTCCTGTCGCTCGCACTAGGCCTACCCACACAAGTGAGGTATCATTTTTATCGGGAGACTTGGGGGAACGCTGGGTGGAAGGAAATTTGTGGCTCCTCTCAGATTCCAGATCTTTCTGTCACCGAAATGTGAGGAAAATGTGTTTTTTAGCCACATTTTCAGGTTTGCAAAGGATTGTGGGTAACAGAACCTGGTCAGAGCCCCACAAGTCACCCCATTTTGAATTCCCCTAGGTCTCTAGTTTTAAAAAATGCTCAGGTTTGGTAGGTTTCCCTTGGTGCCGTCTGAGCTAGAGGCCAAAATCTACAAGTAGGCACTTTGCAAAAAACACCTCTGTTTTCTTTAAAAAAACGTGATGTGTCCACGTTCTATTTTGGGGCATTTCCTGTCATGGGCGCTAGGCCTACCCACACAAGTGAGGTATCATTTTTATCGGGAGATTTGGGGGAACACTGGGTGGAAGGAAATTCGTGGCTCCTCTCAGATTCCAGAACTTTCTGTCACTGAAATGTGAGGAAAATGTGTTTTTTTTAGCCAAATTTTGAGGTTTGCAAAGGATTCGGGGTAACAGAACCTGGTCAGAGCCCCACAAGTCACCCCATCTTGGATTCCCCTAGGTCTCTAGTTTTCAAAAATGCACAGTTTTGGTAGGTTTCCCTAAGTGCTGGCTGAGCTAGAGGCCAAAATCTACAGGTAAGCCCTTTGCAAAAAACACCTCTGCTTTCTTTAAAAAAATGTGATGTGTCCACATTGCGTTTTGGGGCATTTCCTGTCGCGGGCACTAGGCCTACCCACACAAGTGAGGTATCATTTTTATCGGGAGACTGGGGGGAACGCTGGGTGGAAGGAAATTTGTGGCTCCTCTCTGATTCCAGAACTTTCTGTCACCAAAATTTGAGGAAAATTTGTTTTTTTAGCCAAAGTTTGAGGTTTGCAAAGGATTCTGGGTAACAGAACCTGGTCAGAGCCCCACAAGTCACCCCATCTTGGATTCCCCTAGGTCTCTAGTTTTAAAAAATGCACAGGTTTGGTAGGTTTCCCTTGGTGCCGTCTGAGCTAGAGGCCAAAATCTACAAGTAGGCACTTTGCAAAAAACACCTCTGTTTTCTTTAAAAAAACGTGATGTGTCCACGTTGTGTTTTGGGGCATTTCCTGTCATGGGCGCTAGGCCTACCAACACAAGTGAGGTATCATTTTTATCGGGAGATTTGGGGGAACACTGGGTGGAAGGAAATTCGTGGCTCCTCTCAGATTCCAGAACTTTCTGTCACTGAAATGTGAGGAAAATGTGTTTTTTTAGCCAAATTTTGAGGTTTGCAAAGGATTCGGGGTAACAGAACCTGGTCAGAGCCCCACAAGTCACCCCATCTTGGATTCCCCTAGGTCTCTAGTTTTCAAAAATGCACAGGTTGGTAGGTTTCCCTAAGTGCTGGCTGAGCTAGAGGCCAAAATCTACAGGTAGGCACTTTGCAAAAAACACCTCTGTTTTCTTTAAAAAAATATGATGTGTCCACGTTGTGTTTTGGGGTGTTTCGTGTCACGGGCACTAGGCCTACCCACACAAGTGAGGTATCATTTTTATCGGGAGACTGGGGGAACGCTGGGTGGAAGGAAATTTGTGGCTCCTCTCAGATTCCAGATCTTTCAGTCACCGAAATGTGAGGAAAACGTGTTTTTTAGCCACATTTTGAGGTTTGCAAAGGATTGTGGGTAACAGAACCTGGTCAGAGCCCCACAAGTCACCCCATCTTGGATTCCCCTAGGTCTCTAGTTTTAAAAAATGCACAGGTTTGCTAGGTTTCCCTAGGTGCCAGCTGAGCTACAGGCCAAAATCTACAGGTAGGCACTTTGCAAAAAACACCTCTGTTTTCTTTCAAAAAATGTGATGTGTCCACGTTGTGTTTTGGGGTGTTTACTGTCACGGGCGCTAGGCCTACCCACACAAGTGAGGTATCATTTTTATCGGGAGACTTGGGGGAACGCTGGGTGGAAGGAAATTTGTGGCTCCTCTCAGATTCCAGATCTTTCTGTCACCGAAATGTGAGGAAAATGTGTTTTTTAGCCACATTTTCAGGTTTGCAAAGGATTGTGGGTAACAGAACCTGGTCAGAGCCCCACAAGTCACCCCATTTTGAATTCCCCTAGGTCTCTAGTTTTAAAAAATGCTCAGGTTTGGTAGGTTTCCCTAAGTGCTGGCTGAGCTAGAGGCCAAAATCTACAGGTAGGCACTTTGCAAAAAACACCTCTGTTTTCTTTAAAAAAATGTGATGTGTCCACGTTGTGTTTTGGGGCATTTCCTGTCACGGGCACTAGGCCTACCCACACAAGTGAGGTATCATTTTTATCGGGAGATTTGGGGGAACACTGGGTGGAAGGAAATTCGTGGCTCCTCTCAGATTCCAGAACTTTCTGTCACTGAAATGTGAGGAAAATGTGTTTTTTTAGCCAAATTTTGAGGTTTGCAAAGGATTCGGGGTAACAGAACCTGGTCAGAGCCCCACAAGTCACCCCATCTTGGATTCCCCTAGGTCTTTAGTTTTCAAAAATGCACAGTTTTGGTAGGTTTCCCTAAGTGCTGGCTGAGCTAGAGGCCAAAATCTACAGGTAGGCCCTTTGCAAAAAACACCTCTGCTTTCTTTAAAAAAATGTGATGTGTCCACATTGCGTTTTGGGGCATTTCCTGTCGCGGGCACTAGGCCTACCCACACAAGTGAGGTATCATTTTTATCGGGAGACTGGGGGGAACGCTGGGTGGAAGGAAATTTGTGGCTCCTCTCTGATTCCAGAACTTTCTGTCACCAAAATTTGAGGAAAATTTGTTTTTTTAGCCAAAGTTTGAGGTTTGCAAAGGATTCTGGGTAACAGAACCTGGTCAGAGCCCCACAAGTCACCCCATCTTGGATTCCCCTAGGTCTCTAGTTTTCAAAAATGCACAGGTTTGGTAGGTTTCCCTTGGTGCCGTCTGAGCTAGAGGCCAAAATCTACAAGTAGGCACTTTGCAAAAAACACCTCTGTTTTCTTTAAAAAAACGTGATGTGTCCACGTTGTGTTTTGGGGCATTTCCTGTCATGGGCGCTAGGCCTACCCACACAAGTGAGGTATCATTTTTATCGGGAGATTTGGGGGAACACTGGGTGGAAGGAAATTCGTGGCTCCTCTCAGATTCCAGAACTTTCTGTCACTGAAATGTGAGGAAAATGTGTTTTTTTAGCCAAATTTTGAGGTTTGCAAAGGATTCGGGGTAACAGAACCTGGTCAGAGCCCCACAAGTCACCCCATCTTGGATTCCCCTAGGTCTCTAGTTTTCAAAAATGCACAGGTTGGTAGGTTTCCCTAAGTGCTGGCTGAGCTAGAGGCCAAAATCTACAGGTAGGCACTTTGCATAAAACACCTCTGTTTTCTTTAAAAAAATGTGATGTGTCCACGTTGTGTTTTGGGGCGTTTCATGTCACGGGCACTAGGCCTACCCACACAAGTGAGGTATCATTTTTATCGGGAGACTTGGGGGAACGCTGGGTGGAAGAAAATGTGTGGCTCCTCGAAGATTCCAGAACTTTCTGTCACCAAAATTTGAGGAAAACGTGTTTTTTTAGCCAAATTTTGAGGTTTGCAAAGGATTCTGGGTAACAGAACCTGGTCAGAGCCCCACAAGTCACCCCATCTTGAATTCCCCTAGGTCTCTAGTTTTAAAAAATGCATAGGTTTGGTAGGTTTCCCTAGGTGCCGGCTGAGCTAGAGGCCAAATATCTACAGGTAGGCACTTTGCAAAAAAACACCTCAGCTTTTCTTTCAAAAAATGTGATGTGTCCACGTTGTGTTTTGGGGCGTTTACTGTCACGGGCGCAAGGCCTACCCACACAAGTGAGGTATCATTTTCATCGGGAGACTTGGGGGAACGCTGGGCGGAAGAAAATGTGTGGCTCCTCGAAGATTCCAGAACTTTCTGTCACCGAAATGTGAGGAAAACGTGTTTTTTTAGCCAAATTGTGAGGTTTGCAAAGGATTCTGGGTAACAGAACCTGGTCAGAGCCCCACAAGTCACCCCATCTTGGATTCCCCTAGGTCTCTAGTTTTCAAAAATCCACAGGTTTGGTAGGTTTCCCTAGGTGCCGGCTGAGCTAGAGGCCAAAATCTACAGGTAGGCACTTTGGAAAAAAGACCTCTGTTTTCTTTTAAAAAACGTGATGTGTCCACGTTGTGTTTTGGGGCATTTCCTGTCACGGGCGCTAGGCCTACCTACACAAGTGAGGTATAATTTTTATTGGGAGACTTGGGGGAACGCTGGGTGGAAGGAAATTTGTGGCTCCTCTCAGATTCCAGAACTTTCTGTCACCGAAATGTGAGGAAAATTTGTTTTTTTAGCCAAATGTTGAGGTTTGCAAAGGATTCTGGGAAGCAGATCCTGGTCAGAGCCCCACAAGTCACCCCATCTTGGATTCCCCTAGGTCTCTAGTTTTAAAAAATGCACAGGTTTACTAGGTTTCCCTAGGTGCCGGCTGAGCTACAGGCCAAAATCTACAGGTAGGCACTTTGCAAAAAACACCTCTGTTTTCTTTCAAAAAATGTGATGTGTCCACGTTGTGATTTGGGGTGTTTACTGTCACGGGCGCTAGGCCTACCCACACAAGTGAGGTATCATTTTTATCGGGAGACTTAGGGGAACGCTGGGTGGAAGGAAATTTGTGGCTCCACTCAGATTCCAGATCTTTCTGTCACCGAAATGTGAGGAAAACGTGTTTTTTAGCCACATTTTCAGGTTTGCAAAGGATTGTGGGTAACAGAACCTGGTCAGAGCCCCACAAGTCACCCCATCTTGGATTCCCCTAGGTCTCTAGTTTTAAAAAATGCACAGGTTTGGTAGGTTTCCCTTGGTGCCGTCTGAGCTAGAGGCCAAAATCTACAAGTAGGCACTTTGCAAAAAACACCTCTGTTTTCTTTAAAAAAACGTGATGTGTCCACGTTGTGTTTTGGGGCATTTCCTGTCATGGGCGCTAGGCCTACCCACACAAGTGAGGTATCATTTTTATTGGGAGATTTGGGGGAACACTGGGTGGAAGGAAATTCGTGGCTCCTCTCAGATTCCAAACTTTCTGTCACTGAAATGGGAGGAAAATGTGTTTTTTTAGCCAAATTTTGAGGTTTGCAAAGGATTCGGGGTAACAGAACCTGGTCAGAGCCCCACAAGTCACCCCATCTTGGATTCCCCTAGGTCTCTAGTTTTCAGAAATGCACAGGTTTGGTAGGTTTCCCTAAGAGCTGGCTGAGCTAGAGGCCAAAATCTACAGGTAGGCACTTTGCAAAAAACACCTCTGTTTTCTTTAAAAAAATGTGATGTGTCCACGTTGTGTTTTGGGGTGTTTCCTGTCACGGGCACTAGGCCTACCCACACAAGTGAGGTATCATTTTTATCGGGAAACTTGGCGGAATGCTGGGTGGAAGGAAATTTGTGGCTCCTCTCAGATTCCAGAACTTTCTGTCACCAAAATGTGAGGAAAAGTTGTTTTTTTGGCCAAATGTTGAGGTTTGCAAAGGACTCTGGGTAACAGAACCTGGTCAGAGCCCCACAAGTCACCCCATCTTGAATTCCCCTAGGTCTCTAGTTTTCAAAAATGCATAGGTTTGGTAGGTTTCCCTAGGTGCCAGCTGATCTAGAGGCCAAAATCTACAGGTAGGCTCTTTGCAAAAAACACCTCTGCTTTCTTTAAAAAAATGTGATGTGTCCACATTGCGTTTTGGGGCATTTCCTGTCGCGCGCACTAGGCCTACCCACACAAGTGAGGTATCATTTTTATCGGGAGACTGGGGGGAACGCTGGGTGGAAGGAAATTTGTGGCTCCTCTCTGATTCCAGAACTTTCTGTCACCAAAATGTGAGGAAAAGTTGTTTTTTTGGCCAAATGTTGAGGTTTGCAAAGGACTCTGGGTAACAGAACCTGGTCAGAGCCCCACAAGTCACCCCATCTTGAATTCCCCTAGGTCTCTAGTTTTCAAAAATGCATAGGTTTGGTAGGTTTCCCTAGGTGCCGGCTGAGCTAGAGGCCAAATATCTACAGGTAGGCACTTTGCAAAAAAACACCTCTTTTTTCTTTCAAAAAATGTGATGTGTCCACGTTGTGTTTCGGGGCGTTTACTGTTACGGGCGCAAGGCCTACCCACACAAGTGAGGTATCATTTTTATCGGGAGACTTTGGGGAACGCTGGGTGGAAGAAAATGTGTGGCTCCTCGAAGATTCCAGAACTTTCTGTCACCGAAATGTGAGGAATACGTGTTTTTTTAGCCAAATTTTGAGGTTTGCAAAGGATTCTGGGTAACAGAACCTGGTCAGAGCCCCACAAGTCACCCCATCTCGAATTCCCCTAGGTCTCTAGTTTTCAAAAATGCATAGGTTTGGTAGGTTTCCCTAGGTGCCGGCTGAGCTAGAGGCCAAAATCTACAGGTAGGCACTTTGCAAAAAACACCTCTGTTTTCTTTAAAAAAATGTGATGTGTCCATGTTGTGTTTTGGGGCATTTCCTGTCACGGGCGCTAGGCCTACCCACACAAGTGAGGAATCATTTTTTTTGGGAGACTTGGGGGAACGCTGGGTGGAAGGAAATTTGTGGCTCCTCTCAGATTCCAGAACTTTCTGTCACCGAAATGTGAGGAAAATTTGTTTTTTTAGCCAAATGTTGTGGTTTGCAAAGGATTCTGGGTAACAGAACCTGGTCAGAGCCCCACAAGTCACCCCATCTTGGATTCCCCTAGGTCTCTAGTTTTCAAAAATGCACAGGTTTGCTAGGTTTCCCTAGGTGCCGGCTGAGCTACAGGCCAAAATCTACAGGTAGGCACTTTGCAAAAAACACCTCTGTTTTCTTTCAAAAAATTTGATGTGTCCACGTTGTGTTTACTGTCACGGGCGCTAGGCCTACCCACACAAATGAGGTATCATTTTTATCGGGAGACTTGGGGGAACACTGGGTGGAAGGAAATTTGTGGCTCCTCTCAGATTCCAGATCTTTCTGTCACCGAAATGTGAGGAAAACTTGTTTTTTAGCCACATTTTCATGTTTGCAAAGGATTGTGGGTAACAGAATCTGGTCAGAGCCCCACAAGTCACCCCATCTTGGATTCCCCTAGGTCTCTAGTTTTCAAAAATGCACAGGTTTGGTAGGTTTCCCTTGGTGCCGTCTGAGCTAGAGGCCAAAATCTACAAGTAGGCACTTTGCAAAAAACACCTCTGTTTTCTTTAAAAAAACGTGATGTGTCCACGTTGTGTTTTGGGGCATTTCCTGTCATGGGCGCTAGGCCTACCCACACAAGTGAGGTATCATTTTTATCGGGAGATTTGGGGGAACATTGGGTGGAAGGAAATTCGTGGCTCCTCTCACATTCTAGAACTTTCTGTCACTGAAATGTGAGGAAAATGTGTTTTTTTAGCCAAATTTTGAGGTTTGCAAAGGATTCGGGGTAACAGAACCTGGTCAGAGCCCCACAAGTCACCCCATCTTGGATTCCCCTAGGTCTCTAGTTTTCAAAAATGCACAGGTTTGGTAGGTTTCCCTAAGTGCTGGCTGAGCTAGAGGCCAAAATCTACAGGTAGGCACTTTGCAAAAAACACCTCTGTTTTCTTTAAAAAAATGTGATGTGTCCACGTTGTGTTTTGGGGCGTTTCCTGTCACGGGCACTAGGCCTACCCACACAAGTGAGGTATCATTTTTATCGGGAAACTTGGGGGAACACTGGGTGGAAGGAAATTTATGGCTCCTCTCAGATTCCAGAACTTTCTGTCACCAAAATGTGAGGAAAACGTGTTTTTTTAGCCAAATTTTGAGGTTTGCAAAGGATTCTGGTAACAGAACCTGGTCAGATCCCCACAAGTCACCCCATCTTGGATTCCCCTAGGTCTCTAGTTTTCAAAAATTCACAGGTTTGGTAGGTTTCCCTAGGTGCCGGCTGAGCTAGAGGCCAAAATCTACAGGTAGGCCCTTTGCAAAAAACACCTCTGCTTTCTTTAAAAAAATGTGATGTGTCCACATTGCGTTTTGGGGCATTTCCTGTCGCGGGCACTAGGCCTACCCACACAAGTGAGGTATCATTTTTATCGGGAGACTGGGGGGAACGCTGGGTGGAAGGAAATTTGTGGCTCCTCTCTGATTCCAGAACTTTCTGTCACCAAAATTTGAGGAAAATTTGTTTTTTTAGCCAAAGTTTGAGGTTTGCAAAGGATTCTGGGTAACAGAACCTGGTCAGAGCCCCACAAGTCACCCCATCTTGGATTCCCCTAGGTCTCTAGTTTTAAAAAATACACAGGTTTGGTAGGTTTCCCTAGGTGCCGGCTGAGCTAGAGGCCAAAATCTACAGGTAGGCACTTTGCAAAAAACACCTCTGTTTTCTTTTAAAAAATGTAATGTGTCCACGTTGCGTTTTGGGGCATTTCCTGTTGCGGGCGCTAGGCCAACCCGCACAAGTGAGGTATCATTTTTATCGTGAGACTTGGGGGAACGCTGGGTGGAAGGAAATTTGTGGCTCCTCTCAGATTCCAGAACTTTCTGTCACCGAAATGTGAGGAAAATTTGTTTTTTTAGCCAAATGTTGAGGTTTGCAAAGGACTCTGGGTAACAGAACCTGGTCAGAGCCCCACAAGTCACCCCATCTTGAATTCCCCTAGGTCTCTAGTTTTCAAAAATGCATAGGTTTGGTAGGTTTCCCTAGGTGCCGGCTGAGCTAGAGGCCAAATATCTACAGGTAGGCACTTTGCAAAAAAACACCTCTTTTTTCTTTCAAAAAATGTGATGTGTCCACGTTGTGTTTTGGGGCGTTTACTGTCACGGGCGCAAGGCCTACCCACACAAGTGAGGTATCATTTTTATCGGGAGACTTGGGGGAACGCTGGGTGGAAGAAAATGTGTGGCTCCTCGAAGATTCCAGAACTTTCTGTCACCGAAATGTGAGGAAAACGTGTTTTTTTAGCCAAATTTTGAGGTTTGCAAAGGATTCTGGGTAACAGAACCTGGTCAGAGCCCCACAAGTCACCCCATCTTGAATTCCCCTAGGTCTCTAGTTTTCAAAAATGCATAGGTTTGGTAGGTTTCCCTAGGTGCCGGCTGAGCTAGAGGCCAAAATCTACAGGTAGGCACTTTGCAAAAAACACCTCTGTTTTCTTTAAAAAAAAATGTGATGTTTCCACGTTGTGTTTTGGGGCATTTCCTGTCACGGGCGCTAGGCCTACCCACACAAGTGATGTATCATTTTTATTGGGAGACTTGGGGGAACGCTGGGTGGAAGGAAATTTGTGGCTCCTCTCAGATTCCAGAACTTTCTGTCACCGAAATGTGAGGACAATTTGTTTTTTTAGCCGAATGTTGAGATTTGCAAAGGATTCTGGGTAACAGAACCTGGTCAGAGCCCCACAAGTCACCCCATCTTGGATTCCCCTAGGTCTCTAGTTTTAAAAAATGCACAGGTTTGCTAGGTTTTCCTAGGTGCCGGCTGAGCTACAGGCCAAAATCTACAGGTAGGCACTTTGCAAAAAACACCTCTGTTTTCTTTAAAAAAAATTTGATGTGTCCACGTTGTGTTTTGGGGTGTTTACTGTCACGGGCGCTAGGCCTACCCACACAAATGAGGTATCATTTTTATCGGGAGACTTGGGGGAACACTGGGTGGAAGGAAATTTGTGGCTCCTCTCAGATTCCAGATCTTTCTGTCACCGAAATGTGAGGAAAACGTGTTTTTTAGCCACATTTTGAGGTTTGCAAAGGATTGTGGGTAACAGAACCTGGTCAGAGCCCCACAAGTCACCCCATCTTGGATTCCCCTAGGTCTCTAGTTTTAAAAAATGCACAGGTTTGGTAGGTTTCCCTTGGTGCCGTCTGAGCTAGAGGCCAAAATCTACAAGTAGGCACTTTGCAAAAAACACCTCTGTTTTCTTTAAAAAAACGTGATGTGTCCACGTTGTGTTTTGGGGCATTTCCTGTCATGGGCGCTAGGCCTACCCACACAAGTGAGGTATCATTTTTATTGGGAGATTTGGGGGAACACTGGGTGGAAGGAAATTCGTGGCTCCTCTCAGATTCCAAACTTTCTGTCACTGAAATGGGAGGAAAATGTGTTTTTTTAGCCAAATTTTGAGGTTTGCAAAGGATTCGGGGTAACAGAACCTGGTCAGAGCCCCACAAGTCACCCCATCTTGGATTCCCCTAGGTCTCTAGTTTTCAGAAATGCACAGGTTTGGTAGGTTTCCCTAAGAGCTGGCTGAGCTAGAGGCCAAAATCTACAGTTAGGCACTTTGCAAAAAACACCTCTGTTTTCTTTAAAAAAATGTGATGTGTCCACGTTGTGTTTTGGGGTGTTTCCTGTCACGGGCACTAGGCCTACCCACACAAGTGAGGTATCATTTTTATCGGGAAACTTGGCGGAATGCTGGGTGGAAGGAAATTTGTGGCTCCTCTCAGATTCCAGAACTTTCTGTCACCAAAATGTGAGGAAAAGTTGTTTTTTTGGCCAAATGTTGAGGTTTGCAAAGGACTCTGGGTAACAGAACCTGGTCAGAGCCCCACAAGTCACCCCATCTTGAATTCCCCTAGGTCTCTAGTTTTCAAAAATGCATAGGTTTGGTAGGTTTCCCTAGGTGCCAGCTGATCTAGAGGCCAAAATCTACAGGTAGGCTCTTTGCAAAAAACACCTCTGCTTTCTTTAAAAAAATGTGATGTGTCCACATTGCGTTTTGGGGCATTTCCTGTCGCGCGCACTAGGCCTACCCACACAAGTGAGGTATCATTTTTATCGGGAGACTGGGGGGAACGCTGGGTGGAAGGAAATTTGTGGCTCCTCTCTGATTCCAGAACTTTCTGTCACCAAAATGTGAGGAAAAGTTGTTTTTTTGGCCAAATGTTGAGGTTTGCAAAGGACTCTGGGTAACAGAACCTGGTCAGAGCCCCACAAGTCACCCCATCTTGAATTCCCCTAGGTCTCTAGTTTTCAAAAATGCATAGGTTTGGTAGGTTTCCCTAGGTGCCGGCTGAGCTAGAGGCCAAATATCTACAGGTAGGCACTTTGCAAAAAAACACCTCTTTTTTCTTTCAAAAAATGTGATGTGTCCACGTTGTGTTTCGGGGCGTTTACTGTTACGGGCGCAAGGCCTACCCACACAAGTGAGGTATCATTTTTATCGGGAGACTTTGGGGAACGCTGGGTGGAAGAAAATGTGTGGCTCCTCGAAGATTCCAGAACTTTCTGTCACCGAAATGTGAGGAATACGTGTTTTTTTAGCCAAATTTTGAGGTTTGCAAAGGATTCTGGGTAACAGAACCTGGTCAGAGCCCCACAAGTCACCCCATCTCGAATTCCCCTTGGTCTCTAGTTTTCAAAAATGCATAGGTTTGGTAGGTTTCCCTAGGTGCCGGCTGAGCTAGAGGCCAAAATCTACAGGTAGGCACTTTGCAAAAAACACCTCTGTTTTCTTTAAAAAAATGTGATGTGTCCATGTTGTGTTTTGGGGCATTTCCTGTCACGGGCGCTAGGCCTACCCACACAAGTGAGGAATCATTTTTTTTGGGAGACTTGGGGGAACGCTGGGTGGAAGGAAATTTGTGGCTCCTCTCAGATTCCAGAACTTTCTGTCACCGAAATGTGAGGAAAATTTGTTTTTTTAGCCAAATGTTGTGGTTTGCAAAGGATTCTGGGTAACAGAACCTGGTCAGAGCCCCACAAGTCACCCCATCTTGGATTCCCCTAGGTCTCTAGTTTTCAAAAATGCACAGGTTTGCTAGGTTTCCCTAGGTGCCGGCTGAGCTACAGGCCAAAATCTACAGGTAGGCACTTTGCAAAAAACACCTCTGTTTTCTTTCAAAAAATTTGATGTGTCCACGTTGTGTTTACTGTCACGGGCGCTAGGCCTACCCACACAAATGAGGTATCATTTTTATCGGGAGACTTGGGGGAACACTGGGTGGAAGGAAATTTGTGGCTCCTCTCAGATTCCAGATCTTTCTGTCACCGAAATGTGAGGAAAACTTGTTTTTTAGCCACATTTTCATGTTTGCAAAGGATTGTGGGTAACAGAATCTGGTCAGAGCCCCACAAGTCACCCCATCTTGGATTCCCCTAGGTCTCTAGTTTTCAAAAATGCACAGGTTTGGTAGGTTTCCCTTGGTGCCGTCTGAGCTAGAGGCCAAAATCTACAAGTAGGCACTTTGCAAAAAACACCTCTGTTTTCTTTAAAAAAACGTGATGTGTCCACGTTGTGTTTTGGGGCATTTCCTGTCATGGGCGCTAGGCCTACCCACACAAGTGAGGTATCATTTTTATCGGGAGATTTGGGGGAACACTGGGTGGAAGGAAATTCGTGGCTCCTCTCACATTCTAGAACTTTCTGTCACTGAAATGTGAGGAAAATGTGTTTTTTTAGCCAAATTTTGAGGTTTGCAAAGGATTCGGGGTAACAGAACCTGGTCAGAGCCCCACAAGTCACCCCATCTTGGATTCCCCTAGGTCTCTAGTTTTCAAAAATGCACAGGTTTGGTAGGTTTCCCTAAGTGCTGGCTGAGCTAGAGGCCAAAATCTACAGGTAGGCACTTTGCAAAAAACACCTCTGTTTCCTTTAAAAAAATGTGATGTGTCCACGTTGTGTTTTGGGGCGTTTCCTGTCACGGGCACTAGGCCTACCCACACAAGTGAGGTATCATTTTTATCGGGAAACTTGGGGGAACACTGGGTGGAAGGAAATTTGTGGCTCCTCTCAGATTCCAGAACTTTCTGTCACCAAAATGAGAGGAAAACGTGTTTTTTTAGCCAAATTTTGAGGTTTGCAAAGGATTATGGTAACAGAACCTGGTCAGATCCCCACAAGTCACCCCATCTTGGATTCCCCTAGGTCTCTAGTTTTCAAAAATTCACAGGTTTGGTAGGTTTCCCTAGGTGCCAGCTGATCTAGAGGCCAAAATCTACAGGTAGGCACTTTGCAAAAAACACCTCTGCTTTCTTTAAAAAAATGTGATGTGTCCACATTGCGTTTTGGGGCATTTCCTGTCGCGCGCACTAGGCCTACCCACAAGTGAGGTATCATTTTTATCGGGAGACTGGGGGGAACGCTGGGTGGAAGGAAATTTGTGGCTCCTCTCTGATTCCAGAACTTTCTGTCACCAAAATGTGAGGAAAAGTTGTTTTTTTGGCCAAATGTTGAGGTTTGCAAAGGACTCTGGGTAACAGAACCTGGTCAGAGCCCCACAAGTCACCCCATCTTGAATTCCCCTAGGTCTCTAGTTTTCAAAAATGCATAGGTTTGGTAGGTTTCCCTAGGTGCCGGCTGAGCTAGAGGCCAAATATCTACAGGTAGGCACTTTGCAAAAAAACACCTCTTTTTTCTTTCAAAAAATGTGATGTGTCCACGTTGTGTTTCGGGGCGTTTACTGTTACGGGCGCAAGGCCTACCCACACAAGTGAGGTATCATTTTTATCGGGAGACTTTGGGGAACGCTGGGTGGAAGAAAATGTGTGGCTCCTCGAAGATTCCAGAACTTTCTGTCACCGAAATGTGAGGAATACGTGTTTTTTTAGCCAAATTTTGAGGTTTGCAAAGGATTCTGGGTAACAGAACCTGGTCAGAGCCCTACAAGTCACCCCATCTCGAATTCCCCTTGGTCTCTAGTTTTCAAAAATGCATAGGTTTGGTAGGTTTCCCTAGGTGCCGGCTGAGCTAGAGGCCAAAATCTACAGGTAGGCACTTTGCAAAAAACACCTCTGTTTTCTTTAAAAAAATGTGATGTGTCCATGTTGTGTTTTGGGGCATTTCCTGTCACGGGCGCTAGGCCTACCCACACAAGTGAGGAATCATTTTTTTTGGGAGACTTGGGGGAACGCTGGGTGGAAGGAAATTTGTGGCTCCTCTCAGATTCCAGAACTTTCTGTCACCGAAATGTGAGGAAAATTTGTTTTTTTAGCCAAATGTTGTGGTTTGCAAAGGATTCTGGGTAACAGAACCTGGTCAGAGCCCCACAAGTCACCCCATCTTGGATTCCCCTAGGTCTCTAGTTTTCAAAAATGCACAGGTTTGCTAGGTTTCCCTAGGTGCCGGCTGAGCTACAGGCCAAAATCTACAGGTAGGCACTTTGCAAAAAACACCTCTGTTTTCTTTCAAAAAATTTGATGTGTCCACGTTGTGTTTACTGTCACGGGCGCTAGGCCTACCCACACAAATGAGGTATCATTTTTATCGGGAGACTTGGGGGAACACTGGGTGGAAGGAAATTTGTGGCTCCTCTCAGATTCCAGATCTTTCTGTCACCGAAATGTGAGGAAAACTTGTTTTTTAGCCACATTTTCATGTTTGCAAAGGATTGTGGGTAACAGAATCTGGTCAGAGCCCCACAAGTCACCCCATCTTGGATTCCCCTAGGTCTCTAGTTTTCAAAAATGCACAGGTTTGGTAGGTTTCCCTTGGTGCCGTCTGAGCTAGAGGCCAAAATCTACAAGTAGGCACTTTGCAAAAAACACCTCTGTTTTCTTTAAAAAAACGTGATGTGTCCACGTTGTGTTTTGGGGCATTTCCTGTCATGGGCGCTAGGCCTACCCACACAAGTGAGGTATCATTTTTATCGGGAGATTTGGGGGAACACTGGGTGGAAGGAAATTCGTGGCTCCTCTCACATTCTAGAACTTTCTGTCACTGAAATGTGAGGAAAATGTGTTTTTTTAGCCAAATTTTGAGGTTTGCAAAGGATTCGGGGTAACAGAACCTGGTCAGAGCCCCACAAGTCACCCCATCTTGGATTCCCCTAGGTCTCTAGTTTTCAAAAATGCACAGGTTTGGTAGGTTTCCCTAAGTGCTGGCTGAGCTAGAGGCCAAAATCTACAGGTAGGCACTTTGCAAAAAACACCTCTGTTTCCTTTAAAAAAATGTGATGTGTCCACGTTGTGTTTTGGGGCGTTTCCTGTCACGGGCACTAGGCCTACCCACACAAGTGAGGTATCATTTTTATCGGGAAACTTGGGGGAACACTGGGTGGAAGGAAATTTGTGGCTCCTCTCAGATTCCAGAACTTTCTGTCACCAAAATGTGAGGAAAACGTGTTTTTTTAGCCAAATTTTGAGGTTTGCAAAGGATTATGGTAACAGAACCTGGTCAGATCCCCACAAGTCACCCCATCTTGGATTCCCCTAGGTCTCTAGTTTTCAAAAATTCACAGGTTTGGTAGGTTTCCCTAGGTGCCAGCTGATCTAGAGGCCAAAATCTACAGGTAGGCACTTTGCAAAAAACACCTCTGCTTTCTTTAAAAAAATGTGATGTGTCCACATTGCGTTTTGGGGCATTTCCTGTCGCGCGCACTAGGCCTACCCACAAGTGAGGTATCATTTTTATCGGGAGACTGGGGGGAACGCTGGGTGGAAGGAAATTTGTGGCTCCTCTCTGATTCCAGAACTTTCTGTCACCAAAATGTGAGGAAAAGTTGTTTTTTTGGCCAAATGTTGAGGTTTGCAAAGGACTCTGGGTAACAGAACCTGGTCAGAGCTCCACAAGTCACCCCATCTTGAATTCCCCTAGGTCTCTAGTTTTCAAAAATGCATAGGTTTGGTAGATTTCCCTGGGTGTCGGCTGAGCTAGAGGCCAAATATCTACAGGTAGGCACTTTGCAAAAAAACACCTCTTTTTTCTTTCAAAAAATGTGATGTGTCCACGTTGTGTTTCGGGGCGTTTACTGTTACGGGCGCAAGGCCTACCCACACAAGTGAGGTATCATTTTTATCGGGAGACTTTGGGGAACGCTGGGTGGAAGAAAATGTGTGGCTCCTCGAAGATTCCAGAACTTTCTGTCACCGAAATGTGAGGAATACGTGTTTTTTTAGCCAAATTTTGAGGTTTGCAAAGGATTCTGGGTAACAGAACCTGGTCAGAGCCCCACAAGTCACCCCATCTCGAATTCCCCTAGGTCTCTAGTTTTCAAAAATGCATAGGTTTGGTAGGTTTCCCTAGGTGCCGGCTGAGCTAGAGGCCAAAATCTACAGGTAGGCACTTTGCAAAAAACACCTCTGTTTTCTTTAAAAAAATGTGATGTGTCCATATTGTGTTTTGGGGCATTTCCTGTCACGGGCGCTAGGCCTACCCACACAAGTGAGGAATCATTTTTATTGGGAGACTTGGGGGAACGCTGGGTGGAAGGAAATTTGTGGCTCCTCTCAGATTCCAGAACTTTCTGTCACCGAAATGTGAGGAAATTTTTTTTTTTTAGCCAAATGTTGTGGTTTGCAAAGGATTCTGGGTAACAGAACCTGGTCAGAGCCCCACAAGTCACCCCATCTTGGATTCCCCTAGGTCTCTAGTTTTCAAAAATGCACAGGTTTGCTAGGTTTCCCTAGGTGCCGGCTGAGCTACAGGCCAAAATCTACAGGTAGGCACTTTGCAAAAAACACCTCTGTTTTCTTTCAAAAAATTTGATGTGTCCACGTTGTGTTTACTGTCACGGGCGCTAAGCCTCCCCACACAAATGAGGTATCATTTTTATCGGGAGACTTGGGGGAACACTGGGTGGAAGGAAATTTGTGGCTCCTCTCAGATTCCAGATCTTTCTGTCACCGAAATGTGAGGAAAACTTGTTTTTTAGCCACATTTTCATGTTTGCAAAGGATTGTGGGTAACAGAATCTGGTCAGAGCCCCACAAGTCACCCCATCTTGGATTCCCCTAGGTCTCTAGTTTTCAAAAATGCACAGGTTTGGTAGGTTTCCCTTGGTGCCGTCTGAGCTAGAGGCCAAAATCTACAAGTAGGCACTTTGCAAAAAACACCTCTGTTTTCTTTAAAAAAACGTGATGTGTCCACGTTGTGTTTTGGGGCATTTCCTGTCATGGGCGCTAGGCCTACCCACACAAGTGAGGTATCATTTTTATCGGGAGATTTGGGGGAACACTGGGTGGAAGGAAATTCGTGGCTCCTCTCACATTCTAGAACTTTCTGTCACTGAAATGTGAGGAAAATGTGTTTTTTTAGCCAAATTTTGAGGTTTGCAAAGGATTCGGGGTAACAGAACCTGGTCAGAGCCCCACAAGTCACCCCATCTTGGATTCCCCTAGGTCTCTAGTTTTCAGAAATGCACAGGTTTGGTAGGTTTCCCTAAGAGCTGGCTGAGCTAGAGGCCAAAATCTACAGGTAGGCACTTTGCAAAAAACACCTCTGTTTTCTTTAAAAAAATGTGATGTGTCCACGTTGTGTTTTGGGGTGTTTCCTGTCACGGGCACTAGGCCTACCCACACAAGTGAGGTATCATTTTTATCGGGAAACTTGGCGGAATGCTGGGTGGAAGGAAATTTGTGGCTCCTCTCAGATTCCAGAACTTTCTGTCACCAAAATGTGAGGAAAAGTTGTTTTTTTGGCCAAATGTTGAGGTTTGCAAAGGACTCTGGGTAACAGAACCTGGTCAGAGCCCCACAAGTCACCCCATCTTGAATTCCCCTAGGTCTCTAGTTTTCAAAAATGCATAGGTTTGGTAGGTTTCCCTAGGTGCCAGCTGATCTAGAGGCCAAAATCTACAGGTAGGCTCTTTGCAAAAAACACCTCTGCTTTCTTTAAAAAAATGTGATGTGTCCACATTGCGTTTTGGGGCATTTCCTGTCGCGCGCACTAGGCCTACCCACACAAGTGAGGTATCATTTTTATCGGGAGACTGGGGGGAACGCTGGGTGGAAGGAAATTTGTGGCTCCTCTCTGATTCCAGAACTTTCTGTCACCAAAATGTGAGGAAAAGTTGTTTTTTTGGCCAAATGTTGAGGTTTGCAAAGGACTCTGGGTAACAGAACCTGGTCAGAGCCCCACAAGTCACCCCATCTTGAATTCCCCTAGGTCTCTAGTTTTCAAAAATGCATAGGTTTGGTAGGTTTCCCTAGGTGCCGGCTGAGCTAGAGGCCAAATATCTACAGGTAGGCACTTTGCAAAAAAACACCTCTTTTTTCTTTCAAAAAATGTGATGTGTCCACGTTGTGTTTCGGGGCGTTTACTGTTACGGGCGCAAGGCCTACCCACACAAGTGAGGTATCATTTTTATCGGGAGACTTTGGGGAACGCTGGGTGGACGAAAATGTGTGGCTCCTCGAAGATTCCAGAACTTTCTGTCACCGAAATGTGAGGAATACGTGTTTTTTTAGCCAAATTTTGAGGTTTGCAAAGGATTCTGGGTAACAGAACCTGGTCAGAGCCCCACAAGTCACCCCATCTCGAATTCCCCTAGGTCTCTAGTTTTCAAAAATGCATAGGTTTGGTAGGTTTCCCTAGGTGCCGGCTGAGCTAGAGGCCAAAATCTACAGGTAGGCACTTTGCAAAAAACACCTCTGTTTTCTTTAAAAAAATGTGATGTGTCCATGTTGTGTTTTGGGGCATTTCCTGTCACGGGCGCTAGGCCTACCCACACAAGTGAGGAATCATTTTTATTGGGAGACTTGGGGGAACGCTGGGTGGAAGGAAATTTGTGGCTCCTCTCAGATTCCAGAACTTTCTGTCACCGAAATGTGAGGAAAATTTGTTTTTTTAGCCAAATGTTGTGGTTTGCAAAGGATTCTGGGTAACAGAACCTGGTCAGAGCCCCACAAGTCACCCCATCTTGGATTCCCCTAGGTCTCTAGTTTTCAAAAATGCACAGGTTTGCTAGGTTTCCCTAGGTGCCGGCTGAGCTACAGGCCAAAATCTACAGGTAGGCACTTTGCAAAAAACACCTCTGTTTTCTTTCAAAAAATTTGATGTGTCCACGTTGTGTTTCGGGGCGTTTACTGTTACGGGCGCAAGGCCTACCCACACAAGTGAGGTATCATTTTTATCGGGAGACTTTGGGGAACGCTGGGTGGAAGAAAATGTGTGGCTCCTCGAAGATTCCAGAACTTTCTGTCACCGAAATGTGAGGAATACGTGTTTTTTTAGCCAAATTTTGAGGTTTGCAAAGGATTCTGGGTAACAGAACCTGGTCAGAGCCCCACAAGTCACCCCATCTCGAATTCCCCTAGGTCTCTAGTTTTCAAAAATGCATAGGTTTGGTAGGTTTCCCTAGGTGCCGGCTGAGCTAGAGGCCAAAATCTACAGGTAGGCACTTTGCAAAAAACACCTCTGTTTTCTTTAAAAAAATGTGATGTGTCCATATTGTGTTTTGGGGCATTTCCTGTCACGGGCGCTAGGCCTACCCACACAAGTGAGGAATCATTTTTATTGGGAGACTTGGGGGAACGCTGGGTGGAAGGAAATTTGTGGCTCCTCTCAGATTCCAGAACTTTCTGTCACCGAAATGTGAGGAAATTTTTTTTTTTTAGCCAAATGTTGTGGTTTGCAAAGGATTCTGGGTAACAGAACCTGGTCAGAGCCCCACAAGTCACCCCATCTTGGATTCCCCTAGGTCTCTAGTTTTCAAAAATGCACAGGTTTGCTAGGTTTCCCTAGGTGCCGGCTGAGCTACAGGCCAAAATCTACAGGTAGGCACTTTGCAAAAAACACCTCTGTTTTCTTTCAAAAAATTTGATGTGTCCACGTTGTGTTTACTGTCACGGGCGCTAAGCCTCCCCACACAAATGAGGTATCATTTTTATCGGGAGACTTGGAGGAACACTGGGTGGAAGGAAATTTGTGGCTCCTCTCAGATTCCAGATCTTTCTGTCACCGAAATGTGAGGAAAACTTGTTTTTTAGCCACATTTTCATGTTTGCAAAGGATTGTGGGTAACAGAATCTGGTCAGAGCCCCACAAGTCACCCCATCTTGGATTCCCCTAGGTCTCTAGTTTTCAAAAATGCACAGGTTTGGTAGGTTTCCCTTGGTGCCGTCTGAGCTAGAGGCCAAAATCTACAAGTAGGCACTTTGCAAAAAACATCTCTGTTTTCTTTAAAAAAACGTGATGTGTCCACGTTGTGTTTTGGGGCATTTCCTGTCATGGGCGCTAGGCCTACCCACACAAGTGAGGTATCATTTTTATCGGGAGATTTGGGGGAACACTGGGTGGAAGGAAATTCGTGGCTCCTCTCACATTCTAGAACTTTCTGTCACTGAAATGTGAGGAAAATGTGTTTTTTTAGCCAAATTTTGAGGTTTGCAAAGGATTCGGGGTAACAGAACCTGGTCAGAGCCCCACAAGTCACCCCATCTTGGATTCCCCTAGGTCTCTAGTTTTCAGAAATGCACAGGTTTGGTAGGTTTCCCTAAGAGCTGGCTGAGCTAGAGGCCAAAATCTACAGGTAGGCACTTTGCAAAAAACACCTCTGTTTTCTTTAAAAAAATGTGATGTGTCCACGTTGTGTTTTGGGGTGTTTCCTGTCACGGGCACTAGGCCTACCCACACAAGTGAGGTATCATTTTTATCGGGAAACTTGGCGGAATGCTGGGTGGAAGGAAATTTGTGGCTCCTCTCAGATTCCAGAACTTTCTGTCACCAAAATGTGAGGAAAAGTTGTTTTTTTGGCCAAATGTTGAGGTTTGCAAAGGACTCTGGGTAACAGAACCTGGTCAGAGCCCCACAAGTCACCCCATCTTGAATTCCCCTAGGTCTCTAGTTTTCAAAAATGCATAGGTTTGGTAGGTTTCCCTAGGTGCCAGCTGATCTAGAGGCCAAAATCTACAGGTAGGCTCTTTGCAAAAAACACCTCTGCTTTCTTTAAAAAAATGTGATGTGTCCACATTGCGTTTTGGGGCATTTCCTGTCGCGCGCACTAGGCCTACCCACACAAGTGAGGTATCATTTTTATCGGGAGACTGGGGGGAACGCTGGGTGGAAGGAAATTTGTGGCTCCTCTCTGATTCCAGAACTTTCTGTCACCAAAATGTGAGGAAAAGTTGTTTTTTTGGCCAAATGTTGAGGTTTGCAAAGGACTCTGGGTAACAGAACCTGGTCAGAGCCCCACAAGTCACCCCATCTTGAATTCCCCTAGGTCTCTAGTTTTCAAAAATGCATAGGTTTGGTAGGTTTCCCTAGGTGCCGGCTGAGCTAGAGGCCAAATATCTACAGGTAGGCACTTTGCAAAAAAACACCTCTTTTTTCTTTCAAAAAATGTGATGTGTCCACGTTGTGTTTCGGGGCGTTTACTGTTACGGGCGCAAGGCCTACCCACACAAGTGAGGTATCATTTTTATCGGGAGACTTTGGGGAACGCTGGGTGGACGAAAATGTGTGGCTCCTCGAAGATTCCAGAACTTTCTGTCACCGAAATGTGAGGAATACGTGTTTTTTTAGCCAAATTTTGAGGTTTGCAAAGGATTCTGGGTAACAGAACCTGGTCAGAGCCCCACAAGTCACCCCATCTCGAATTCCCCTAGGTCTCTAGTTTTCAAAAATGCATAGGTTTGGTAGGTTTCCCTAGGTGCCGGCTGAGCTAGAGGCCAAAATCTACAGGTAGGCACTTTGCAAAAAACACCTCTGTTTTCTTTAAAAAAATGTGATGTGTCCATGTTGTGTTTTGGGGCATTTCCTGTCACGGGCGCTAGGCCTACCCACACAAGTGAGGAATCATTTTTATTGGGAGACTTGGGGGAACGCTGGGTGGAAGGAAATTTGTGGCTCCTCTCAGATTCCAGAACTTTCTGTCACCGAAATGTGAGGAAAATTTGTTTTTTTAGCCAAATGTTGTGGTTTGCAAAGGATTCTGGGTAACAGAACCTGGTCAGAGCCCCACAAGTCACCCCATCTTGGATTCCCCTAGGTCTCTAGTTTTCAAAAATGCACAGGTTTGCTAGGTTTCCCTAGGTGCCGGCTGAGCTACAGGCCAAAATCTACAGGTAGGCACTTTGCAAAAAACACCTCTGTTTTCTTTCAAAAAATTTGATGTGTCCACGTTGTGTTTACTGTCACGGGCGCTAGGCCTACCCACACAAATGAGGTATCATTTTTATCGGGAGACTTGGGGGAACACTGAGTGGAAGGAAATTTGTGGCTCCTCTCAGATTCCAGATCTTTCTGTCACCGAAATGTGAGGAAAACTTGTTTTTTAGCCACATTTTCATGTTTGCAAAGGATTGTGGGTAACAGAATCTGGTCAGAGCCCCACAAGTCACCCCATCTTGGATTCCCCTAGGTCTCTAGTTTTAAAAAATGCACAGGTTTGGTAGGTTTCCCTTGGTGCCGTCTGAGCTAGAGGCCAAAATCTACAAGTAGGCACTTTGCAAAAAACACCTCTGTTTTCTTTAAAAAAACGTGATGTGTCCACGTTGTGTTTTGGGGCATTTCCTGTCATGGGCGCTAGGCCTACCCACACAAGTGAGGTATCATTTTTATCGGGAGATTTGGGGGAACACTGGGTGGAAGGAAATTCGTGGCTCCTCTCACATTCTAGAACTTTCTGTCACTGAAATGTGAGGAAAATGTGTTTTTTTAGCCAAATTTTGAGGTTTGCAAAGGATTCGGGGTAACAGAACCTGGTCAGAGCCCCACAAGTCACCCCATCTTGGATTCCCCTAGGTCTCTAGTTTTCAGAAATGCACAGGTTTGGTAGGTTTCCCTAAGAGCTGGCTGAGCTAGAGGCCAAAATCTACAGGTAGGCACTTTGCAAAAAACACCTCTGTTTTCTTTAAAAAAATGTGATGTGTCCACGTTGTGTTTTGGGGTGTTTCCTGTCACGGGCACTAGGCCTACCCACACAAGTGAGGTATCATTTTTATCGGGAAACTTGGCGGAACGCTGGGTGGAAGGAAATTTGTGGCTCCTCTCAGATTCCAGAACTTTCTGTCACCAAAATGTGAGGAAAAGTTGTTTTTTTGGCCAAATGTTGAGGTTTGCAAAGGACTCTGGGTAACAGAACCTGGTCAGAGCCCCACAAGTCACCCCATCTTGAATTCCCCTAGGTCTCTAGTTTTCAAAAATGCATAGGTTTGGTAGGTTTCCCTAGGTGCCGGCTGAGCTAGAGGCCAAATATCTACAGGTAGGCACTTTGCAAAAAAACACCTCTTTTTTCTTTCAAAAAATGTGATGTGTCCACGTTGTGTTTCGGGGCGTTTACTGTTACGGGCGCAAGGCCTACCCACACAAGTGAGGTATCATTTTTATCGGGAGACTTTGGGGAACGCTGGGTGGAAGAAAATGTGTGGCTCCTCGAAGATTCCAGAACTTTCTGTCACCGAAATGTGAGGAATACGTGTTTTTTTAGCCAAATTTTGAGGTTTGCAAAGGATTCTGGGTAACAGAACCTGGTCAGAGCCCCACAAGTCACCCCATCTCGAATTCCCCTAGGTCTCTAGTTTTCAGAAATGCATAGGTTTGGTAGGTTTCCCTAGGTGCCGGCTGAGCTAGAGGCCAAAATCTACAGGTAGGCACTTTGCAAAAAACACCTCTGTTTTCTTTAAAAAAATGTGATGTGTCCATGTTGTGTTTTGGGGCATTTCCTGTCACGGGCGCTAGGCCTACCCACACAAGTGAGGAATCATTTTTATTGGGAGACTTGGGGGAACGCTGGGTGGAAGGAAATTTGTGGCTCCTCTCAGATTCCAGAACTTTCTGTCACCGAAATGTGAGGAAAATTTGTTTTTTTAGCCAAATGTTGTGGTTTGCAAAGGATTCTGGGTAACAGAACCTGGTCAGAGCCCCACAAGTCACCCCATCTTGGATTCCCCTAGGTCTCTAGTTTTCAAAAATGCACAGGTTTGGTAGGTTTCCCTAAGTGCTGGCTGAGCTAGAGGCCAAAATCTACAGGTAGGCACTTTGCAAAAAACACCTCTGTTTTCTTTAAAAAAATGTGATGTGTCCACGTTGTGTTTT
Organism: Pleurodeles waltl; assembly: GCF_031143425.1. NCBI lineage: Eukaryota > Metazoa > Chordata > Amphibia > Caudata > Salamandridae > Pleurodeles > Pleurodeles waltl. Next base: position 1,263,500,088 of record NC_090446.1, on the reverse strand, counting down.
GGGGCATTTCCTGTCATGGGCACTAGGCCTACCCACACAAGTGAGGTATCATTTTTATCGGGAAACTTGGGGGAACACTGGGTGGAAGGAAATTTATGGCTCCTCTCAGATTCCAGAACTTTCTGTCACCAAAATGTGAGGAAAACGTGTTTTTTTAGCCAAATTTTGAGGTTTGCAAAGGATTCTGGTAACAGAACCTGGTCAGATCCCTACAAGTCACCCCATCTTGGATTCCCCTAGGTCTCTAGTTTTCAAAAATTCACAGGTTTGGTAGGTTTCCCTAGGTGCCGGCTGAGCTAGAGGCCAAAATCTACAGGTAGGCCCTTTGCAAAAAACACCTCTGCTTTCTTTAAAAAAATGTGATGTGTCCACATTGCGTTTTGGGGCATTTCCTGTCGCGGGCACTAGGCCTACCCACACAAGTGAGGTATCATTTTTATCGGGAGACTGGGGGGAACGCTGGGTGGAAGGAAATTTGTGGCTCCTCTCTGATTCCAGAACTTTCTGTCACCAAAATTTGAGGAAAATTTGTTTTTTTAGCCAAAGTTTGAGGTTTGCAAAGGATTCTGGGTAACAGAACCTGGTCAGAGCCCCACAAGTCACCCCATCTTGGATTCCCCTAGGTCTCTAGTTTTAAAAAATACACAGGTTTGGTAGGTTTCCCTAGGTGCCGGCTGAGCTAGAGGCCAAAATCTACAGGTAGGCACTTTGCAAAAAACACCTCTGTTTTCTTTTAAAAAATGTAATGTGTCCACGTTGCGTTTTGGGGCATTTCCTGTTGCGGGCGCTAGGCCAACCCGCACAAGTGAGGTATCATTTTTATCGTGAGACTTGGGGGAACGCTGGGTGGAAGGAAATTTGTGGCTCCTCTCAGATTCCAGAACTTTCTGTCACCGAAATGTGAGGAAAATTTGTTTTTTTAGCCAAATGTTGAGGTTTGCAAAGGACTCTGGGTAACAGAACCTGGTCAGAGCCCCACAAGTCACCCCATCTTGAATTCCCCTAGGTCTCTAGTTTTAAAAAATGCATAGGTTTGGTAGGTTTCCCTAGGTGCCGGCTGAGCTAGAGGCCAAATATCTACAGGTAGGCACTTTGCAAAAAAACACCTCTTTTTTCTTTCAAAAAATGTGATGTGTCCACGTTGTGTTTTGGGGCGTTTACGGTCACGGGAGCAAGGCCTACCCACACAAGTGAGGTATCATTTTTATCGGGAGACTTTGGGGAACGCTGGGTGGAAGAAAATGTGTGGCTCCTCGAAGATTCCAGAACTTTCTGTCACCGAAATGTGAGGAAAACGTGTTTTTTTAGCCAAATTTTGAGGTTTGCAAAGGATTCTGGGTAACAGAACCTGGTCAGAGCCCCACAAGTCACCCCATCTCGAATTCCCCTAGGTCTCTAGTTTTCAAAAATGCATAGGTTTGGTAGGTTTCCCTAGGTGCCGGCTGAGCTAGAGGCCAAAATCTACAGGTAGGCACTTTGCAAAAAACACCTCTGTTTTCTTTAAAAAAATGTGATGTGTCCACGTTGTGTTTTGGGGCATTTCCTGTCACGGGCGCTAGGCCTACCCACACAAGTGAGGAATCATTTTTATTGGGAGACTTGGGGGAACGCTGGGTGGAAGGAAATTTGTGGCTCCTCTCAGATTCCAGAACTTTCTGTCACCGAAATGTGAGGAAAATTTGTTTTTTTAGCCAAATGTTGTGGTTTGCAAAGGATTCTGGGTAACAGAACCTGGTCAGAGCCCCACAAGTCACCCCATCTTGGATTCCCCTAGGTCTCTAGTTTTCAAAAATGCACAGGTTTGCTAGGTTTCCCTAGGTGCCGGCTGAGCTACAGGCCAAAATCTACAGGTAGGCACTTTGCAAAAAACACCTCTGTTTTCTTTAAAAAAATGTGATGTGTCCACGTTGTGTTTTGGGGTGTTTCCTGTCATGGGCACTAGGCCTACCCACACAAGTGAGGTATCATTTTTATCGGGAAACTTGGGGGAACACTGGGTGGAAGGAAATTTGTGGCTCCTCTCAGATTCCAGATCTTTCTGTCACCGAAATGTGAGGAAAACTTGTTTTTTAGCCACATTTTCAGGTTTGCAAAGGATTGTGGGTAACAGAATCTGGTCAGAGCCCCACAAGTCACCCCATCTTGGATTCCCCTAGGTCTCTAGTTTTCAAAAATGCACAGGTTTGGTAGGTTTCCCTTGGTGCCGTCTGAGCTAGAGGCCAAAATCTACAAGTAGGCACTTTGCAAAAAACACCTCTGTTTTCTTTAAAAAAACGTGATGTGTCCACGTTGTGTTTTGGGGCATTTCCTGTCATGGGCGCTAGGCCTACCCACACAAGTGAGGTATCATTTTTATCGGGAGATTTGGGGGAACACTGGGTGGAAGGAAATTCGTGGCTCCTCTCACATTCTAGAACTTTCTGTCACTGAAATGTGAGGAAAATGTGTTTTTTTAGCCAAATTTTGAGGTTTGCAAAGGATTCGGGGTAACAGAACCTGGTCAGAGCCCCACAAGTCACCCCATCTTGGATTCCCCTAGGTCTCTAGTTTTCAGAAATGCACAGGTTTGGTAGGTTTCCCTAAGAGCTGGCTGAGCTAGAGGCCAAAATCTACAGGTAGGCACTTTGCAAAAAACACCTCTGTTTTCTTTAAAAAAATGTGATGTGTCCACGTTGTGTTTTGGGGTGTTTCCTGTCACGGGCACTAGGCCTACCCACACAAGTGAGGTATCATTTTTATCGGGAAACTTGGCGGAACGCTGGGTGGAAGGAAATTTGTGGCTCCTCTCAGATTCCAGAACTTTCTGTCACCAAAATGTGAGGAAAACGTGTTTTTTTAGCCAAATTTTGAGGTTTGCAAAGGATTCTGGTAACAGAACCTGGTCAGAGCCCCACAAGTCACCCCATCTTGGATTCCCCTAGGTCTCTAGGTTTAAAAAATTCACAGGTTTGGTAGGTTTCCCTAGGTGCCGGCTGAGCTAGAGGCCAAAATCTACAGGTAGGCTCTTTGCAAAAAACACCTCTGTTTTCTTTAAAAAAATGTGATGTGTCCACGTTGCGTTTTGGGGCATTTCCTGTTGCGGGCGCTAGGCCTACCCACACAAGTGAGGTATCATTTTTATCGGGAGACTTGGGGGAACATAGATTAGCATAACTAGTGTTATTACCCCTTGTCTTTCTCTACACATTTTCCTTCCAAATATAAGAGAGTGTGTAAAAAAGACATCTATTTGAGAAATGCCCTGTAATTCACATGCTAGTATGGTCACCCCGGAATTCAGCGATGTGCAAATAACCACTGCTCCTCAACACCTTATCTTGTGCCCTTTTTGGAAATACAAAGGTTTTCTTGATAGCTATTTTTCACTCTTTATATTTCAGCAAATAAATTGCTGTATACCCGGTATAGAATGAAAACGCACTGCAGGGTGCAGCTCATTTATTGGCTCTGAGTACCTAGGGTTCTTGATGAACCTACAAGCCCGATATATCCCTGCAACCAGAGGAGTCCAGCAGATGTAACGGTATATTGCTTTCGAAAATCTGACATTGCAGGAAAAAGTTACAGAGTAAAACGTAGAGAAAAATTTATGTTTTTTTACCTCAATTTCAATATTTTTCTTTTTCACTTGTTATTTTCTTTAGGAAACCCTTTTAGGATCTACACGAATTACCCCTTGCTGAATTCAGAATTTTGCCTACTTTTCAGAAATGTTGCGGTTTCTTTTATCCAACATTGGTTTCATGCCCATTTCTGTCACTGACTGGAAGGAGGCTGAAAGCACAAAACATCGTAAAAATGGGGTATGTCCCAGTAAAATGCCAAAATTGTGTTGAAAAATTGGGTTTTCTGATTCAAGTCAGTCTGTTCCTGAAATCTGGGAAGCTGGTGATTTTAGCACCACAAACCCTTTGTTGATGCCATTTTCAGGGGAAAAAACACAAGCATTCTTCTGCAGCCCCTTTTTCAATTTTTTTTAAAAAAAACAAAATTTTCGCTGTTATTTGGCTAATTTCTTGGCCTCCTTCTAGGGAACCCAGAAATTCTGGGTACCTCTAAAATCCCTAGGGTGTTGGAAAAAAATGACGCAAATTTGGCGTGGGTAGCTTATGTGAACAAAAAGTTATGAGGGCCTAAGCGCGAACTGCCCCAAATAGCTAAAAAAAGACTCGGCACAGGAGGGGGAAAAGGCCTGGCAGCGAAGGGGTTAATGATACTAAATTCATAGTTGCCTCTGTTTCTGTTCAAAGTGGTAAGGCTAATTTGATATGTAATATATATACAATAATTTACCTTACTGGTAATTGCTCTGGTTTCATTAAGGAAGAGGTCATGCACATCCCCAAGTTGTTGGAATTTTATCGTGCTGTATTTTGACTTGTTAAATGTTTAGGTACTAGTAACTATTTAGCACATTATCTCTAATTTAGCATTCCTGCTCTGTGCTACAGGACTCCTGGGTGGTATCCAGATTTATTTGTTGAAACTGTGCGTTTTACCATTTACCAGACTAGATAATGGATTTATCAATTTGAAAGAAGTCACATTCTCTTCAACTAATAACCAATATATATGTAAAAATTAAACAATTCTTTTAAAGGGATATCATTTAGCGACTCCCAGACATGTGTGATGGCCACTGTTAAAAATGGGGTCTCTGGTTGGCAGTCAGTTTTCACTCTGTCCATGCAGGGAACCTCTTCTCTAGTCAGGGTAAGGGAGTTACACTCCTAAGATAACCCCTGATCAGCCCCATCTCAAAGGCAATGTGTAAAGTATTTGTACCAACAAACACAGTAATACAGTAAAAACACTACAAAGGTGACAACACCATTTTACAAAAATAACCAATATATATCTAAAACAAACAAAACCAAAACAGCAAAAATCCAACATACACAAGCAAAGTTACACTTTTTTATTAAAAAGAGTATTATTCCATAGAAATCAATGAATGTCTGGCTTCTACACAACCTACCTGGTTTGTGTAAAAAATAAAGCTGCACAGGTGAGCGTGTGTCGGAAAAGTCAGCAATGTGTTGATCCCTTACTCACAAGTGAGGCCGTGTGTCGTTTCTTCACCAGTCGGGTAGGTGATGCCTTGGATCCGTGCAAGTTGACGATGATTTTGTTGGGATGATGCATACAAAATTACGGCAAACATTGGTGAAGAGCTGCACTGTGTGGGTGATGCATCGATAATGGCAACCGCCAGTGGATGTTGCATCGATTTGCCAGCTGTGATGTGGGTGATGCGTTGATTTTTCATCTCAATGCAGGTGCTGTGTCGATTATTAACCATCACGGCTCCTCTGCAGGGTTTTCAGTGTTGGTTCCACCAGCTTTGCCTTTCAAGGGGCCAGGGACTGAATTGGGCACCATTTGGCAGGGTAGGAGTCTCAGCAAGAGAGTCCAGGTGCTGGCAGAGGAAGCCTTTGATGGCCCGAGACTTCAAAACAGGGGCAAGCTCAGTCCAAGGAGATGGAGACACTTCACAAGCAGGAAAACACAGCAAATTCCGGTCTTTGCCCTTTGTAGGCAAACTTCAAAGGAAAGTCTCTGTTGTTCACAAGATCCTGCCTTGCCCAGGCCTGACCCCAGACACACATCAGGTGGTTGGAGACTGCATTGTGTGAGAACAGGCACAGCCCTTTCCGATGCAAGTTTCAGGTTTGCACTCTAGCCTAGGAGACTCATCAGGATTTTCAGGACACTCCCCAGGTCCCTTTGTGTTACTGTCAAGTGGGAATTCACATTCAACTCAACTGTCAGTCTGACCCAGACGTGGATTTAACAAGCAGGCAGAGGCACAGAATGTTTAAACAAGAAAATGCCCATTTTCCTAAAGTGGCATTTTCAAACTGACAATCTATAAAACAACTTTACCAAAAGATGTATTTTCAGAGACCCCAAACTCCAGATCGCTCTCTGTTCACAAAGGGAAACTGCACTTCAAAGCTATTTAAATTTAAAGGCAGTTCAGATGTTAACCTATGGGAGAGATAGGCCTTGCAATAGTGAAAAATAAATTGGGCAGTATTTCACTATCAGGACATGTAAAACACACCAGTAGATGTCCTACCTTTTTAATACACTGCAACCTGCCCATGGGACTACCTAGGGCTGAACTTAGGGGTGACTTACATGTAGTAAAAGGAAAGGTTTGGGTGTGGCAAGTGGGCACACTTGCCAGATCAAATAGGCACTGCAGGACTGCCCACACAGACACTGCAGTGGCTGGTCTGAGGCATGTTTACTGGGCCACCCGTGTGTGGTACAATCAGTTTTGCAGGCCCACGAGTAGCATTTGATTTACAGGCCCTGGGCACCTCTAGTGCACTTTACTAAGGACTTACTAATAAATCAAATATGTTGATCATGGAAAAGACAAATACACATACAGTTTACACAGAGAGCACTTGTACTTTAGCACTGGTCAGCAGTAGTAAAGTGACCTGAGTACAAAAAAGGAGCAAAAAGAAAGTCCAGACACAGACAGAAACACAGGAAGCAGAGGCAAAATACAGGGGAAACAACACCAAAAATGCCAGGTCTAATACGTGTCCCCCCCAGCTGAAAGTAGGGAGAACTACCCAACCTCATGGGAGATCTCATCACTAAGGCGGAATAATGTGGACAGACCATCAGCATTTCAGTGTTCTATACCAGGGTGGTTTACACCGTAAAGTCAATTCCCGGTAGAGAGATGGACCACCTCAATAGTTTTAAGTTCTCACCCCTCATCTGCATTACCCATCTCAGGGGCCTGTGGTATGTCTGAACCCAAAAGTGAGTCCCAGACAAGTAGGGACTCAGCTTCTTTAGTGCCCAGACCACCTTAAAGGCTTCTCGCTCAATTGCACTACACTTCCATTCCTGGGGAAGTAACCTCTTACTAATGAAGGTTACAGTCTGGTCTAGGTCCTCTTCATTTAGCTGTACTAGAACTGCCACTACACCATGCTCTGAAGCATCAGTCTACACAACAAACTCCTTAGAGAAGTTGGGTTCTTTCAGCATAGGTGTTGTGCACATGGCTGCCTTCAGGGCATTAAAAGTGGCCTGGCAAGCCTCAGTCCAGATCACTTTCCTGGGTTGCTTTTAGGATGTCAGCTCTGTCAAGAGGGCAGCAATGGTGCCAAACCTCCTATATTAAACGGTGAGACCTAGAATGACTCTCACCTCTGTCTGGGTCTTGGGGGGCTCCCAAGCCAGAATGTTGACAATTTTTGGTTGCAGGGGTGCCACCTGGCCACTACCCAGCTGGTGTCCCAGGTAAACCACACATCCCTGCCCTACTTGGCACTTACTGGCCTTAATAGTGAAGACTGCCTTCTGCAGTGCCTTCAACACTTCACAGAGATGTTGCAGGTGATCCTCCCAGCTAGAGCTGAACACTGCAATGTCATCCAGGTAGGCTGTGCTGAATTCCTCTAGCCCAGCTAACATCTATTTGACCAGCCTCTGAAAGGTGGCAGGGCATTTTTCATCCCAAAGGACATAACCCAGAACTGTTAATGCCCCTCTGGGGTAGAAAATGCTGACCTCTCCTGTGCCCCATTGGTTAAGGTAATCTGCCAAAACACAGACATGAAGTTAAACGTGCTGAGGAACTTGGCAGCTCCTAGCCAATCAATGAGCTCATCAGCTCTGGGGATGGGGTGCGCGTCAGTCTTAGTGATGGCATTGAGTCCACACAGAACCTTAGTTCTGGGGTGTCACATGGGGTAGTAGCCTTTGAGACCAAGACCACTGGTCTGGCCGAAAGGGCTGCTGGAGAATTAAGTTACCACTAACGCTAGCATGTTGGAAACTTAATCCTTGATGCTGGCTGTGTCCTTGTCAGTCACCCTGTAAACCTTGTGTTTCACAGGTGGACGGTCCTCAGTGTCCCCATCATGGGTACAGAGTTGTATGACCTCTGGGGCCAAGAAAAACGGGGAGGCAAACTGTCCCAGTTACTGTTGACAGTCCCTTTGTTGCTCTGGGGTCAGTGTTGAGGAGAGGTTCACACCCTCCACAGACCCATCTTTATCTTGGGCCGACAGGTGGTCAGGAAGAGAGTCACTCTCCTTCTCTACCCCATCATCGGTTGCCAAGAGCATAGTTAGTTCAGATATATCAAAGTGAGGTTTGAGGCGGTTCACATGCAAGACCCTCAAAGGAGTCTGCGGGTTCAATAGATAGGTGACATTACTCTTGCGCTCCACCACCTAAAAAGGTCCAGTCTATTTGTCCTGGAGAGCATGAGGTTCCACTGGGGCCATGACCCACTATTTCAGGCCAGGCTGAAACATGACTAGAGTGGCATTCTGGTCAGACCACTATTTCATGTCCTCCTGTCTGGCTTCTAAGTGTGCTGGAGTGAGTTTTCTGAAGCATGCAGTCTGATTTCTAAATGCCAGGATGTTGTTGAACACATCCTGGGGGGGCTTACTAGCGGTTTTTGCCAAGCCCTCCTTTATTAGACTCAGAGGTCCCCTCACAGGGTGACCATACAAAGGGGCTAAAACCAAGTACCTTCTGCGGTACCTTACTGTAAGCAAAGAAAAGGCATGGCAATAGGATGTCCCACTTATGCCTCAGGGTTTCTGACAGACCCATAATCATGCTCTTCAGGGTGCGTTTGAACCTTTCAACCAACCCATACCCTTGGGGGTGGTAAGGAGTGGTGAATTTTCTAGGTTACCCCACACTCCCTCCACGGAGACTTCATACATGTAGATATGAAGTTGGTTTCCCGGTCAGATACCACCTCTCTGGGGAACCCTATGCAGGTAAAAGTCCCCATCATTGCCCAGCTTACCATAGGGGCTGTCATCGACCTCAGAGGAATGGTTCTTTGTACCAGGTTACATGGTCCACCAAGACCAGGATAAACCTGTTGCCCATGGCTGTCTTGGGACCCAAAGGCCTCACAATGTCAATGCCCACCCGCTCAAAACGGATGCTCACAACAGGAAAAGTTTGGTGGGAGGCCTTGTACTTCCCCCCACTCTTGCCAACTGTCTGACAAGTTTGACAAGGCCGACAATGTGCGCCAGAGTGCCTGAGTATTTGGGGACAGTAAAAGTGGGTGAAAAACCTCTCAAAGTTTGTGTCCTTCCCCAAATGTCCTGCTAAAGGCACATCATGAGCCAGCCCCAGTAGGAAGGCTCAGAAGCACTAGGGTACCACCAACACACGTGCTGCCCCAGGTTCGGCAATCTTAGGCTCAGTATACAGGAGGCCATCCTCCCAGTAGATCCAGTGTGATCCAGACTCCTTGCCAGATGCCTGGTCTGCAGTCTGCAGCTGCAGACCTTCAAGAGTAGGGCATGACATATGTACCTCACAGAATTCTTCCCTGGTTGGACCCCTTTGCTGCTGCCAATGGGTCAGTTCAGGCACCTCCCCCATTTCAGCCACTTGTTACCCTGTAGGCTCCGGGGTGTCCCCCTCAGATTAAGCCTCCTCCTGGACCGTGGGAACTTCTGGCCGGTTTCCCAAGCCCCTTGCCCTTTCTCTTCCTGGCAGGCATCTGGAACACTCTTTCAGGCTCCAGGGCCTCCTGATCACCCTTACGGGTTGCCATAAACCGGGTAATCACACAGCCCCACCCAGGAAGACCCATCTTCTCCAAGTATGACTGTTGTTTAACCTCATTCCAAGGGGAATCCCCCAGATCATTGCCTAGCAGACAATCGACAGTCATAGTTGGACTCACAGCTACCCTCAAGGAACCTAAGACCCCTCCCCACACAAAGGGAACCTGTGCCACATTCCACAGGCGCTCTGAGTTTTCTACCGCAACTACTTGGTGAAGTACATAGGGAACTACCTGCTCTTCAGACACCAGGTGACACCTCACAGTAGTCACACTGGCTTATGTGTCTCTCAGAGCCTCCACCCTCTGTCCATTGATGGTCTCCCACTGCCTGTACTTTTTATTGTTCTCAGGCACAAGGGTCCACTGGACCATCTCACTGTCCCCTAGTGAGACAAGGGTCATCTCAGCTGTCTCCCACCTTTGTCCTGGAACCAACTCCTCCCCAAGTGCACTGGCCAAACCCTGTGACGAAGCACCAGTGGATGTCTGTGTCCACTTGGGACATTTGGGGTCCCCCCTTCATGTGGCACACCTGATCACATGCATAACATTTGCAGGGACCCTTCTCTGCAGGTTTTCCTGTGGAGATCCATTGTTTCTTCTCACCTCGGGGGCTAGGAATCCTTACCCTTGGAACTAGGTTTTGGCCCTTTAGAGAACTCCCCCTGTTTACCCTTACCCCCCACCTCTTCTGATGAGGACCCTGCCCACCCTTGGAAGAGTCTCACACATACCTCTTTTGGACCCTGGCGCTCTCCCACCTGTCTGCTTCCTGGGGTCAGTCAGCTTGCTGTCAGTTAGGTGCTTGCACAGCTCTGGAAAACAAAAACTATATGGAAGTGGATATGCCGGAATGGCGGAATTGCATCTATCTTAAAAGAAAAGCTTTAGTGATTTGCTGATGTTAAATTTTGGTAGCAATACAGTCTATACAATTGTGGACAGTTATTGCCCTGAAGAAGCGGTATGGGAAGCCATGTGGAAAAAAACACAAATTGTACAGATGTTGTATTTTAAGGAGCAAGAAGTTATAAAAGAAAAAATATGCACTGCATGATTTATGTAGTCGAAGATTTAATTGGTATGGGGTGTGACAGTATTACACTCATAGCATTGGTGGAAAAAATATGAAAATCATGATAGAAGAAACAGCTAAACACAGAGGGCCTCATTAAGAGTCTGTCGGTCACTAGACTGCCAGACTTGTGGATGCCGGTGGGACCATCGCATTGCGCCACATCACAACCCGGGTCTCCAGGGAACCACCAGCTCCACCAGGATTGGAGATCCCAGCAGTCTGGAGGTGGCGGCGGTCCTAATCCAGCAAAATATATGCTGCAGGCCATAGGGATCCCCAATGCTCTTGGTACTTAGGTACCATTTGCTAGGGACCTATAAGGGGGCACCAGTATGCCAATTGAGGATGAAACACTGTATTAACAGTATCCAACAACCAATTTGAAGGGAGAGAGCATAACTGCAGGAGTCCTGATTAACAGGATCCCAGTGGACGCAGTCAAACACACTGCCAAAAGTGGGGGTAACCAAGCTAGAAAGATGCTACATTCCTACAAACGCTCATTGTCCAACATCTTTGTGCTCCTTAAAACATGACCCCATCCTGCCATTACAGCCTGAATGCAGTTTAAAACTGCCAGTTCAACTTGACAATATTACTCTATTGCCAAGCATTTAACTACCCTTTTGTTGGATATAATTCACCCCTAAGGTAAGCCCTATGTAGCCCATAGGGCAGGGTGCATTGTAATAAAAGGGTTGGATATGTACCTTTTAAGTTGTACATGTCCTGGTAGCAAATAAGTCCTAGATTCATTTTTCGCTACTGTGAGGTCTACCTGTTCCTTAGGAAAACACTGAGTTGACTTATTACATTTAATAAACGCTAACTTTTGTTTGAAACCAGGAAAGCATTTCACGTTTGGCATTTATGAAATTTTAATTAAAAATCCTCTGTAATGGTAAAGTCAGATTTTAAATTACAATTGTGAAAATAACACTTAGAAAGTAGACTTTTTCCAGCCCTTAGCCATTCGGTGCCTGCTGTGTCCACTGCGTCACATGACTGGGTGTAATTGACAGTTAGCCCTGCTATTTGAGCCCTGCATTTTCACCTGAACTTAGGAAAAAACAAAGTGACTTCAAGGGCTAATTTGCTGGTTTCCTGTTAAGCAGCACTTGGACATAAAAGGCTCCAACCGTCTTGAACCCACACCTTGACCCAGCCTGAATGAGTCCTCAACCCCCAAGTCATGTTGTAGGAAAGTACCATCTTGCCTGGCATGTTACCCCCATATTTCCCTGTATATATGTTGTTTTAGTCTATGTGTCACTGTGACCCTTCCAGGCAGGGCCCCAGTGCTCATAAGTATGTGCCCTGTATGTGTTCCCTGTGTGATGCCTAACTGTCTCACTGAGGCTCTGCTAACCAGAACCTCAGTGGTTATGCTCTCTCTGCTTTCCAAATTTGTCACTAAACAGGCTAGTGACTAAATTTACCAATTCACATTGGCATACTGGTACACCCATATGATTCCCTAGTATATGGTACTGAGGTACCCAGGGTATTGGGGTTCCAGGAGATCCCTATGGGCTGCAGCATTTCTTTTTCCACCCATAGGGAGCTCTGACAATTCTTACACAGGCCTGCCATTGCAGTCTGTATGAAATAACATCCACGTTATTTCACAGCCATTTACCACTGCAGTTAAGTAACTTATAATTCACCTATATGACTAACCTTCACCTGGTGAAGGTTGGGTGCAAAGTTACTTAGTGTGTGGGCACCCTGGCACTAGCCAAAGCGCCCCCACATCGTTCAAGGCAAATTCCCCGGACTTTGTGAGTGCGGGGACACCATTACACGTGTGCACTATACATAGGTCACTACCTATGTATAGCGTCACAATGGTAACTCCGAACATGGCCATGCAACATGTCTAAGATCATGGAATTGTCACCCCAATGCGATTCTGGCATTGGGGGGACAATTCCATGATCCCCGAGTCTCTAGCATAGTACCCGGGTACTGCCAAACTGCTTTTCCGGGGTCTCCACTGCAGCTGCTGCTGCTGCCAACCCCTCAGACAGGTTTCTGCCCTCCTGGGGTCCAGGCAGCCCTGGCCCAGGAAGGCAGAACAAAGGACTTCCTCTGAGAGAGGGTGTAACACCCTCTCCCTTTGGAAATAGGTGTGAGGACTGGGGAGGAGTAGCCTCGCCCAGCCTCTGTAAATGCTTTGATGGGCACAGATGTTGCCCATCTCTGCATAAGCCAGTCTACACCGGTTCAGGGATCCCCCAGTCCTGCTCTGGCACGAAACTGGAAAAAGGAAAGGGGAGTGACCAGAGCTCCTCCAGTGTGTCCCAGACCTCTGCCATCTTGGAAACAGAGGTGTTTGTGGCACACTGGACTGCTCTGAGTGGCCAGTGCCAGCAGGTGACGTCAGAGGCTCCTTCTGATACGTTCTTACCTCTCTTAGTAGCCAATCCTCCTTCCTAGGTAGCCAAACCTCCTTTTCGGGCTATTTAGGGTCTCTGCTTTGCGGAATTCTTCAGATAACTAATGCAAGAGCTCACCAGAGTTCCTCTGCATCTCCCTCTTCACCTTCTACCAAAGGATCGACAGCTGACTGCTCAGGACGCCTGCAAAACTGCAACAAAGTATCAAGACGACTACTAGCAACCTTGTATCACCTCATCCTTCCGGCTCTCTCGACTGTTTCCAGGTGGTGCATGCTCTGGGGGTAGCCTGCCTCCTCTCTGCACCAGGAGCTCTGAAGAAATCTCCTGTGGGTCGACAGAATCTTCCCCCTGCAACCGCAGGCACCAAAAGACTGCATCACTGGTCCTCTGGGTCCCCTCTCAGCATGACGAGCATGGTCCCTGGAACTTAGCAACTCTGTCCAAGTGACTCCCACAGTCCAGTGACTCTTCAGTCCAAGTTTGGTGGAAGTAAGTCCCTGCCTGCCCATGCTAGACTGCATTGCTGGGTACCGCGTGATTTGCAGCTGCTCCGGCTCCTGTGCACTCTTCCAGGATTTCCTTCGTGCACAGCCAAGCCTGGGTCCCCGACACTCCTTCCTGCAGTGCACGACCTTCTGAGTTGTCCCCCGGCATCGTGGGACTCCCTTTTGTGACTTCGGGTGGATTCTGGTTCACTTTTCTTCCAAGTACCTGTTCAGGTACTTGTGCAGATGCTGCCTGCTTCTGTGAGAGCTCCCTGAGTTGATGGGTGCCGTCTCTGTCTCCTCCTCCAAGTGGCTACATCCCGGTCCCTCCTGGGCCACAGCAGCACCCAAAAACCTCTACGGCAACCGTTGCAGCTAGCAAGGCTTGTTTGCGGTCTTTCTGATGGGAACACCTCTGCAAGCTTCATCGCAACGTGGGACATCCATCCTCCAAAGGACAAGTTCCTAGCTCTCTTCTTTTTTGCAGAACTCCAAGCTTCTTTCAACAGGTGGCAGCTTCCTTGCACCCTCAGCTGGCATTTCCTGGGCTCCTGCCCACTCTCGACACTCTTGCGACTATTGGACTTGGTCTCCTTGTCTTACAGGTACTCAGGTCTGGAAATCCACTGTTGTTGCATTGCTGGTGTTTGTTCTTCCTTCAGAATCCCCCTATCACGACTTCTGTGCTCTCTGGGGGTAGTAGGTGCACTTTACACCTACCTTTCAGGGTCTTGGGGTGGGCTATTTTTCTAATCCTCACTGTTTTCTTACAGTCCCAGCGACCCTCTACAAGCTCACTTAGGTTTGGGGTCCATTCGTGGTTCGCATTCCACTTTTGGAGTATATGGTTTGTGTTGCCCCTATACCTATGTGCTCCTATTGCAATCTACTATAGTTTTACACTGCTTGCATTACTTTTCTTGCTATTACTTACCTACGTTCGGTTTGTGCACATATATCTTGTGTATATATCTTATCCTCATACTGAGGGTACTCACTGAGATACTTTTGGCATATTGTCATAAAAATAAAGTACCTTTATTTTTAGTACTTCTGTGTATTGTGTTTTCTTATGATATTGTGCATATGACACCAGTGGTACAGTAGGAGCTTTACATGTCTCCTAGTTCAGCCTAAGCTGCTTTGCCATAGCTACCTTCTATCAGCCTTAGCTGCTAGAAACACCTCTTTTACACAAATTTATTATTTTAGTTGGGGAACGACCTCTTAGGCAAGGGTCGCATCCTAGGGGGCAAATTATATTTAGGCCGTTTCTGCCCCCCTTGGGGGCAGATTGGCCTATTTTTATGAGGCCAGTCTGCCCCCCTTGGGGGCAGAAACCACTAGACACCAGTTTTTTTTTTCTTACGCCAAATTCATGGAAGGGGTGCAACCCCTTAGGCAAGGGTCACTCCCCGGGGGGGGGGGATTTATTTTAGGCCATTTCTGCCCCCCCTGGGGGCAGGTGGCCTATTGTTATTAGGTGCCAGGGCTAATGTTTTTTTGTGTTTTTCTTTTTTTGTTGTTTTTTAGAGATGGGGAGCGACCCCTTAGGCAAGGGTCACTCCCCTGGGAGGCAAATTGTATTTAGACCATGTCTGCCCCCCTGGGGGCAGATTGGCTGAATCTAGGTCAATCTGCCCCCGAGGGGGGCAGAAACTACTAGGCACCGGGGATCTTTTTTTTTTAGCCAATGTCACGCAAGGGGAGCTCCCCGGGGGAGCGGGGACAAATTTATTTTAGGCCATTTCTAGCCCCTCTGGAGGCAGATGGGCCTATCATTATTAGGACGATCTGCCTCTAGGGGGTGCAAAAGCCTCTAGGCACCAGGGATAAAAAAAAAAAAAAGTTTTAGAGGTGGGGAGTGACCCCTTAGCCAGGGGTCGCTCCCCTGGAGGGCACATTGTATTTAGACCATTTCTGCCCCCCTTGAGGGCAGATTGGCCGATTTTTGTTAGGCCAATCTGCCCCCAAGGGGGGCAGAAACCACTTAGGCACCAGGGATTGGTGTGTGTGTATGTGTGTGTTTTCTTTAGGGGGGCAGCCCCTTGGGTAAGGGTCGCTCCCCATGGGGGCACATTACTGTTGGCCATATCTGTCCCCCTTGGGGGCAGATGGACCTATTTTTGGAAGGCCCATCTGCCCCCAAAGGGGGGCAGAAAGCCCACCAGAGGCCAGGGAAGTTTTTTTTTCAAAAATAAGAGGGTGGGGGTATGGCCATACCCCCACCCCAAATAAATGGGGACAAAGTTGTTCTGCACACCAGTGGACAGATGAGGCAATTACCCCTGTTCCACACCACGGGGGCCAGAAAGTCTACTAGATGCCAGGGAATTTAAAAAAACAAAAAATATTAGGATGGTGGCTACCAACCAGTATGGGCCTGGTTATGCCCTGTTCCCAACTGTAGAGGGTAACAGTCTTTCAGCTCTCCCCCGCACTCTAAAACAACTTATCCCACAGCAAGCAAGAAGAAGTTTGATTATTCTGGGTTTTGGTTTTACATTTGACCCATGTGAGCTTGGCTAACTCTCAAAATTGTCCCATTTGGAATGGTGAGGGCTGCACTTTATGGACTTTGGGACACTACCATGTAGAAAAATCCACAAGACCTAGACACATCTGAAAACTACACATATGGGTGATTCCAGGGTGGTGTGTTTCACATGCACCCCGCACCATTTTCATTCCCACGATGCCCTGCAAACCTCCAACTTGGCTTGAAATCACACATTTTTCCCACTTTTTTGTGATGGAACCTTCCGGAATCTGCAGGAATCCTCAAAATTCCTACCACCCAGCATTGTCTCATCTATAGCGATATAGCCTAAATTTTTTTTTTGCAAACTACCCTTTTGGGCCCCCTTTGGTTTCCCCTCAATCTTAACATGTTTTTGGCTCTTCCCTTTCACAAGCACTTGGCCCACCTACACAAATGGGATATCATTTTTACTGGGAGACTGAGGGGAACGTTGAGTGGTATGAAATGTGTCCCAGTGAGGTATTCCCACACAGAAATGTTGGAAAGATTAGATTATTTAGCTAAATTTAAGGTTTGCTGAGGATTCTGGGTAAGAAAACATTGGGGGATCCACGCAAGTCACACATCCCTGGACTCCATCAGGTGTCTAGTTTTCAGAAATATCTGGGTTTGATAGGTTTTCCTAGATGGCTGCTGAGCCCAGGACCAAAAATGCAGGTGCCCCCGCAAAAACAGGTAGTTTTGTTTTTGATAATTTTGATGTGCCCAGATAGTGTTTTGGTGCATTTTCTTTCGCAGGCAGTAGGCCTACCCACAAAAGTGAGACTTGGGGGAACGCTGGGTAGGAGGACATTTGTGGCTCCTCTCCGATTCCAGAACATTCTATCACCGAAATGAGAGGAAAAAGTGTTTTGGGGCCAAAGTTTGAGGTTTGCAAAGGATTCTGGGTAATAGAACCTGGTCAGAGCACCACAAGTCACCCCATCCTGGATTCCCCTAGGTGACTAGTTCTCAAAATGTGCTGGTTTGGCAGGTTTCCCCAGGTGCGGCTGAGCTATAGGCCAAAATACACAGGTAGGCACTTTGTAAAAAACACCTCTGTTTTCTGTGGAAAATTGTGATGTGTCTACGTTGTGTTGTGGGCCATTTCCTTTCGCGGGCGCTAGGCCTACCCACACAAGTGAGGTACCATTTTTATCAGGAGACTTGGGGGTATGCTGGGTGGAAGGAAATGTGTGGCTCCTCTCAGATTCCAGAACTTTCTGTCACCGAAAAGTGTTTTTTTGGCCAAATTTTGAGGTTTGCAAAGGATTCTGGGTAACAGAACCTGATCAGAGCCCCTCGAGTCACCCCATCTTGGATTCCCCTAGGTGACTGGTTTTCACAACTGCGCAGGTTTGCTAGGTTTCCCCAGGTGCGGCTGAGCTATAGGCCAAAATACACAGGTAGGCACTTTGTAAAAAACACCTCTGTTTTCTTTGTGAAAACGTGATGTGTCCACGTTGTGTTTTGGGGCATTTCCGTTCACGGGCGCTAGGCCTACCCACACAAGTGAGGTACCATGTTTATCGGGAGACTTGGTGGAACGCTGGGTGGAAGGAAATGTGTGGCTCCTCTCAGATTCCAGAACTTTCTGTCACCGAAATGAGAGGAAAAAGTGTTTTTTTGGCCAAATTTTCAGGTTTGCAAAGGAGTCTTGGTAACAGAACCTGGCCAGAGCCCCACAAGTCACCCCATCTTGGATTCCCCTAGGTGTCTAGTTATCTAAAATTCGCTGGTTTGCTAGGTGTCCCCAGGTGCTGGCTGAGCTAGAAGCCAAAATCCACAGGTAGGCACTTTGTAAAAAACTCCTCTGTTTTCTGTGGAAAAATGTGATGTGTGTGTTTTGGGCTATTTCCTTTTGCGGGCGCTAGGCTTACCCACACAAGTGAGGTACCATTTTTATCGGGAGACCTGGTGGAACGCTGGGAGAAAGGAAATTTGTGGCTCCTCTCAGATTCCAGAACTTTCTGTCACCGAAATGAGAGGAAAAAGTGTTTTTTTGGCCAAATTTCGAGGTTTGCAAAGGATTCTGGGTAAAGGAATCTGGTCAGAGCCCCACAAGTCACCCCATCTTGGATTCCCCTAGGTCTCTATTTTTCAAAAATCCACAGGTTTGGTAGGTTTCCCTAGGTGCCGGCTGAGCTAGAGGCCAAAATCTACAGGTAGGCACTTTGCAAAAAACACCTATGTTTTCTTTCAAAAAATGTGATGTGTCCACGTTGTGTTTTGGGGCATTTCCTGTCACGGGCGCTAGGCCTACCCACACAAGTGAGGTATCATTTTTATTGGGAGACTTGGGGGAACGCTGGGTGGAAGGAAATGTGTGTCTCCTCTCAGATTCCAGAACTTTCTGTCACCGAGATAAGAATGAGGAAGTTAAGGGATGATTATTGCCTCCATTTCATTTTTATGATTTATACCATTGCAAAATCATGATACAGTAGAAAGTAAGATTGAAGTATTGAGATTTCTGCGTAAACTCAGACTAAATGTTTTTTTCACAGATGCCCACCCAGAGACGTTTGAAAACTCCACTGGCCTTAGGCCTAGATCTTCCTTTTGTCTAGAAACGATAGGGATGTTTAAAGAATTAATAGTCTTTGAAGAAGTGGTTTTGAAAGAAATAGACACCCTTTTTAAACAAAATTGCACTAATGCAGAGATGGAGGCTTTCCAAAATTTGGCCAACAATCAGGAAATCATCATAAAACCAGCATGAGTGAGGGTATAATAATTTTGAATAAAGAACAATATGATCAGGAAGTGATTAACAGCCTAGTATTTTCACACAGTACCTAGCCTTGCTTGCCACTGGGCTATAAGGCACTACCACTCAGCAGCTGATGCTCCCATGGTCTCCAGCTCTTCCTGCTGGCCTCCCCACCGTACCACATAAAACCACTGCCTTTACCAAGGACTCTGGGAAGACGGGATCTTTCAAGTTGAGCTCTGACTTTAAGTTTACTTTTTTCCAAGCACAGGCACACCTCATATACAAATACAGGCCAAGCCCCGTGCCGGCACCCATATGCACATCTAAGAGAAAGCAAAAAAAGAGTCTTTGTTCCCAGCGGCTGGCTCTCAGCCTCCCTCTGCCCACTGCTGCCAGGCTGTTGATGACAGTGAAAGGAGGGAGGCCTGGATCCAGAGCTGGAGCTGGTGCAGCACCTCATCAGCAGCTTGAAGCAGCTCCGCGCTGATTTTTTGGGGCAAAGGGCACACTGCATCCCAGTTATGAGCCACACAGCGCAAGCACAGACTGTCTGCAGTTGTGCTGTGTGGCCCATAGCTGGGCAGCAGTGCATGCCAGTGAGCTCCTCTCCACTGCCAGGGAAAGCGGAGTTTTTGGCTGAACTCTGCGCTCCAACCACGGCGCGTAGTGCCAAAAACACCAGTAACTCCACCAGCGGAGCAGAGCTCACCGCCCACCATTAGTTTTCAAATGCAGTTTCATGGAAGGTGATCTGCTGGCCCTTCCAAGTCACCACCCCTTTTATTGTAGACAATACAAGGTTGTTACAATTATGAGTCTAAATAATTTTCATTAGGCACGTTATTCTGTGATCTTATGATTTATTTGTTGTGAACAGACCGATAAGCACATAGGTTGCTTTAATTAAATACTGATGGCAAAAAAAAAAGGTCATACTTTAGACCTCTTTTTCTGATGGGTATTTTACCACTTCTGTCCTAAATTATACTCTGTATTAATTACTATAATTTGTTTTTCTTCCTGAAACCACAGACTCACAGAGTTGTTAGTTTTGCATAAATCTCATTCCTGCCTTAACAATATCATATTTTGATTTCTTCTTTCCTGCGGTTATTTATCCAAAGACTCTACAAACCCTTAAAAAAAATACCTAATTGATCCTGGATTTGACACGGGGACTCCTTTCCTACAGGCTTTTCAAACTGCATGCGGTGCATCGTTGATCGTTGTCCTTGAGGTTGGGACAGAAAATACTTTTTCGGTAAATATCTGGTGATTTCATGGTAAATTACATGATCCGGCTTTCTCTTCTTTTTTTCTGTTTACTTTCTATGCATCATTCTCTTCCGTCCCAACCTCCTCTGCTACAAAAACCACCTGAGCTTTCTTTTCTCCCACCTTACTGTGTCTCCAGAAGAAGCTGTCAATTATTACATAGAGGAGTGCAGTGAGCGCTAACACTAGCAACTTACCTTACTCTTCACTCCAATGTGCTATGTGTTAATGTGAGTCAATATTTGTATAGTATGAACATTTCAGTGAGGACAGAATTGATGGAGCCAAGAATCTGGGGAGATTGGAATGTATTTGCCTAATTTTAATGGTATGTGGGCTATCTCTAAACTAATGATCAGGTTAAAAGTAAAATTACTGTTGTAGTGATGCACACTCAGCAGAGTTTTTAGATGTCTAAACATTACTGTAAATTGTATCAAAAGCTGCACACTAAAATGTGTCAAAGCCTCAAATTAGAAAAAATCAAATACTATGCTAAAGAATAAAACAATATAGTTTATCCAAAGCAAAGCAGGGGGATCTAACTGTGTGAATCAATAGATTTATTTATTTGTCATGCTACATTAGGTGTAAACTAGAATTGAGCAGAATTCACAGAGTTTCAATCCTCGGAGGTTTGCGGAGTTACATTAAAGCTCTGCGAGATTTAGTAGTGACCTATGTCCAGTACACGCGTAAAATGGTGTCCACGCACTCACGAAGTCTGGGAAAATGGTCCTGGAGGTCATGGGGGAACCTCTGCTAGTGCAGCGGTGCCCTCACACACAAAGTATTTTGCACCCTGCCCTCAGGGCGGGAGGCCCTGCTATACGGTTGACTTATAAGTGACCTGGTGCAGTGCTGCACCTTTTCATACAGGTTTCAATGGCAGTCCTACAGGAGCCTTTGCATGGGCTCCCTATGGGTGGCAAAATATATGCTGCAGTCCATATGGATCTCCTGGAAGCCCAATGCCCTGGGTACCTAGGTACCATATACTAAGGACTTATAAGGGTGCATCAGTATGCTAATTGTGGATGAAATACTTTGTTAACAGTATCCAACAATCACAATTCAAGGGAGAGAGCATAACTACTGGGGTCCTTGTTATCAGGATCCCAGTAGACACAGTCAAACACACTGACAAACAGTCCAAAACTAGGGGTAGTTAAGCTAGACAGAGGCTACTTTCCTACAGAGGTTTCTTTAAAGAAATGGCTGATGTACAATGTAAATTATGCATATACTTTAAGTTGAAAAGCCATTTCTTGGTCTACTAATCACTTGTTTGTTTATAATCATATTTGTAATTTTCTGAAGTAATTACACCAAAGAATAGAAATGTTTGGCCCATCCATCATCATACAATACCCGCTATTTAGGGAAGTAACAGTATTCATTGTCCCATCAACCACTGCAATATCCATTAAGTAGCCCAAAGTAACTCCACCAGAATCGCATATTTTAGAAAATTTACATGGGCAGCCTCTGGTATCTTAGCACACCACTATATTGCAGCATGCCACATGGAGATGTTAGGTTGATGCTTAGCATTCCAGTGGCATCCAATGTCCATTTTGGCTAGTAACTAGGGCGATCTCCAACAGTGTGCATTCTCTGTGGGATCCCTAGAAGTCTTCCAGAGTTCCTAAAGGAGTTGTTGTAATGGACAGCTCCACAGGCCTTACCAGCACCCTAGTTAACACCTTTCTAATGGCTTTCCAGCAGTGTATTATTGCTGGGTATGAATAAACTACTTGGTAGAAATCTGCATCACGTGAGGAGCACCAGAAGCACTCTGGTGAAGACTATCTAGGTGCTTTCCACAGCCATCTGGTCAAGGTAATGTCACGGTTCCGGGCGGGTCTGTCAGAACTCTGGTAGGAGCACTCCTTGAGTTCACAGAATATCTCCCACGGAGGTAGTGTACTGTAGGAAAGTATCATCTTGCCTGGCATGTTACCCCCATTTTTACTTGTATGTCAGTTTGATTTTGCCTGTCTCACTGGAATCCTGCTAGCCAGGACCCCAGTGCTCATAGTTTGTGGCCTGAATGTGTGTCCCTGTGTAGTGATTAACTGTGTCACTGAGGCACTGCTAATCAGAACCTCAGTGCTTATGCTCTCTCTGTCTTTAAAATTGTCACTCTATGCTAGTGACCATTTTCACCAATTCTAATTGGCACACTGGAACACCCTTATAATTCCCTAATATATGGAACCTAGGTACCCAGGGTATTGGGGCTCCAGGAGATCCCTATGGGCTGCAGCATTTCTTTTGCCACCCATAGGGAGCTCAGAAAATTCTTACACAGGACTGCCACTGTAGCCTGAGTGAAATATGTCCACGTTATTTCACAGCCATTTTACACTGCACTTAAGTAACTTTTAAGTCACCTGTATGTCTAACCCTCACTTGCTGAAGGTTAGGTGCAAAGTTACTAAGTGTGAGGGCACCCTGGCACTAGCCAAGGTGCCCTCACATAGTTCAGGGCCATTTCCCCAGACTTTGTAAATGTGGGGATACCATTACACGTGTGCACTACATATAGGTCAATATCTATATGTAGCTTCACAATGGGAACTCCAAATATGGCCATGTAACATGTCTAAGATCATGGAACTGTCCCCCAGGCCAAATCTGGTATTGGGGTGCCAATCCCATGCATCCTCGGGGCTCCAGCGTGGACCCCGGGTACTGCCAAACCAGCTCTGTGGGGTTTTTTCTGCAGCTCCTGCTGCTGCCAACCCACAGACAGGCTTCTGCCCTCCTGGGGTCTGGGCAGCTCAGTACCAGGAAGGCAGAACAAAGGATTTTCTCTGAGAGAGGGTGTTACACCCTCTCCCTTTGGAAATAGGTGTTAAGGTCCTGAGAGGAGTAGCCTTTCCAGGCCTCTGGAAATGCTTTGAAGGGCACAGATAGTGCCTTCCTTGCATAAACCATTCTACACCGGTTCAGGAAACCCCCAGCCCTGCTCTGGCATGAAACTGGACAAATGAAAGAGAGTGACCACTCCCCTGTCCATCACCACCCCAGGGGTGGTGCCCAGAGCTCCTCCAGTGTGTCCCAGACCTCTGCCATCTTGAACCCAGAGGTGTGAGGGCACAATGGAGGCCACTGAGTGGCCAGTGCCTGCAGGTGACGTCAGAGACCCCTCCTGATCTGTGCTTACCTTACTTGTTGGCCAATCCTCTTCTGAGAGCTATTTAGGGTCTCTCCTGTGGGCTTTTCCTCAGATAACGATTTGCAAGAGATCACCAGAGTTCCTTTGCATCTCCCTCTTCAACTTCTGCTAAGGATCAATGCTGACTGCTCCAGGACGCCTGCAAAACTGCAACAAAGTAGCAAGAAGACTACCAGTGACATTGTAGCGCCTAATCCTGCTGGCTTTCTCAACTGTTTCCTAGTGGTGCATGCTATGGGGGCTGTCTGCCTTCACCCTGCACTGGGAGCCAAGAAGAAATCTCCCGTGGGTCGACAGAATCTTCCCCCTGCTAATACAGGCACCAAACTTCACCTTCATCTATCCTCTGGGTCCCCTCTCATCGTGATGAGCCTGGTCCCTGGAACCCAGGTGCTGGATCCAACTGACCCCGACAGTTCAGTGATCCATCTGTCCAAAGTTGGAGGAGATAAGTCCTTGCCTTCCCTCTCCAGACAGTAATCTTGTGTACTGCATGAACTGCAGCTGCTAAGGCTTCTGTGCACTTTTGCCAGGAATCCTTCATGCACAGCCTAGCCCAGGTCCACAGCACTCTCTCCTGCATTGCTCAACTCGCTGAGTTGACCACCGGCTTCGTGAGACCCTCCTTTGTAGTGTTGAGACTACAGCTGTGCTCAGTTTTCTTGGAGCCATGTTCAGGTACTTCTGTGGGTGCTGCCTTCTTCAGCATGGACTCTCTGTGTTGCTGAGGGCCCCCTCTGTCTCCTCTTCCAAGTGGCAACCTCCTGGTCCTTCCTGGGCCAAGGCAACGTCCTTTTTTTTCAATACCAACCTTTGCAGCTAGCAAGGCTTGTTTGTGGTCATTCTCCAAAAAAACAACTCTGCATCCTCCAGCACTCCATGGAACATCCTCTGTGCAAAGGAGAAGTTACTGGCACTTTCCGTTGTTGCACAATCTTCAGCTTCTTCCACTTGGAGGCAGCCATTTTGCACCTTCATCCGGAGTTTAGTGGACTCCTGCCCCCCCAGACACTTTCGTGACTCTTGAACTTGGTCCTCTTCCTTTACAGGTCCCCAGGTCCAGGAATATGTCTTTCGTGCTTTGCAGTCTGTTGTGGTTTTTGCAGGATCTCCCATCACAACTTTAGTATGTTTCTGGGGAAGTAGAGTCACTTTACTCCTACTTGGGGTGGGGTATTGTAGGAGGCTGGCCTGGCTTATGGTGGGTACCTGATGGTACTTCCACCTTGTGTCAGGTCCAGTTATCCCTTATTAGTAGATAAGTAGTGTTCTAGCAGCTTAGGCTGATAGAGATAGCTATAGCAGAGCAGCTTAGGCTGAACTAGAAGACATGCAAAGCTCCTACTATACAACTTATATCATATAGCACTATGCCATAAGAATCACAATACTCAGAGTTACTAAAAATAAAGGTACTTTATTTCAGTGACAATGTGCCAGAAATATCTCAGAGGATATACTCCCTTAGGTGGTCAGTAAAATACACAAAATATACACACAAACCAAAATCAGGTAAGTAAACAGTTAGAAAAGTAGTGCAAACACTGTAGAATACAATATCAATCAATCAATCAATCATTGGATTTATAAAGCGCACTAGGTACCCGTGAAGGTTTCAAGGCGCTGGGGGCGGGGGGCTGTTGTTACTGGTCGAAGAGCCAGGTCTTGAGGAGTCTTCTGAATGTGAGTAGGTTATGGGTCTGTCGCAGGTTGGTGGGGAGGGTGTTCCAGGTTTTGGCGACGAGGTATGAGAAGTATCTGCCACCGGAGGACTTTCTTCGGATGCGGGGGACGACAGTGAGGGCGAGGTTAGTGGAGCGGAGCTGACGGGTGGGGTTGTAGAAGCTGAGTCTGTTGTTTAGGTAGGCTGGTCCGGTGTCGTGGAGCGCTTTCTGAGCATGGGTAAGAAGCTTGAAAGTGATCCTTTTGTCCACAGGGAGCCAGTGAAGGTTTCTCAGGTGGTGGGAGATGTGCCTGTGGTGGGGTACGTCGAGGATCAGCTGGGCAGAGGCGTTTTGGATGCGTTGGAGGCATAGTAGGTCTTTTGCTGGGATGCCTGTGTAGAGTGCGTTGCCGTAGTCCAGCCTGCCTGTGTCACTGTTCTTCTTGTTTCTGTCAGGATCCACTTGTAGATTCTGCAGAGCATGCGGAGTATGTTGTAGCAGGAGGAGGAAACTGCGTTGACCTGTTTAGACAAGGTGAGGGAGGAGTCGAGGATGAAGCCCAGGTTGCGAGCGTGGTCGGACGGTGTCGGTGGGGGTCCTAGTGTGGTGGGCCACCAGGAGTCATCCCAGACGGAGGGGGTGGGACCGAGGATGAGGACCTCTGTCTTGTCCGAGTTCAGTTTCAGACGGCTGCTTCTCATCCATTCGGCGATGGATTTCATTCCCTCGTGGAGGTTGGTTTTGGCGGTGCGCAGGTCTTTGGTGAGTGAGAGGATGAGCTGGGTATCGTCGACGTAGATGAGAATGTTGAGGTTGTGTTGTCGGGCCACTTGTGCGAGGGGGGCCATGTAGATGTTGAACAGCGTCGGGCGCAGGGATGAGCCTTGGGGGATGCCGCAGATGATGTCGGTGGCCTCGGAGCGGAAGGGGGGGAGGCGGACTCTCTGGGTTCTGCCAGAGAGGAATGAGATGATCCAGTTGAGGGCTTTTTCTTGAATTCCGGTTTCGTGGAGGCGTGATTTCAGGGTGCGGTGGCAGACTGTGTCGAAGGCGGCAGATAGGTCCAGGAGGATGAGGGCTGATGTTTCGCCATTGTCCATGTGGCATCTGATGTCGTCTGTGGTGGCGAGGAGGGTGGTTTCGGTGCTGTGGTTTCATCTGAAGCCAGACTGGGAGGGGTCTAGGATGTCGTTGTCTTCAAGGTGGCTGGTTAGTTGTGCTTTGACGATTTTTTCAATCACCTGTGCTGGGAAAGGGAGCAGGGAGATGGGTCGGAAGTTCTTGAGGTCGTTGGGGTCTGCTTTGGGCTTCTTGAGGAGGGGGCGGATTTTGGCGTGTTTCCATTTTTCAGGGAATTTCGCTGTTTCGAAGGAGATGTTGATGACCTTCCATAGTTGGGGGGCGATGGTGGAGTCGGCTTTGTTGTATACGTGGTGGCAGGGGCCTGACGGAGATCCTGAGTGGATGGAGTTCATGATCTTGCGTGTCTCTGTGTCATTTAAATGGGTCCAGGAGGTCAGGTGGTTTGCACAGGTGGAGTGTTCGGGGGTGAGGTCTGGCGTGGGAGTGGCGTCGAAGCTGTAGTGGATGTCGGTGATCTTCCGGTGGAAGAAGGTGGACAGTGCGTTGCAGAGTTCTTGGGATGGAGGGATGTCGTTGACGTTGGCGCTGGGGTTGGAGAGTTCTTTCACGATGCTGAAGAGCTCTTTGCTGTCATGTGCGTTGTTGTCCAGGCGGTCTTTGAAGTGGGATCGTTTGGCTTGTCTGATGAGTTGGTGGTGCTTGCGGGTGGCGTCCTTGTGGGCTGTGAGTCTGTCAGGTGTGCGTTTGAGGAGCCATTCCTTTTTTAGCTTCCGGCAGTCGCGTTTGGAGTTTAGGAGCTCATCGGTGAACCAGGTGGCTTTTCTTCTGGCTTGGTTAACGGTGGATTTTTTGAGTGGCGCAAGGATGTTGGTGCAGTTGTTGATCCACAGGGTGAGGCTGTGGGCGGCGGGGTCTGGGTCGGTGGAGTCGGGGTAGGTTCTGGGCGAGGCTGTTGGTAAGCTGGTCTTCCGTAACTTTGCTCCAGCATCGGGGGGTGGTTGTTGGGTGTGATGGTGCTCGGTATGTTTCTTGTAGGTGAAGTGGACGCAATGGTGGTCAGTCGAGTGGAGTACGGTGGTATGGTTGAAGGTGACGTGGGCGCTTGAGGAGAAGATGGGATCAAGCGCGTGGCCGGCGATGTGGGTTGGTGTGTTGACGAGTTGTCTGAGGCCGCGGTTGGTGAGGTTGTCGATCAGAGTAGTGGAGTTGGTGTCGTTGTTGTTCTCCAGGTGGAAATTTAGGTCCCCGAGGAGGATGTAATCCAGTGAGTGCGTGGGTGCTGGTGAGATCGGCGAGGGATTCGCTGAATGGTGCTCGTGGTCCGGGGGTCTGTAGATGAGCGTTCCTCTGAGAGTGGTGTTGGGGTTGGTGTGGATGCAGAAGTGTAGGTGTTCGGCGGTCTTGAGGGAGTCGTCGGTGTGGGTGTCGACCTTGAGGGAGGATTTGTGGGCGATGGCTATGCCTCCTCCGATTCCATTGTTGCGGTCCCTACGGATGATCTTGTAGGATGGCTATTGCAATGTCGGGCACCGAGGAATCGTTCCACCAGGTTTCGGTCAGGAAGGCTACGTCTGGGGCGGTGGAGTCGAGCAGGTCCCAGAGCTCGATGGCCTGCTTGCGTGCGGAGCGGGTGTTGAGGAGTATGCAGTGGAAGTGGTTAGTTTCGGTCTTTGTTGGTTTTTTCTCGCAGGTGAATCTGCAGGTGCGGCATGCGAAGGGTCCATGGGTGTTCCTTGGTGAGGACTGTGAGCATGCTGTGATGCGGCCAGGATTGAGGGCGTTGAGTTGGTCGGCCGTGTAGCGGCGTCTTGAGATGCAGGGTTCTCGCGGACCGGGGGGTGGCGCTGGGCGCGGTCCAGGCGCAGACTGGCGTGGATGCGCAGCGACCACCATTAAGAAGGGAGGGGGGAGGGAGGAGCACCTGGGAGGTGGGAGGAGGAGGGAGCGGCGAATGGGGGCATGAGGGGGTGGGTGCCGCAGGTAGGCAGTGGCGGGGAAAGCGGCTTGGAGAGGGCCGGCGGCAAGGGGAGCGCACAAGGGGCAAAAGCGGTGGAAAAAACTGGAAAAAGGCACAGAAGGAGAAACTGAGAGGTGAACGGCACACTAATACAGGGCACAAAAAACGAGTCACAATAACATGAATGGCATGAACGGCACAGTAATTCACAATAATTCAAGGCACAGAGAACAAGTCACAATGGCATGAACGGCACAATAATTCAAGGCACAGAGAACAAGTCACAAAACTTAAAACGGTACAAGGCACAAGTCTAGTGACGCTTACCAGAGCCCACTAGACACCAGGGATGAGGCTCAGGTGGATGCCTGCTGGTGGAGGAGGGCCTCGAACGCGCGATTGGCAGCTCGTGCAGGGTCAAGGACAGGGGAACAGCTTGGTGGTGCTGCAGACGTGGGGGAGCAGTCTCCTGACCAAAATCAGGTCAGTGGTCGCTCACCCTCGACGTGCAGCGACCGCCATTAAGGCATGCTTTTGAGATGACTGCACCGAAAGGACATTGTGTTTTCCTTTGACCTCAGACCGGTTCTTCAGGATGTCTGGTTCAGCTGCCGGGGATGCAGTTATCCTTCTTTCAAACAGCATTAATAGGATGCAAAAGGCCTTCGGGCAACACAATCATATATTAAGAAAGTGGAATGCAAACCACTTAGGGACACAAGGCCTAATGTAGTGTGTACAGGGTCTCTGGGAGTGTAAGAAAACACTAACGGTGTCCAAGATACCCCACACAAAGACCCTCAAAAGTAGGAATAAAGTTACCCTACTTCCCCAGAAACACACTAAATTTGTGATAGGAGATTCTGCAAAAACAACAACTGACTGCAAACCAATGAAGACGGATTCCTGGACCTGAGGACCTGCAAAGGAAGGGGACCAAGTCCAAGAGTCATAAAAGTGTCCAGAAGGGGTAGGAGCCCACTAAACCCCAGATAAAGGTGCAAAATGGCTGCCTCTGGGTGGAAGAAGCTGAAGATTCTGCAACAACGGAAGATGCCAGGAACTTCTCCTTTGCATAGAAGATGTCCCACGGCATGCTGGAGGATGCAGAGTTATTTCCATGCAGAAAAACTGCTAACAAGCCTTGCTAGCTGCAGTGGTCACTGTTGAAGAAAATGGGTGCTGGCTGGTCCCAGGAAGGACCAGGAGGTCGCCCTTTGGAGGAGGAGACAGAGGGGGCACTCAGCAGCACAGAGAGCCCACACAGAAGCAGGCAGCACCCGCAGAAGCACTTGAACAGGTGTTCAAGAAATCTGAGTACGGTGGCCATCTCAACCCTACAAATGAGGGTCCCATGAAACCGGTGGTCAACTCAGCGAGGACGGAGTGCTGAAGGATTCTTTGCAAAAGTGCACAGAAGCCCTAGCAGCTGCAGTTCACACAGTACATAGAATTTCTGTCTGGCGTGGGAAGGCAAGGACTTACCTCCACCAAATTTGGACAGAAGGACCACTGGACTGTCAGGGTCACTTGGACTGAGCTCCTGTGTTCCAGGGACCACGCTCTTCAAAATGAGAGGGGACCTAGAGGACCAGTGAAGCAGAAGTTTTGTGCCTGTGTTAGCAGAGGGAAGATTCTGTCGACCCACAGGAGATTTCTTCTTGGCTTCCAGTGCAGCTTGGCTTCTCAGAGCATGCACCACCAGGAAACAGTCGAGAAAGCTGGCAGGATTAGGTGCTACAATGTTGCTGGTAGTCGTCTTGCTACTTTGTTACGGTTTTGAGGCGTCCTGAAGCATTCAACGGTCGATCCTCGGCAGAAGTCGAAGAGGGAGATGCAAAAGAACTCTGGTGAGCTCTTGCATTTGTTATCTGAAGAGAAACACACAGGAGAGACCCTAAATAGCTCTCAGAGGAGGATTGGCCACCTAACCATATAAGCACCTATCAGGAAGGGTCTCTGACGTCACCTGCTGGCACTGGCCACTCAGAGGCCTCCATTGTGCCCTCACACCTCTGGATTCAAGATGGCAGAGGTCTGGGACACACTGGAGGAGCTCTGGGCACCACCCCTGGGGTGGTGATGGACAGGGGAGTGGTCACTCCATTTTCCTTTGTCCAGTTTCACACCAGAGCAGGGCCTGGGGGATCCCTGAACTGGTGTAGACTGGTTTATGCAAGCAGGGCACCATCTGTGCCCTTCAGAGCATTTCCAGAGGGCAGGAGAGGCTACCCTTCTCAGGCCCTTAACACCTATTTCCAAATGGAGAGGGTGTAACACCCTCTGTCAGAGGAAATCCTTTGTTCTGCCTTCCTGGGACTGGGCTGCCCAGACCCCAGGAGGGCAGAAGCCTGTCTGTGGGTTGGCAGCAGGGGTAGCTGCAGTGAAAACCCCAGAGAGCTAGTTTGGCAGTACCCGGGGTCCATGCTGGAGCCCCAGGGATGCATGGGATTGGCACCCCAATACCAAATTTAGCATCAGGGGACAATTCCATGATCTTAGACATGTTACATGGCCATGTTCGGAGTTACCAGTGTGAAGCTACATGTAGGTGTTGAC
This sequence comes from Pleurodeles waltl, assembly GCF_031143425.1. NCBI lineage: Eukaryota > Metazoa > Chordata > Amphibia > Caudata > Salamandridae > Pleurodeles > Pleurodeles waltl. The sequence continues at coordinate 1,263,469,575 of NC_090446.1, read as the reverse complement.
CTGTATATAGTGCATGCGTGTAATGGTGTCCCCGCACTCACAAAGTCCAGAGAAATTGCCCTGAACAATGTGGGGGCACCCTGGCTAGTGCCAGGGTGCCCTCACACTTAGAAACTTTGCACCTAACCTTCACTACGTGAGGGTTAGACATACAGGTGACTTATAAGTTACTTAAGTGCAGTGTAAAATGGCTGTGAAATAACGTGGACATATTTCACTCAGGCTGCAGTGGCAGTCCTCTGTAAGAATTGTCTGAGCTCCCTACAGGTGGCAAAATAAATGCTGCAGCCCATAGGGATCTCCTGGAGCCGCAATACCCTGGGTACCTAGGTTCCATATACTAGGGAATAATAATTGTGTTCCAGTGTGCCAATCAGAATTGGTGAAAATGGTCACTAGCCTTCAGTGACAATTTTAAAAGCAGAGAGAGCATAAACACTGAGGTTCTGGTTAGCAGAGCCTCAGCGATATAGTTAGGCACCACACAGGGAACACATATAGGCCACAAACTATGAGCACTGGAGTCCTGGCTAGCAGGATCCCAGTGACATAGGCAAAAACAAACTGACACACAAGTAAAAATGGGGGTAACATGTCAGGCAAGATGGTACTTTCCTACAGTGGGGCACTCAGGGAACATCTGAGTGGCCAGAGTCAGCAGGTGACGTCAGAGACCCCTCCTGATAGGTGCTTACCTGGTTAGGTGACTAATCCCCCGTTCAGGGCTATTTAGGGTCTGTCCTCTGGGTGTTTATTCAGATTCGTATGGCAAGACTGCAGCGGAATCCTCTGCATCCTTTACTTTATCTTCTGCTGACGGAACAGTCGCTGACCGCTCCAGGAACTCCACAAAACTGCAACAAAGAAGCAAAGACGACTTCTGCAACATTGTAACTTCAGCTCCTGCCATCAACTGCAAGAGTTTCCAGGTCGCCCATCCTCCAAGGACTGCCTGTTTTCAGCCTGCACCAGAAGAACCAAAGAAATCTCCTGTGGAGTGATGGAGTCACTTCCCTGCTTCAGCAGCGATGACCAGTGGCTTGGGTCCCCTCTCCAGAGAACAGGCATTGATCCAGCAACACGGGTTATGGACTAGTGACTCCAACGGTCTCAACGTCCAGGTGCCCATCTTTGGTGGAGGTAACAGCTTGTGTCCCCACGCAAGACAGTACCCCTGTGCACCGCATGACTTGCAGTTGCCAAGGCTTATGTGCGACCTTCCAAGAAGTTTTTCATGCACAGCACATCTTAGGCCCCCAGCACTGCATCCTGCGATGCATAGCTCCCTGAGTGGTTCTCCGGCAACGTGAGATACCTTTGTGTCGTGCTGCTTGTGCCTCCATTTGCACCTTCTTTGTCCCTGTGTTGTGGGACTCCTGTGCATGCTGCCTAGTCTTCTGAGGGCTCTCTGAGTTACTGAGAGCCCCCTCTGCATTACCCTTCTGGGTAGAGGCCACCAGGTCCCTCCTAGTCCTCGGCAGACCCATTTTCTGCTAACCGAGAGCTTTGCGTGTGGCAAGGATTGTGGGCAGAATCCAGCAACACACACCAGTCTGCATTCATCCATCTGGCATCGGACATCTTCTGCATCAAACAGGAACCCGCATCTGTCTTCTTTGGTGCAATACTGACTTTGTCTTCTCACCAGTGGTTCTTCTTTTGGACCTTCATCCTGGTTAGCAGGGGCTTCTGTTCTCCCTGGACTCTTCAGTGCTTCGTGGACTTAGTCCCCTTCTTTCACAGATCTTCAGGTCCAGGAATCCATCGTTGGTGTCTTGCAGTCTCTTCTGGTTCTTGCATAATCTGTCACGACTTCTTGTGTGTTTCAGGAAACTTAATGTGATTTACTCCTGTTTTCCTAGACTCTGGGGTGGAGTCTATTACTTAGCTTTGGTGTTTTCTTACACTCTCAGCGCCCCTCTACACACTATATATGCCTAGGTTGGGAGACCAGCTTTCACATTCCACTAATTTAGTATATGGTTTGTGTTCCCCCTAGGCCCATTGCAACCTATTGTGATTTTCACTATTTGCACTGTTTTCTGACTGTGTACTTACCTGTTTTTGGTTAGTAGTGTATATGTTGTGTATATTACTTACCTCCTAAGGGAGTATAGTCTCTTAGGTATTTTTGGCATTGTGTCACTAAAATAAAGTACCTTTATTTTTGTGATCCTGAGTATTGTCTTTCATGTGTGTGAGTACTGTGTGACTACAGTGGTATTGCAAGAGCTTTCAGCCTTGGCTGCTCAGCTACAGCTACCTCTACACAGCCTAAGATGCTAGACACTGACTACATTTCACTAATAAGGGATAACTAGACCTGGTATAAGGTGTAAATACCTTTGGTACCCACTGTAAATCAGGCCAGCCTCCTACAAATGGTACCAGGAGATTGGCCCCAGTAAAACACACATGGCCAGAGGGGTGTGTGCACTCCCATAAACACTATAAAGTTAGATGCCACATGTACTTAGGAACACTTAGGCAATCATAACACACCACACACAGCACACGCAGTGACCAATGAGCCCCTGAGGCGGACATCTGGACAGATACTCGCTGGTCCACATCATGTTCACGCAAGGTCAAGGCCCACCTGCATTTGTTATCAGAACCTTATTTATGACTCCATGACAACTGTTCACATTTTTAACCAATAAAGTCATGTTTTAAATTACTTTATAGTACTAAGAGAAATGTATAAAACACCACTCCAAACTTATGTACATTGAGAGACAGTCCTCAGGATCCCTGTTCTGTAACTGCTCTCCTGGTCATAATGTTATATTAAATTAGCCATTCCTGAATTGCTAAATGCCTCTTGTGTTCTGTTTTTTAAGTAAATTCATATTTGAGCAATATTTTGGTGAGCCAGGTTCCCCAGATGCGACTGCGACCAAAAGACCCCACCCGGACTGATTCACATTGACGCAACAAGACACCGCAATTTATTAGAAGTTCTACTGAATCTGCTGGGTGGAAGTCAATCCTGAAGTCATCATCAGAAGAGTAACAGACTACATTAGAGCCTTAGCCCTAGCATTTGGCTTATGGCAAACTAGGAAAAAGCATAACATGCGGAAGTCACCTTTTTTTAAAGTCAGCAGGCTAAGAAAGATTAATATTGCTTAGTTTGAATATTGTTTTGGTGCTCATTGCTTGGACCATTAGGCAAGACACAGATGGTACCATAGGCCCTAGGAATGAAATAGGGCCAGGACTTCTGTTTTAAGAGGTGCCTTTTCACATGGATCACTGGGCGTGACACAGATGGTACACATAGGCCCTAGGTATGATATAGTGCTGAGGCCTCAACGCTTGCACCGATAGGCATGACACAGAAGGTAGGCATAGGCTCTGGTTGTGATATAGGGCCCAAACATCAATCTTATTAGGCTAAACAGCTGATCTCAATGCTACCAATTTCCTCACACTGTTAGTATCTGAAAGAAGTAAGAGGTGTGTTCGCTTGGACTGCTGGGTGTGACACAGATGATATGCATGACCCCTGGTGTGTCATAAGTTGCAATTCAGATGTTAGGGAACAACAACGATTGGGATCCAGGAGACTAGTGATAGCTTGTGTTTGGCCAAGAAGGGCCTATGATTGTTAAAGTTGTTCCTTTCTTTCTCTGCATAAATTGTTATCCTGCCCCAGAGGAGATTACCAGGCTCACTTAGTCCCGAGCACTGCGAAGAACTTACCCTGGTCACAGAATAGCATGCTTTAGGAGCGGTCTAAAGTAATTTTGACAAGGTTGTCCCTTTATTTTTTGCGTGTGCCTTGTCATTTTTTCTCTGTGCCAGTTGAAATTGTGTCATTTTAGTATTGTGAAGCTGGTAAATTAATGTAGCTGTGTTTGTCTTCAGTACTGTGTGTCAATGATGTACTGCGCTATGAAGACATTGCTAGTTTTCACAAATTGTTATTTCATACAAAGGTAAAGCTTGCTATTTTGATGCCAAATGTCATAAGTCTGAATTAACAACTGTCATTTCCTCTAGGTTGTGATCCTTCATATGCATTGCTAGTTGTGTTTGCAAATAATGTTGAGTTCATTAGATCTAGCAATCCCCTTGTATATATTTCCTCACTACCAGGGTAGTTCCAGTAAGTCCCCGTTACATATTTTCCCACTACAAGAGCAAAACCTAAAATTTCCTAAAAACAGAAAAGTTAGATGCGTATAACTTAAGATCCCCTACAAACGTAAAAGCTATAAGTGTAGCTGTCCCCTAAAAGACTGCCCAAATTTATCATGGAATCACCGATAAAGCATATGTAAACCAGATTCCACAAACAGGCAAAAAAACTTAAGAAGTTCTACAAGGAATGGCACACACACACTTAGGCACATATGTGGCCAAAGGAGGCCACCTTTGACACCAACATACTCAAACACATGAGAAAACAAATACAAACATAATACACAGGGCAAATGAAGGACAAAAGAGAAGCATTACTAGATTTATGGGCCAATTTCAAGGAGGCCCAGGCCAATAACACTAACCAGCAATTAGCAAGCAAGGTGTTCACACCTTCCCCACCAAATACAGGAATGGAGATGATCTCTCCGATGCCTGGTATCCCTGCTCTAGTTTACACCAATCCGCTGGTCGAAGGATCCTAAGGGCCACTACTGAACGATAAGCTGTTAGGGCTAGGCATGGCAGAAAAACAGGCCAACAAACCCAGGCACTCTCAGCACCACCCAAGTCCAGGGCTAGATCTCCCCGAAGTTTGCCCCCATCCGTCGCATTCAGCCCACCAAACCTCAGCAGCATTGAGAACATGCACTCCGACTGGTTCAGGGGAGCACACCCAAATGACAGGGCGATTCATAGCAGTTCTGGACAATAAGAAAAACTAGTAAGGGTGAGGAAAGGGGACCCAGTCCTCCAGGATCTGATGACAAAGGGGGAGCCTCAGGCTACGCTCAGGTAGCCAAAGAAAAAACCGAAAGCCAGTTTGAGGGCAGGTTCTGATTAAGAAGAACAGCACATTCCTCAGAACAAAGGAGGCAATCTAGGTGGGATTTAGAGGAAAGGCATAATCTAAGGATATAGAGAGCTCACAACCTGGAAGCCGAACAAGAGAGTAGAGCAGTGAACCCTCCATCTGAGGAGAGCAGGGATCGGTACAGAACCCCGGTTGAGGAAGAATCTGAGGTAGAAATAGGGGAAACGCTTTTGACTGGGGTCTGAGCCTCACCCGAGTGCCAACAAAGGAGAGAGGTGACCAGGAAATCAGGGACCAAGGTAGCCTGGTGCAAACTCAGCTTAGACACTGGAGAACTAAGATAGCACCTTTGCATGTGCACGAGGAGAACAGCGATGAAGATGTCTGCTGCTCCTCCTAAATGTGCAGGACAGGTAAACTAACTGCACGGGATATAGTAGCTCTAGAGTAAGGCGAGATCTCTGTGTGACCATTTTGTCACCCGCTGGACCGAAGGAAGTGATCAGTATGATAGACTCTGGCCAAAGGATGGATCCTTTCAACCAGAGGACATACGTGTTGCAGAAGACTGGCAAGGAGGGGTAGATGGCAAGTGAAACTTCCTTTACATGCAGGATGGTCTAAGGAGATTGGAATGCTATATTGAGGATAAACCAGTGGAGTTGCCAAAAAAGAGAATATGCCCGGTACTGCAGAAGAACACGCCAGGGACCATCTATGTGCTGCTGGAGGATTTTCATCCTTCACAGGAATCAATGCCCTTAGAGGATGACGAATCTTTGCACCCAGTAAAGAGTGTGATAGAACCATTAACACAATTTTAATATAAACCCAAATAATTTACACGCCATGACCAATATGGCCACAGAATAAAGTTAGGGGGTTTATTACAGACTCAAGCTCAAAGGCATAATGACAATAGGCAACACTTAGTTATGAAGAGACATAGGGGGTCATTCTGACCCTGGCGGTAATTACCGCCATGGCGGAGGTCGGCGGTAGCACCGCCAACAGGCTGGCGGTGCACCGCTGGGCATTCTGACCGCGGCGGTTCAGCCGCGGCCAGAAACGGAAAGTCGGCGGTGTACCGCCGACTTCCCGCTGCCCTTGAGAATCCTCCATGGCGGCGGAGCGCGTTCCGCCGCCATGGGGATTCTGACACCCCCTACCGCCATCCGGTTCCTGGCGGTTCTCCCGCCAGGAACAGGATGGCGGTAGGGGGTGCCGCGGGGCCCCTGGGGGCCCCTGCAGTGCCCATGCCAATGGCATGGGCACTCCGGGGGCCCCCGTAAGAGGGCCCCACGAAGAACTTCAGTGTCTGCTTTGCAGACACTGAAATTCGCGACGGGTGCAACTGCACCCGTAGCACCTTCCCACTCCGCCGGCTCCATTCTGAGCCGGCGTCCTCGTGGGAAGGGTGTTTCCCGCTGGGCTGGCGGGCGGACTTTCGGCGGTCGCCCGCCGGCCCAGTGGGAAAGCCAGAATGACCGCCGCGGTCTTTCGGCGGGAACCGCTTGGCGGGCGGCGACCGCCGTCCGCCGCGGTCAGAATCACCCCCATAATACCATGGGTTGCCAAGGCCAGCAAAATAAGTTCATACGAACTTATATTAATAAAACTTAACATTCAAGAAGGACAATACATATTATCAGCAAGAATATCTGAGATACAGAAATAAGATGCTGCTCAGAATTAGCAATCATGAGTCAATTTGAGATTAGCAGCATCAATAATCTTTGGCTGGGCACAGGTCAACCTTACAGCTAACCAAATTTGGCAAATGCATGTGTGGGGCAAAACACATGTGGGCAAAAGCACAAACAGGGCAAACATTATTTGGAAAATAATGCAGATAGTGTACATTTCAAAGGTGTTGGTGCACTCTGTATGTGGCAGCATTGCCCCCGGCTCAATTATGATCCGGGAACAATGCTACCACACCTTTCTCACTGGGCTGAATGGGTGGGAACCATGCCAGTGGGAAAGTTATAATAGGGCCAGTGGGGAGTGCCACCTCAATGGCGGACTCCTCGCCACAGGTCTGGCGGTCGTGTTTTCCGACCACCAAACTTGTAACGCAGGCTGGTTCACCCTGCGTGCAGCAGCATTGCCACCAGGTCAATTATGAGCCGGGATCAATGCTGCTGTACCTTTCGCACTGGGCTGACGGGCGGAAACCTTGGCTCCCCCCATCAGCCCAGTCTGAAAGTTGTAATAGGGCTGGTGGGGAGACTGCCACCTCGACAGCCGTTTCCTCACTTCGGGTCTGGCGGCCAGGTTTTCTGACCGCCAAACTCATAATCAGGCCCTAAGGATCCAGGCAGAGACAGCTGTGGTTTGGCAGGTCTGCCAGCCAACCTCGTAATGTGGAGATCAGACTACCACAGCCACAGCGTTCTGACTGCCACCACGAGGCTGACGATCTTCGGACCTCCAGCCTCATAATCAGGCCCTTATGGTTTTCCTACCACCACACCCGTGGTGAGGAGTTTGCTGTCGAGGTGGCGGTCTCCCCACTGGCCCCATTATAACTTTCCCGCCCAAGGTTCCCACCCATCAGCCCAGTGGGAAAGGTGTGGCAGCATTGTTCCCGGCCCATAACTGGTTAACCTCTTCTTAAAACTCCAGGTGTTATTTAAAGCCAAACATGTTCCCAGTATTCACACAAATGCAGCTGATGCCTTGTCTCGCTCCAAGTTGCAGGAGTTTTGGATTTTTCACCCACATGTGGTAAAGATGGCAGAGTTCCCAGAGGATCAGTGAAGGACTGGTGTCCTGTCTTGCCTAGTTTAGTACCAGCTTCCTTGGTAAGGTGTACAAGGGTGGCCAATGATCAAGCTTTTCTGTCTTATAGAGTTTTCCTGCACAATTTTATCATTGGTTCAACGTTCTTAGTTACCTCTCTATGCCTCTTCTTGGAGGAGTTGTGTAGACAGGGTAGGACAGCATCATACACTAGGGCCCATGTACTAGTGATAGGTTTCTCTAGGAAGTTCAAGGAGATACAGGACATAGGTAATGGTATCCTCATTAGGAAAGCATTGGCTGATGGGCCGGGCTGAGTTCTGCCCTCGGTATGGTAGGAGGCCACTCAAGGTTCACAAACCTTCGGCCATCTTACACTCCCTAGTCATGGTATGCAGCACACCTTATGAGGTCAAATTGTTTTCTGCAGCTTTTGCTGTAGCCTTTTACAGGGCCTTTAGGGGAGGTGCGCTAATGGGCAACTCCAAGCAGGATCAAGTAAGCGGCCTTCAAAGGGGGAATGCCCACATTTCCCAGCAGACACTATTCAACAGGCTTTGAAGATTCAAAACCAACGGAGTCACAAAAGGGGCCTATGTTGAAATCTGTGCAGCTAACGGCTCCTCCATTTGTCCAGTTGTCTGTATGAAAACATACCTAGCTTTATGCAGAGAGCTGAGGACCCCAGCTTTTGTTATTCATACGAATAGTGATTACCTCTTATGGTACAGCTTCTCATCAATTTTTACTTCTGCTCTCAGTGTGACTAGGGTTGATTCATCCAATTACTTTTCCGTTCACTCTGTTCATTGTCGTAGATTTGGGTGGTAATGACCTGATAAAGGTGGTCTGGAAGGAAGTGACAGAATCCACTCTTAAGGAGTTTGCTTAATTGGTTTGGTCATTCCCTAATGTTTCATTGCATGGACCCACATGATACCTTGTTGCAAGTGAGGTGAGGGCACTAGCCCAAAGGCAATCAATGTACATGTATGGCAGATCAATGCAGCAATGGCCAAACTGTGTCCATTACCTAGCTGTCTGAGAAATATTCCTCATAAGCTTATCAGGGGTGAGCAGATGATCCATTGTGATGGAGTACACCTTTCTGGCTTGAGGATAGATCTCTTCATCAAAGAGATTTGGGCATTCATACAGTCTCTATTTTTTGGTAGGGAGGGCGAAGGACCGCATTGACCTGGTTGCCCTCGTAGTGGGTTAGCACCGAGAAACACCAAATCAAAATTTATTTGCATTGGCCACAGGGTTCTGAGTAGAGCTTTGGGCAGTGGCACTCATTGTTTTACAAAAATAGGCACTGCATACAGCACATTTGTTCTGAATGGCCACAGTAGAGCAGATCATGAGAACATGCACTTATCAATGCCCACGGGCCTGCTGACCAGCGAAGCATTTATCAAAGTACAGTACTGACACAGAAAATGTTTCCACCTTCCTTCCCAGCACCCCTCATCCTAGAATGCCAAACCTTTTCCACAACGATGATGCAGCCGAGGATGTGTTCAAAGAACTATCCAGTCCAGAGTAGCATAGCGTTAGCCTTGGGCTAAAAGTCTCTTGTAGACACAAACATCAAAGAAGTATTCAATGGAATTCACCCAAATTATAATTGAATATTATTGAAGAAAAGAGAAAAGTTTGTGCAGGCGGTTGGAGCAAAAAAAAAAAAATCAGGGTAGAAGCAGTAGGCGGCCCAGGTAGCAAGGAAGTCACTAGAATCTATTCGCGGTAAGCATAGGGCTACATCTCAGATTACATCATCTTTGACATTTGGCATCGCAAGAAGTAGAAAAATTCACACAATTCAGTTAAAAATAACAGACATAACTTAAAAATAAAACTGCAGCAAGTTTATAATCATATAACTCCCAACACCTCTCCTTTTATAGTTTTTGTGCCACGAAGTGGGTATAAGAGCAGACTTTGCTGTATTGAATCTACAAAACATTAATACTGAATGTGTGTCTTTTTGATATTTGGTAATATTGAGTGCTGGAAAGGATTTACACAATCACTTTGAACACTTGGCTGCTTGGTCACATCATTGATGCATGTTGATATTGCTTTCTCGCAGATCATCAAGATTTAAACAGCAATCAGTCAAAATATTGTGACCAAAATATTAGCTCCAAACCTGTCGCACTGATGTAGGAGTGGTCTATACACCATGTTGTAAACTATTTTTGCTGCAATATTTTGGCAGGTCGATATTTTGTCCGACACCTGCTAAGATTTGCAGCATTACTAATTGTAGGAAATCCACCTTTTCTGCTTGGTCAACCCAGATTTTTCACCTTTTTCTGTACCCTATTTTTGATGGACATATAACTCTATGCACTGTTACCCTAGATAAACTGAAGTAACATGGCTGTGCTCCCCCATTAGGAATAGTAACATTGACTTATCCTTGATTGTAGGAAAGGCATGCAGGGCCTAGAACTGATGTGCAATATATGGACTGCAGCACCTATTGTGCCAGTCACATACTGGGTGTACAAAGCATGGCTTTAGGCCCTTCATTCTAACCTGACTGCTGCTGTGTAGAACCTGCATTACCACCTGTCAAAATACACTTCTCGAACTGCAGAGAGCACCCTTTTAAATATAATTAAGCCATGTTAATAATCTTGTAGCCCTCGAGATACAGGGCATGGTATTGAAATATGGGTCATGTAGAAATGAATGCTACAATGTCCTTACAGCGACGGGGCTCTAAAAGCCATTTTCATAGTGGCAGGCCGGACCATCCTATACATAAAACCAGAGCAAAATATTAATTCTGTATCTTGGGTTTAGGATCTGCTGGAATAATAATTCAACTATGCTGTAGGAAGTTGGCTCTGTATATACTATTTCAAAGTAAGAAATAGCGTGCACAGAGTCCAAGGGTTCCCCTTAGAGGTAAGATAGTGGCAATAGTAGATAATTCTAATGCTCTATTTTGTGGTAGTGTGGTTGAGCAGTAGGCTTATCAGAGGGTAGAGTTAAGCATTTGTTGTACACACACACAGGCAATAAATGAGGAACACAAACTCAAAGACTTGCTCCAGGCCAATAGGTTTTTTAATTGAAAATGATATTTTCTTAGTTTATTTTAAGACCACATGTTCAAGATTTACAGTTAATACTTTAAATGTAAGGTACTTCACTTAGATACTTTAGGAACTTTGAATGAAAGCAATATCACATACAGGGGGTCATTACGACCTTGGCGGGCGGCTGCCACACCTAAAACACATAGGCGCCTATGGAGAACAGGGGTGCTCCGGTTCCAGTCTGCCAGCAGGTAAGTACCTGCGTCCTTGGGGCGCAGACCAGGGGGGTTTTGTAGAGCACTGGAGGGGACAGAAGTAGGCACACAAAACACACCCTCAGCGGCACAGGGGCGGCCGGGTGCAGTGTGCAAAGCAGGCGTCGGGTTTCAGGTAGGAAACAATGGAGGGACCCGGGGGTCACTCTAGCGGTGCAGGCAGGCACAGGGGGGCTTCTCGGGACAGCCACCACCTGGGCTAGGCAGAGGGTTGTCTGGGTGTCACTCCTGCATTGAAGTTTGGTTCCTTCAAGTCCTGGGGACTGCAGGTGCAGTGTTGGTTCGAGGTGTCAGGTCCCTTGTTTCAGGCAGTCGCGGTCAGGGGGAGCCTCTGGATTCTCTCTGAAGGCGTCGCTGTGGTGGTTCAGGGGGGTCGTCTCTGGCTACTCACTGGCTCGCAGTCACCGGGGAGTCCTCCCTGAGGTGTTGGTTTTCTGCAGGTCGAACTGGGGGCGTCGGGTGCAGAGTGTAGAGTCTCACGCTTCTGGCGGGAAAAGTGAAGTCCTTGGAAGTTGCTTCTTTGTGGCAAATAAGTAGCTGGTTTTGAACAGGGCCTCTGTTCACAGGAGTTTCTTGGTCCTGTGGTCCAGGGCAGTCCTCTGAGGCTTCAGAGGTCATTGGTCCCTGTCGGATGCGTCGCTGGAGCAGGTTTTCAAAGTTGGAGACAGGCCGGTAGGGCTGGGGCCAAACCAGTTGTCATCTTCCTCCTTCTCTGCAGGCTTGTAGGTCAGCAGTCCTTCTTCTTTCTTCAGGTTGCAGGAATCTGATTTCCTGGGTTCATGGTTGCCCCTAAATACTCAATTTAGGGGTGTGTTTACATCTGGGGGCAGTAGCCAATGGCTACTGTCCTTGAGGGTGGCTACACCTTCCTTGTGCCTGAGGGGAGGGGGCACATCCCTATTCCTATTGGGGGAATCCTCCAAAATCAAGATGGAGGATTTCTAAAGGCAGGGGTCACTTCAGCTCAGGACACCTTAGGGGCTGTCCTGACTGGTGGGTGACTCCACCTTGTTTTTCTCATTATCTCCCCCTGCACTTTCCGCCAAAAGTGGGGGCTATGTCCGGGGGCAGGCATCTCCACTAGCTGGAGTGCCCTGGGGCATTGTAACACGAAGCTTGAGCCTTTGAGGCTCACTGCTAGGTGTTACAGTTTCTGCAGGGGGGAGGTGTTAAGCATCCCCACCCAGTGCAGGCTTTGTTTCTGGCCTCAGAGAGCACAAAGGCTCTCATCCCAGGGGGTCAGAAACTCGTCTCTCAGCAGCAGGCTGGCACAGATCAGTTAGTCCTGCACTGAAGGATTGGGTAAAATGCAGGGGGCATCTCTAAGATGCCCTCTGTGTGCATTGTTTTCATAAATCCAACACTGGCATCAGTGTGGTGTATTATTTTGAGAAGTTTGATACCAAACTTCCCAGTATTCAGTGTAGCCATTATGGAGCTGTGGAGTTCGTTTTTTGACAAACTCCCAAACCATACACTTAATATGGTCACACTGTACTTACAATGTATAAGAATGGACTTAGACATTATAGGGGCATTTTGCTCATGCAGCTATGCCCTCACCTGTGGTATAGTGCACCCTGCCTTAGGGCTGAAAGGCCTGCTAGAGGGGTGACTTACCTATGCCACAGGCAGTATTTTGTGTGCATGGCACCCTGAGGGGGATGCCATGTCGACTTTGCCTTTTTCTCCCCACCAACACACACAATCTGCAATGGCAGTGTGCATCTGTTAGGTGAGGGGTCCCTAATGGTGGTACAACACAAGCTGCAGCCCTTAGAGACCTTCTCTGGTCACAGGGCCCTTGGTACCACTGGTACCTTTTACAAGGGACTTATCCGTGTGCCAGGGGTGTGCCAATTGTGGAATTGTGGGTCCCAGCACACTTCTCAGTCAAGTCAGCATCAGTATCAGGCAAAAAGTGGGGGGGGGGTAACTGCAACAGGGAGCCATTTTCCTACATATGCTTTTTAATATTTATTAGAACCCAATTCAATGGGTACCTTTAGTCTGTCTGAAGCTCTAGATGCTACTTAACATTAGCTCTCCAGCATCTGTCATTCAAATACTTGGCATTAATGAGATGTGGAAACTGCTACTATAGCTAAGACAATGGCCTGGGAGTCAGAAGGTGTCTTCTGACAGGAAGATCAATTGGGGCGGGCATAGGACCTTAATTAAATGCCCTCAGACAAGTTAAATATCAAGTGACACCTGAAAAGGCCCAGTCTCTGTTCCCATAGTCAGGCTGGCAGAGGATGCTTACACACCAGAGCCATGAATAATATTCAGCCATGGTGCACAGGCCTTATCTCATACAAGGCACTTTCCAGCCAAACTCCAAACAGAAAGTACAGACATGAGTGTCAATATGCTGAATACTTGCACAACACGGGTTGGCTGAAGATAACATTACATTGAGGCCTATACAATTAAACACATGCAAGTGGTGTTCCAACACAATACTGTGGAAAGAAAGACAAAAATATTGCCTCTTATGTACTGTGACATCAAAAATGTCAGGGGTCAGAATACCGCAGGTAAGATTATATTTGTTTTCTATGTTTAAAAATGTTGTTAACAATATCATTGAGAGTTATATCATTACAATTATTTAAAAAAATTAAGTGTATTTTATTTTGTTTTCATGTGTTGATAACTAGTTGGTATAATTGGTTTTGGAAGTAATTTAAAATATTAAATTTTTAAAATTTGTTAACTTTAATATTGGTTTGGGTTAATATTTTTTTTAATTTTTTAGAAAAACAAAACAACGTCTTAGTATTGTTCTATTTTTTAAATGTCTAATTATTTTGGTTTATAACTTGGTACGAAATGTTTAGAGTCTTGATCATTTGAAATATTTTTATATTAATTTAAATATTTAAATGTTCTCATTTAAATTATACTCACTCTCCAATGAGGGAAAAAATGTGCTGTGCAACCCGCCCACTTTTTCAGAATAGCCTGTTTGTCTTCCTGTAACCTATCTCATAGTGCACTATTCTGGGGACTTGGTAACATTACATTTCTACACTTTTAAATACTAAGGAGCAAGTTCCTTGCGCCTCTTTATGCCACACTAGCATCATTTTTTTACTCTAATGTGGCATTAAGGAGCCAATTTCCCTGTGCCATATTTACAAAGTGGTCCAATGCCCAATGAATGCATTGCGCAGCTTTGTAAACACTTGTGCCACATTATGCCTACATCAGGCATAATGTATGCAAGGGGGGCGTTCCCCAGTAGGGAGGCCCATAAATATGGGGACTGACATTTAGTCCAAAGGCCAACAAAATCCGCAGGATTATAGAAAAGAATTGGCAAATTATTAAAGACCTAAACATTGAAAAACCTTTGTTCGCTTTTAAGAAAGCACGTAGTCTAAAAGACCAGTGGGTACAAGCCGCTGTAAAAAAAAACAGATAAGAAAGATCTGAGGACTATGTTGCAGTTGCCAACAGTACAGGGACATTTTAGATGTTGCAAATGTACAGCATGCCAATTTACGCAAGACTCAAAAGAGGTAGCGATAAATGGTAGAAACCATGTACAATATGATTTCTCAAATTGTAACACAAAAAATGTGATCTACTGTATAGTGTGCCCATGCAATAAAGCCTACATTGGTCAAACCTCACAGCCAGTAAAAAGCTGCATCCTTCAACATCGGTCAAGACTTAAATGCGCTACAAAAGGAGCACCACTGGTTGAACATTTTTTGGAATTTGACCACAAAGCAGATGACATCAGATGGACAGTTTTAGCTGTGGTACAACCTAAAGCGGATGGCCCAACAACGTTGACAAGGCTACTTAAATTGGAAGCAAGATTGATTGAGAAATTCTAGACTGTCAAACTTGGACTAAATGATTGCAATGAAATCTGGACTTTGATCGGCAGATAAACATTTTGAAACAAATGTTGTGGTATTTATGTAAATGTGCACCTTGTGTATCTAGGTTGCAAGCAGAGTTAGCGAAACGGTACAACTATATAACATATAGGATGTTAGACTCTTGTTGTTCGATAAAATGCGTAAATTTAAATTGAGATAACAACCCAAAAAATGTAATGAAAAGATGATGCCAATACTATTATTATGATCATGCTGTAGATTGATGTGTTTTTGAACAGCTACGAGAGACTATATTTATGTGTGTTCTCACAATCTCCGAGTATAAGTCTGAATATAGCAGCTAATTCAGATTTTTCAGGTAACATGGTATAGGTTACCCTGGTAATAATAAGTACGAAATACCCTTAAGATGGCCACCAGATTGGGCTAACGTTACAATTTCACGTTAGCCAAAGGATTATAAACGAACAAAAAACAGAGCAGGAAAATCTTGGGTGAACTTAGAAGAGCGGGTTGTTGTGCCCTTCCCTGAGGAAAATAATAGATTAATGATCAGGGCCTCGTTTGTGGGGTTTGAGTAAAGATACACATTGAATAGGGTTGAATTCCCTTAAGATGGCGCTCATCGAGGGACACTCACTAGAAATAAAAGCGGGTTAGCGTACTCTCGACAAACAACTTAAAATGTTGATCCACGCAAGATGACGAGGCTTTGTTACGTATGAGTAGAATAGCAGTTTGAATACGCGCCAGCCGGCAACGAGAATGCCGCCAGTCGCAAGTTTCGGAGTATAAAGCCCAAGTAAGTGGATGAAGCTGACTTTAACGCAGACCGCGGCCACTCTAATCAATCGATAACGGAGATTGTAGCGACTCGCACTTAAGCTCAGTTATGTTTACGCTGTTCTGCAGGTACACTGCCGTATGGAGAGAGATGTATACTCTAAGACTGAAATGTAGAGATAAAGAGGTAAGAGTGGAGCGACTAAGTCTATCTGACCCTAGAAATGGGCATGTGAGGTTTTGGAAAACATTGAATACGAGCTTACCATCGGTTTCTTCCCCCCTTTTGTGTTTATATATTGAATTAACTAGAAACAAGCATACAAACGCAGTGGTTAAATTGGAGTTGACATACAATGGGAAACAAGGTATGGCTCACAGTGAGACTCACTGTTCGGCTGCATGATTTAAGGGCATGCTTAATTAAAATATAGAGACACGCGGTGTTTAGAGTGATGCTATAGTCACCCCCGGTGGTTTTGAGATTAAGGTATGAGTTGGGAAAGTTCCAACATTAGGGTCTGTTCACTAAAGGAGCAATTGGACAATTCTAGCAGAGGAACATTGCTATATACTGAGATAAATTTGGGATTGATGCTCTGCACATATAAAGGTGCATTGAGAATATATTTATTCAATTGGCATGGTTTTAATTTGTGTGTTAATCTTTGTAGAGGTGCCCCCCGACAGTCCTGAAGAGGCCATGAATGTTGAGGCCGAAACGCGTCGACATCTGCATAGTGGGATCAAGGGCTTGGAAATTAAAAAATTGAGAATTAAGATTGATGGAGCACTACATAATACCTTCTAAAAAATAGTCAGGTATTTTACAGCTGGGTGATAGACCCTTGGTGACCTACAGTGTTTGGGATCACAATGCTAATTGTGCTACGGTGACCACAATAGAATATGATGTCGATGGGCATAACCCTCCTTTTAGGTATTTATGTTATGTGTCAGTATTGTTTATAAGTAGATGGAATCAATGTGCGAGATGTTTAGTTGATGTATATATATTTGCATCATACTGATTGAATAAGTAATTGGTGTTGGTATGACGATTTGTATGCTGTAGTTTGTGAACAAATCTAATAAATTTGGGAAAGTAATTCACCCGTGTAACCAATAGTGAATATTTGGTTGCTTAAAATATAGAGTAGATTTGTCCCTGCCTGCTAATTATTTGTGTTTGAGTTTTAGGACAGTACCCTAAGCAGGTTGGGGTTATAGGGTACCCCCCCTTTTTTTGAATGGCATACATATGGTGCAGCACACATAGATGGAGGAATATGCCGCAAGGGGTTTGCTTTTGTGTAGGAAGGTGCCCTTTCCTGCACACAAAATAATCCTCTATACAATGCAGGCACCCTTGCACCATGGTGCTAGGTTACCTGCGTTTGCGCTAGGCTGCCAAAATGGCACCAACGCAGGAAGAAGAGCAGGACTGCACTGTATTCTCTTATACAGGGAGTGCAGAATTATTAGGCAAATGAGTATTTTGACCACATCATCCTCTTTATGCATGTTGTCTTACTCCAAGCTGTATAGGCTCGAAAGCCTACTACCAATTAAGCATATTAGGTGATGTGCATCTCTGTAATGAGAAGGGGTGTGGTCTAATGACATCAACACCCTATATCAGGTGTGCATAATTATTAGGCAACTTCCTTTCCTTTGGCAAAATGGGTCAAAAGAAGGACTTGACAGGCTCAGAAAAGTAAAAAATAGTGAGATATCTTGCAGAGGGATGCAGCACTCTTAAAATTGCAAAACTTCTGAAGCGTGATCATCGAACAATCAAGCGTTTCATTCAAAATAGTCAACAGGGTCGCAAGAAGCGTGTGGAAAAACCAAGGCGCAAAATAACTGCCCATGAACTGAGAAAAGTCAAGCGTGCAGCTGCCACTATGCCACTTGCCACCAGTTTGGCCATATTTCAGAGCTGCAACATCACTGGAGTGCCCAAAAGCACAAGGTGTGCAATACTCAGAGACATGGCCAAGGTAAGAAAGGCTGAAATACAACCACCACTGAACAAGACACACAAGCTGAAATGTCAAGACTGGGCCTAGAAATATCTCAAGACTGATTTTTTTAAGGTTTTATGGACTGATGAAATGAGAGTGAGTCTTGATGGGCAAGATGGATGGGCCCGTGGCTGGATTGGTAAAGGGCAGAGAGCTCCAGTCCGACTCAGACGCCAGCAAGGTGGAGGTGGAGTACTGGTTTGGGCTGGTATCATCAAAGATGAGCTTGTGGGGCCTTTTCGGGTTGAGGATGGAGTCAAGCTCAACTCCCAGTCCTACTGCCAGTTCCTGGAAGACACCTTCTTCAAGCAGTGGTACAGGAAGAAGTCTGCATCCTTCAAGAAAAACATGATTTTCATTCAGGACAATGCTCCATCACACGCGTCCAAGTACTCCACAGCGTGGCTGGCAAGAAAGGGTATAAAAGAAGGAAATCTAATGACATGGCCTCCTTGTTCACCTGATCTGAACCCCATTGAGAACCTGTGGTCCATCATCAAATGTGAGATTTACAAGGAGGGAAAACAGTACACCTCTCTGAACAGTGTCTGGGAGGCTGTGGTTGCTGCTGCACGCAATGTTGATGGTGAACAGATCAAAACACTGACAGAATCCATGGATGGCAGGCTTTTGAGTGTCCTTGCAAAGAAAGGTGGCTATATTGGTCACTGATTTGTTTTTGTTTTGTTTTTGAATGTCAGAAATGTATATTTGTGAATGTTGAGATGTTATATTGGTTTCACTGGTAATGATAAATAATTGAAATGGGTATATATTTGTTTTTGTTAAGTTGCCTAATAATTATGCACAGTGATAGTCACCTGCACACACAGATATCCCCCTAACATAGCTAAAACTAAAAACAAACTAAAAACTACTTCCAA
This sequence comes from Pleurodeles waltl, assembly GCF_031143425.1. Classification (NCBI taxonomy): domain Eukaryota; kingdom Metazoa; phylum Chordata; class Amphibia; order Caudata; family Salamandridae; genus Pleurodeles; species Pleurodeles waltl. Next base: position 1,263,450,982 of record NC_090446.1, on the reverse strand, counting down.
AAATATTCAGTTTTGATATTAATGAGTTTTTTGGGTTCATTGAGAACATGGTTGTTGTTCAATAATAAAATTAATCCTCAAAAATACAACTTGCCTAATAATTCTGCACTCCCTGTATATAGTGCATTCCTGCTTTTTCCCTGTCATGCAGTGCAGTGCAAGGCGACTTGCTGTGCTGCGCTGCATGACCTGGCCATCAATATAGCCCTAATGCTTATATTTATGGCCCCAGTTGTGCCACCCTTTGTGGTGAGGACCTCTTGGACACACCTTGGTCTGAAAAAAAACCCTCAACATCGCATAAAGTGTGCGAAAGGTGTTCCAGGGTATGCTCACTGGGAGAATATGGAAATATTACAAGAGGTGGGTGTTAGACCTGACAGGCTTAGGGTGGTCATTGCTCAACTTTTTGCCTGCCTCCTTCCACTTTTCTGGCACTGTTTGTGGTGGTTTTAGGAATCTTTACCACTGCTTTCCAGTGCTAAAGTGCATATGCTCTCTCCCCTAAACATGGTAACATTGGTTCCTACCCAATTGCCATATTTAATTTACCTGTAAGCCCTTGTAAAGTGCACTAATTGTGTCCAGGGCCTGTAAATTAAATGCTATAGTTGGCTTGTAGCACTCATTGTGCCACCCACATAAGTAGCCCTTTAACTATGTCTCAGGCATGTCATTGCAAGGCCCGTGTTTACAGTTTCACTGCCACTTTGACTTGGCATTTAAAACTACTTGCCAAACCTTAAACTCTCTTTTTTCTACACACAAGTCATCCCTAAGGTAGGCCCTAGGCAGCCCAGAGGGCAGGGTGCTATGTAGGTAAAAGGCAGGACATGTGTTTTGCATGTCCTGGTAGTGAAAAACTCATAACTTCATTTTCCAGAACTGTGAGGCCTGCTCCTCTCATAAACTAACATTAGAACTGCCCTCATATACTCTTAAGTGGTAGATTCTGATCTGGAATGAGTAGCCATGTCTTGTTTGGCATTGCCAGAATGGTAATAGAATATGCTGCTTACTGGTGAAGTTGAATTTAATATTACTATTTCAGAAATGCCACTTTTAGAAAGTGGGCATTTCTCTGCACTTACTTTTATCTGTGCCTTACAGCCTGTCTCAAATCCACATCTGGTCTGTGCTGCTTGACACCTCCCCTTGTGCATTCCACCCAGACAACCATAAACACAGGACATTCAGTCACAACTGAATGAGTTTTCTAGGGCAGGAAGTGTGGAGGGGCTCACAATTACATTTCAAAGGCCAGTTGCCTGCCCTCACACAAAGGAACCCTCCACAGGGACCCTGGCAGACAGGACTGGGCTAAAAGGGGAACTTGTGCACTTCAAAACCAATCTTTGGATTTTCCCCCACTCCAAAGGCATTTCGGGTATATAAACTAGGACTCGGATCCCACTAAATCAGACACTTTTGGACCTAAACCTGTACCCTGTCAGAGGACGGACGCCTGCCTTGCTATGGAAAATTTGATGCATCACCTACTGTATTGATGCAGCGCCTTCTACTTCTACCAGTGCATCAAGGATTTTCAATGCGTTGTCCCTGGACATCAAAATAGTGAAGAATCAAGACTGTGCATCGGAAAAATTATGCAACCCCTTGCAGCATAGGAAGAATTGACACATCGTCTGTGCCGTGCAGGAAAATCCAATGCAACACCTTATTTTCCACGCATCTCCTCCTCTGCGGTCCCCGTGCATTGTTATTTTTGACGCATCCCAGGTACTGTGTGTTACAAAGAAAAAACTATTGATTTCTAAGGATTGAGACTCTTTTATGCCTTTTTGAAAGTGATATTTTAACTTGCGCTCATTGAATCATTGACATTTTGACCTTATTTTATTCAGATAATTATTATCTATTTTTCTAAACCTGTGTGGTGTTTTTCTGTGATGTTTTCACCCTGTTAATGTATGAGTTATTGCACAAATACTTTACACATTTCCTTCTAAGTTAGGTCTGACTGCTCAGTGCCAATCTACCAGAGGGTGGACACAGTATAATTTGGATTGCGTTGTGACTTACCCTGACTAGGATTGTGGTCATTAGTTGGACAAGGGTGTATACCTCTGCCAACTAGAGACCCAAATTTCTAACATTGGTGATCAGCAGTGAGGATAGGACTTGTGTTTGTGCAGTGCCATACAATAGCTGCATGTATACTACCTACCCACAGATAAAGGTCAATTGATTTGTTTTCTTTTTGCTACAATTTCCCTGCTTGACATTCTTAAATCAATCCTATACACCGTGTCTCTGGCTGTCTCATAGGGTCTTCCTCAGATATGCAGCGTTCGATGCCTGCAACTGGGTGGCATGATGACAAGGAATACAATTGAGGCACATGTGAAGATCATACATCGGTGAATAATAACACCCCCTAGGATTTGGATTCAGCATGTGCCAACTATACATCAAGGACCAATGTATGAGCCAATGTGACAGGCATGGGGCAGTGACTACTGAAGAGGAGGTCAGTAGGGAAAGGTGCAAGCGGTCCAATTGTGTGAAATACACAATTAAAGTCTACACTGATGATCCAAGGTATATGTGCCCATCTGGTCATGATAGTAGAGAGGAGTTCCAGGAAGGACTGTTGTATCACATTTGGCGCGCATATGCTTTCCAATAAGAGGGGTACACCATCAAGGTGCCTCTTCACCAGGAAATAGTGTCCTTTGGGGTCTATCTTCATGGTCATGCTCCTGAAGGGCACTGAGGATCTCACCAATATGAGGGTCCCTCAAGAAAAGCCTGAAGATGTGGTGCTGTAACATTGGCCATGCCAGCATTTTTGTAAGCACGTCTCTTTCCCTTAAGGTATATAGGTTTCCTGAATTAACACTATCTGGGCATCTCTCATTATAATGTAATGCTATACTGCATGCCTCTTGTGCTCTGGTCCAATGCCCTAAACGTTCCATGTTAACCTCAACATAGCCATAATGTTGGTTCTGTAAGGGGAAGTCTAGGGGTTCAACTGCACATTCACCAGGCCTGCTGGTGCAAGGGGTATGTGGTGCTGGGGCCTAGTGGCAATCTTGCTGCATGGTTGTTGAAAAAAGAAAAACAGAACTCCCAACTCTCAAACCCAGAGTGGCTGAGCAACCTCCAGCTGCCCAAACAAGCTACAAACATTCAAATTGATGGGTCTCTCCAAGTTGTGTATCTGTGAACCAGACTACCCTCTATGAGAGTGATAATGGTGTATAACCTACCCCAGCCAACTTGTATAAAGTAAAAAGTAAGGGTGGGCGGAGCTCATGGAAATAAACTCTGCAGAATTCCTGCCCTCAGATATGCAGCATTCGTGGCCTGCAACTGGGTGGCATGATGACAAGGAATACAATTGAGGCACATGTGAAGATCATACATCAGTGAATAATAACACCCCCTAGGATTTGGATTTAGCATGTGCCAACTATACATCAAGGACCAATGTATGAGCCATTGTGACAGGCATGTGACAGTGACTACCGAAGAGGAGGTCAATAGGGAAAGGTGCAAGAGGTCCAATTGTGTGCAATACACAATTAAAGTCCACACTGATGATCCAAGGTATATGTGCCCATCTGGTCATGATAGTAGAGAGGAGTTCCAGGAAGGACTGTTGTATCACATTTGGCGCACATATGCTTTCCAATAAGAGGGGTACACCATCAAGGTGCCTCTTCACCAGGAAATAGTGTCCTTTGGGGTCTATCTTCATGGTCATGCTCCTGAAGGGCACAGAGGATCTCACCAATATGAGGGTCCCTCAAGAAAAGCCTGAAGATGTGGTGCTGTAACATTGGCCATGCCAGCATTTTTGTAAGCACGTCTCTTTCCCTTTAGGTATATAGGTTTCCTGAATTAACACTATCTGGGCATCTTTCATCATAATGTAATGCTATACTGCATGTCTCTTGTGCTCTGGTCCAATGCCCTGAACATTCCATGTTAACCTCAACATAGTCATAATTTGGTTCTGTAAGGGGAAGTCTAGGGGTTCAACTGCACATTCACCAGGCCTGCTGGTGCAAGGGGTATGTGGTGCTGGGGCCTAGTGGCAATCTTGCTGCATGGTTGTTGAAAAAAGAAAAACAGAACTCCCAACTCTCAAACCCAGAGTGGCTGAGCAACCTCCAGCTGCCCAAACAAGCTACAAACATTCAAATTGATGGGTCTCTCCAAGTTGTGTATCTGTGAACCAGACTACCCTCTATGAGAGGGATAATGGTGTATAACCTACCCCAGCCAACTTGTATAAAGTAAAAAGTAAGGGTGGGCGGAGCTCGTGGAAATAAACTCTGCAGAATTCCACAGAGTTATTTAAAAACTGTGTGAAACTCTGCAGAATTCTGCGTGCGGCAGAATGCCACCTGGTCCGAACAAATACCAGGCTGTAGGAAAAGATTTTGTTTTCCACAGGTACTTTTCTGTGAAAGAAATAAGCACTAAGTGAATACAAGAAGTGCATTTGATCCACAACACGTAGGCACAGTGGCATGTCAGAACATGCATGCCCATTTCCAAAGAGGAACGCAAAAAGTCTTCTCAACTGTGGATGTGTGCAGGGATTATTTTGGGCCTCTTCCAAAATGACATTTTACACAACCACTCAAGTGATGATTTTTATGTGCATCAGTTAAGTAACCTGTTTGGCACACTATTGCAAATGATTTTCACTGACAGACTGGACAAAAACAGACACAACAGCAGAGAACTCTTCAGCATCGTCAAGGAGTTCTCCAACCCCAGCGCCAACGCCAACGCCGTCACGCCCTCACAGGATCTATGCGAATCCCTCGCCACTTTCTTCCATCGCAAGATTAGCGACCTCCACGACAGCTTCGGACACCAGACCCAACCATACACCACCGAACCGGCATCCACGGCCATCACCCTCAACAACTGGTCCCACATCAACACGGAAGAAACCAAATCCATCATGAACTCTATCCACTCCGGCGCCCCTTCGGACCCCTGCCCGCACTTCATCTTTAACAAAGCCGACGACATCATCGTCCGCACCTCCAGACCGTCATCAACTCTTCTTTTTCTTCTGCTTCCTTCCCCGAATGCTGGAAACACGCCGAAGTCAACGCCCTACTAAAGAAACCTACGGCTGACCCGAGCGACCTAAAAAACTTCCGCCCCATCTCTCTTCTGCCTTTCCCAGCCAAAGTAATAGAGAAGACCGTCAACAAACAGCTGACCACCTTCCTGGAAGACAACAACCTGCTCGACCCCTCACAAACCGGATTCCGAACCAACCACAGCACTGAAACCGCCCTCATCTCAGTCACTGACGACATCAGAACCCTGATGGACAACGGTGAAACAGTCGCCCTCATTCTGCTCGACCTCTCGGCTGCCTTTGACACCGTCTGTCACCGCACCCTAATCACCCGCCTCCGCTCCACCGGGATCCAAGGCCAGGCCCTGGACTGGATCGCCTCCTTCCTCTCAAACCGTTCCCAAAGAGTTTACCTCCCTCCGTTTCGCTCAGAACCCACCGAGATCCTCTGCGGCGTACCCCAAGGCTCATCACTCAGCCCGACACTCTTCAATGTCTACATGAGCCCCCTCGCCAACATCGTACGCAAGCATGACATCATCATCACCTCCTACGCCGACGACACCCAACTTATACTCTCCCTCACCAAGGACCCCGCCAGCGCCAAGACCAACCTACAAGAGGGTATGAAGGACGTCGCAGATTGGATGAGGCTCAGCCGCCTAAAGCTGGACTCTGAAAAAACTGAAGTCCTCATCCTCGGCAACACCCCGTCCGCCTGGGACGACTCCTGGTGGCCCACGGCCCTCGGCACCGCACCGACCCCCACAGACCACGCCCGCAACCTCGGCTTCATCTTGGACCCTCTTCTCACCATGACCAAGCAAGTCAACGCCGTGTCCTCCGCCTGCTTCCTCACCCTCCGCATGCTCCGCAAGATCTTCCGCTGGATCCCCGCCGACACCAGAAAAACTGTGACCCACGCCCTCGTCACGAGCCGCCTGGACTACGGCAACACCCTCTACGCCGGGACCACAGCCAAACTCCAAAATCGCCTGCAACGCATTCAAAACGCCTCGGCCCGCCTCATCCTCGACATACCCCGCAGCAGCCACATCTCCGCACACCTGAGACACCTGCATTGGCTCCCTGTCAGCAAAAGGATCACCTTCCGACTTCTCACCCACGCACACAAAGCCCTCTACGACAAGGGACCGGAATACCTCAACAGACGCCTCAGCTTCTACGTCCCCACCCGCCTCCTCCGCTCCTCTGGCCTCGTACTCGCTGCTGTCCCTCGCATCCGCCGCTCCACGGCGGGTGGGAGATCTTTCTCCTTCCTGGCGGCCAAGACCTGGAACTCCCTCCCCACCAGCCTCAGGACCACCCAGGACCACTCCGCCTTCCGGAGATTCCTAAAGACCTGGCTGTTCGAACAGCGATAACCCCCCCCTTTTTCCCCTAGCGCCTTGAGACCCGCACGGGTGAGTAGCGCGCTTTATAAATGTTAATGATTTGATTTGATTTGACTGTGGCACATCACAATTGTGTAGAGTCGATATCTCCTTTCCGCTGGTGTTGTAATCCGGAAAGGCCGTGGTTGGGGAGGCTAAATAATTACACACACACACCACTGTAATTTTATACTCTAACCTTTGTCACCAAGCTGCTGGTCCCTTTATTTAGTGTGCCTCTTACGTCAGGGGCAATACCATAATGCCGTTCCCACCAGGAGGCCGCCCGCCGAAGTTCCCCCACCAAAATACTGCTCCGCGGTCGAAAGACCGCTGAGGGTATTTTGGGATTTGCCCTGGGCTGGTGGGCGGCCGCCAAAAGGCCGCCCGCCAGCCCAGGGCAAATCAGCCTTCCCACGAGAACGCCGGCTCAGAATTGAGCCGGCGTAGTGGGAAGGTGCGACGGGTGCAGTGGCACCCGTCGCGTATTTCAGTGTCTGCATAGCAGACACTGAAATACTTTGTGGGGCCCTCTTACGGGGGCCCCGCGGCACCCCCTACCGCCATCCTGTTCCTGGCGGGAGTCCCGCCAGGAACAGGATGGCGGTAGGGGGTGTCAGAATCCCCATGGCGGCGGAGCGCGCTCCGCCGCCATGGAGGATTCTTCTGGGCAGCGGGAAACCGGCGGGAGACCGGCGGGAGACCGGCGGGAGACCGCCGGTTTCCCGAATCTGACCGCGGCCGAACCAACGTGGTCAGAATGCCCTGCGGGGCACCGCCGGTCTGTCGGCGGTGCTCCCGCCGACCCTGGCCCCGCCGGTCTCTGACCGCCGGGGTCAGAATGACCCCCAAAGTCTCTCAGCTTTGTGGAGGCCTCGGGGCGAGGACGCCGGTTGTACCTTTCCAGGACATTCCTTGGAGTGTCAGTACTCTCCAAACCAGGGGCCAATTGTGCTTCAGAGGAAATTTCTCCTTCGTAACTCTTTGGCATAGATGGCGCCCCAGATTCCACACTTGACTCAATAGACACATGTCTATCACTACAGGGGTCTTCTTTCCCAGCCGGGGAGAGTGGATGACTTCCATCTCATCCCCCTCCCTTGCGGAGTCTAATTCAGTGTCATTAGCAAACAAGGACCCAGAGAGGTGATGGTGATATTGTTTGAAGAACAATACATTTCTAGTTAGTAGTTCATTACCCCTTCAGGCAGTGACCAGAGTTCTTCTCATTTTGATGACAGTCCACAGTTCTGGCTCAAAAGGTAGTTCAAACTTTCCACTAGGAAGTCGCTTTTTTACCAGCACTAGATCACCCCCTTGTATCTTCAAATGTGAGTACGTCTTTTCTCAGACATTCGGTCGTTCTTAACGTTGGATAAATTGCTTTGCCTCTAGGTTTGGAGCCTGGAGGGACTCTTAAAGTGTGGAATGGTGTCTCGCACTAGGAGCTGCATGCACACTGAACTAGGTGTAGACTTCATGGTGATGTGGGGAATTAGCCGGTACTCCCAAAGGAAAGTGAACAGGGCACAGTCAAGGTTCCTTCCTTGAGCCACAGCAATTCTGAGAACTTTCTTGAGGGTCCTCATGAAACGTTCAGCCTCCCTGTTGGCTTGAGTCCATCGAGGTGTGATCTTACGGTGGCAATTACCATTGGAGGCCAAGTAGGTGGCAAAATTCTGACTCTAGAAGGAAGGGCCATTGTCCTTTCAAAGCTCTTTGATGAGTCCATGGGTGGCTTGCATCTTCTTGATGCAAGGGATGACGTGTTCTATTGTGATACAGTCCAGGATTTCCACCTCTGGATATTCTGAAAAGTCATCAATGATGACTAGCATATGGCACCCATCCAGCAGGCTCCCTAGGTCAGCACTGGTGCAATTGCCATGGAGCTAGGGGAATGGGCTCTGTGATAATGAGAGCTGGGGGATCCACAGGACCAATAGCTTGGCAGGTGTGACAGTGTTGCACCATCTGCTCCACTCTTGGATCTAAGCTGGGGAACCATACTTTGCATCGTGGTCTGGCCTTGGTTTTCACCGCGCCTTGGTGAGCCGCATTGGCCAGATCAACTACTAGTTGCTGTAGGGACACAGGTATGACCAGTCAGAGTCCTCGCAACAGACACCTGTTCATGTCAAAGGTGATGCAGAGATGACAGCGTTGTCTGAGCTTCCGCCATTCATCTGGATAAGTGGTGCATCATGACATGCCATTTTCCACCATGGAAGTGGCCAACTGCAAGCATTTATCTGCTTGGGTGGCTGTCCTGATTTCCTCCACCAAAATTGGAAGTGGTCGTGACCTCTCCACCACTAACCTCACATATTCCTCTATGTCTGCAGCATCAGCTTCTTCCTGGGCAGTGACAGGTATGGCATGCCTTGAGAGATAGTCTGCCGGGTTTTGAGCTCCCGGCCAATACAACACCAAAAATCAACACAGATGGATGATCCACTTTTCGATCCAAGGGGGCAGTTTGGAGGATGACCCATTTAACAGGGGAACGAGGGGCTTGTGGTCGGTGTGCATGGTAAATGGTTGGCCACAGAGATAAAGGTGAAAATGATGACAGTCCCAGTGCACCGCTATCACCTCCTTTTCAAGATGTGAATACTGTTGCTCGGCCTTAGTCAGTGCTCTGCTGGCATACGCCACCAGTGCCCACTCTCCCTCACATCCCCTCTGTGGCAAGATGGCACCCATGTCCCACTGGACTGGCGTTCATCGACAGTTCTGTTTCTTTGGACATTTCAAAGTACACCAGCGTGGTGCTTACAGACAGAGGTTCTTTGGTCATTTGGCATGTGGCTTCCTGCGGGTCACCCCATTTCAATTAGTGGTTGCCTTGGTTAGCTCTCTTAGGGGTGAGATGTGAGATGTCCAGTTCTGAGTGAATCTTATGCAGTAGGGGACCATCCCTAATAAGCTGCGGCCACCCATGACTGTGGTGGGGGCGGGTGCTGATTGGATGTCTCTGACCTTCTTAGCATCAGGTCGGACACCTTTTTCTGGGAAATGGTATCCGAAGAATGCAGTGTCCTGTTGCAGAATCTTGCACCTCTCCCGGTGCAGAGTGAGACTATTTTGATGTAGACTTTCAAGGTGCTCCTCGATTGTGGGGGCATGCACTGAATATTGCCACTCACGTTGATAACTCCTTTGAGTCTACCCAACACGACTCTTATGGTGTCCTGGAACACTTCTGCAGCACTTGACACTCCAAGGCTAAGGTGCTTGTATCACCGTAGTCCCACGTCTGTCGAAAATGTCGTTATGGCTCTTGACTCCGGCGCCAGCAGCAATTGGTATATCCTGCTCGAAGGTCTATCTTAGAGAACCATTGTGACCCACTGAACTTTACCACAATGTCATCTGCGGTCGGGGTTAGATGAAGCTCCTGACAAATAGACAGGTTTGGTAGGCGCATGTCCACACAAATTCACACCTCACCGGGTTGTTTTGGCTTGCGAGTCACAACAATGGGTGAGACCCGCTGGTGTAGGCCTCTCCACTCGCTTGATGATATCAGCTTTTTTCAGCTTCCGCAGCTCGTGCTCCACTTCGGGGCGTAGATGGAACGCTATGAGCCAATGTTTCAGCGCCACAGGTTGAATGGACGTGTTAATGTGTAGATTCACACGCTCTCGAATAGTGACGAGTATTCTTCTATCAGGTCCTCAAGGGCTCCTGTGTGTACACTGTTAACAAACAACACTAAGCTGAGCTCTTCTGTAGTGTGGCAGATCAGTAGCATTTCTGACCCGCTCTGGTGACATATATCTTGGCACAGGTCGTCATGGCTTCATGTGTGATATCCGTCATGAAGACTCCTGTTAGCGTAAGCGGTGCCGAGGACCCACGTGCATACACCTGCACTGTGGTGGGGCAAAGTATGGGCGAATTGGTAGTGTTTTGAGCACCGAATTTGCTATAATGTTAATGGATGCCTCTCTGACGATGAGGGCTGACACCTGTTGACCTGTGACCTTGACTCAGCACCTTGGACTTCTTTTCTGGGGAAGACCACTGGGATGCGTGGCATGGATGACATTAACAACCCCCTCTAGGTCATCGTCATCATCCATGTCTTGTTCATCCTCCTGATGGGGGAGTGCATGAGCAGCGTGGACTGTTTTGGTCTTGGTAGACTTCGAGGCAGGCATGGAGCGACAAAGTGGTTGAGCTTTTGACGTGTAGCTAGTGCAAGTGGTGCCTGATGGCTTGGGTCTGTCTTTTTTTGTTGGCACACCTGGTGCGATCACGTTGACAGGTTCCATTTTCACCGGCTTCTGTAGTGCCGATTCCATGTGCGCCGAGCGCTCTCGGGATAACTCCTTCGACAGACCCATGGTGAGCATGTCTGCCATGGACATGCCCGGAATCTGCAGGATGTGTTCTCTTTGCTTTGTTGAATAGCACCCCTGAATAAACTGCGGTGGTACCTTGTCTTCGGCAAAAGGCAGGGTGCAGGTATTGGCTAGATCTTTGAGTCGGGCATAGAAAGTGTCCACGGACTCCTCCAAGAGTTGTCAGGCTTGCTGAAGAAGGAACCTTTCGTAGTCCGGGTTGGCAAGAGTTTTCGAAGTGCACAGTGAGGGCCCCCTTTAGGGACTGGTAAGAGAAAGGTAGGCCTTCCTCCACCACTGACTTGCTGATCTTTTGTATTGTGGCACTGCCAAGGTGCAGGAGCATGGGTCGTCATCTATCACAATCTAGCGCCACAGCCGCAAAGTAATTTTTCAATCTCTCTACCCACATTTTCCATTTTTCTACTGGGGCTGATGGAGATCCATCCACAACAAATGGCTCCAGCACTGGAATGGATGCCATAGGTCTGCAGGGATGGGTGCCAGGTGATGCACACGACAGCAAAGAGCTCTTCCGCATCATAAAGGAACTGTCCACCCCCAGCGCCAACGTCAACGACATCCCGCCCTCTCAGGAACTTTGCGACTCCCTCGCCGCTTTTTTCCACAGAAAGATCGCCGACATCCACAGCAGCTTCAACACCCCGTCCACGCCCACCTCCTACACCACCTCGAACCCAAGCATCGCCAACCCAATCACCGCCTGGTCCAACGTCGACGACGACGCAACACGCAAAATCATGAAGTCCATCCACTCCGGATCACCGACTGACCCCTGCCCCCACCACATCTTCAACAAAGCCGACTCTATCATCGCGCCCCAACTCCGCAAGATCATCAACGCCTCTTTCGAAACAGGCACCTTCCCGGAAAGCTGGAAGCACGCAGACATCAACGCCCTCCTCAAGAAACCCAAAGCCGACCCCAAGGACCTCAAGAACTTCCGCCCCATCTCCCTCCTCCCCTACCCAGCAAAAGTCGCAGAAAAGATCGTCAACCTTCAACTGACACGCCACATCGAAGACAACAACGTCCTCGACCCCTCACAAACCGGATTTAGACGTAACCACAGCACCGAGACCGCCCTCATTGCCGCCACAGATGACATCAGACGCCAACTTGACCATGGCGAGACCCCCGACCTCATCCTCCTAGACCTCTTAGCGGCCTTTGACACTGTCTGCCACCGCACCCTACTATCACGCCTCCAAGAAGCCGGCATCCAGGAAAATGCCCTAGCCTGGACCTCATCCTTCCTCTCCGGCAGAACACAGACCGTCCGCCTCCCACCCTACCGCTCAGAAGCCAACAACATCATCTGCTGCGTCCCCCAGGGCTCCTCCCTGAGCCCAATGCTGTTCAACATTTACATGGCCCCCCTCGCACAAGTGGCCCGCCGTCACGACCTCAACATCATCACCTACGCCAACGACACCCAGCTCATCCTCTCCCTCACCAACGACCACGCCACCTCCAAAGCCAACCTCCACGAAGGAATGAAAGCAGTCGCCTACTGGATGAGAAATAGCCGCTTGAAACTCAATACCAACAAGACAGAAATCCTCATCCTCGGGACATCCCCCTCCGCCTGGAATGACTCGTGGTGGCCCACCACCCTTGGAACGGCTCCAACGCCCACCGACCACGCCCGCAACTTGGAATTCATCCTCGATTCCGCACTCTCCATGGACAGACAAGTCAGCACCGTCACCTCCTCCTGCTACAACACCCTCCGCACCCTCCGCAGGATCTACAAGTGGATCCCTACAGACACCAGGAAGACGGTGATCCACGCCCTCGTCAGCAGCAGATTGGACTTCGGCAATGCACTCTATGCAGGAATCCCAGCAAAAAACCTCCAACGGCTCCAACGCATCCAAAACGCCTCAGCCCGACTCATCACCAACGCACCCCGCCACACCCACATCACCCCTCACCTCAAAGAGCTCCACTGGCTTCCCGTCGACAAAAGGGTCACTTTCAAGCTCCTGACCCACGCACACAAAGCACTCCACAACGGCGGCCCCACCTACCTCAACGAGAGACTCAATTTCTACACGCCGACCCGCCAACTGCGATCCGCCCTCGCCACCGTCCCCCGCATCCAACGAACCACCTCCAGCGGCAGATCCTTCTCCTACCTCGCCGCCAAGACCTGGAACACGCTCCCTACCTACCTCCGACAGACTCAAGACCTACTCGCCTTCAGAAGACTCCTCAAGACCTGGCTCTTCGAGCAGTAGCAGTCTCCCCCCCTGCCCCCCTTCAGCGCCTTGGAACCCTAACGGGTAAGTAGCGCGCTCTATAAATGTCTGTGATTGATTGATTGATTGATTGATTCATGCTGTTTGTTGGGCAGGTTGTTTGTGGTGGGCAGGTGGTTGGTACCACTGTATGTCAGTCTGTATATCAGGTGAATGTAATGGGTCTGAGATCTGTCTATTGATGACCCTTCCTTGCTTGCAATGACCTATTGTGTAGGCTTTCAGGCACTGCGAAATCTGAGCATTGGGTGTGCTCACCTTGATGTTGGCACTGCTGGGGTGGTTCAACTGAAGGCACTCACCCATTGGATTCCCTCCTGGACGCTCCTCGGAAATCCTAGAGCTGCCAGCGGTGGAGCAACAGCCTAGTGGCTGAGCACACAGTATGCCCATTTGTTTATATTTTTCTTAGAGGCAGCATGCGGCGAGGCACCCAGCGTCTCCTCTGCACCACAGCCTCTGCTGATGGGCCCCTCGCATGGCAGAGACACCGACCGTCGGGAGAACAACAGACACTGAAACTTGGAGCGCCTCCCTGGCTTTCGCTGCAGCAGACAGCACGCTCCGGCTCTTGCAGTCTTGGGGAGATCGCACCAACATGGGCGGGGTGAAAAGTTCTTGATCCGCCGCACACAGGTATGGAGGTGGAGCTGGGTTAGTGAGAGCTGACTCCTTAGCCCTCATCACCAGTTTTGATGTGTTCTGGGAAGGCCGAGTCAGGACGGCTAAATAATAACACACACATGCCACTGTAATTTTATACTCTGACCTTTGTTGCCAAGCCACGGGTCCCTTTATTTACTGTGCCTCGTATGTCAGGGGCAATACCATAACGCCATTTCCTTTTAGGGGTCCGGCACATTTTCCTGCGGGCCTCCACCCCGCACACGTGGAGTGGTCCCACTATACAACAGCTGGCAGCTGTTCACTACTAACAAAAAGATGCTTTGCTACACTTAAAGTAAATGGCACACCTGCCACATTCCCTGCAGTGATTGAGAAGATGGAGGTAGGGGGCTTTAAGTGGGGCCTCCAAAGAAAATTGCCTCGACCCCTGCCAACTGTTGATTATAGGAGGCTGGCCAGGCTTATAGTGTGGACCAGCTCCAGTTATCACTTATTAGTAGAATAGAGGTGTTTCTAGCAGTTTAGGATGATAGAAGGTAGCTATGGCAAAGCAGCTTAGGCTGAACTAGGACACATGCAAAGCTCCTATTCTCCCACTTATATCATATGGCAAACACAATACTCAGAGTTACTAAAAATAAAGGTACTTTATTTTAGTGACAATGGGGGTTATTACAACTTTGGAGGAGGTGTTAATCCATCCCAAAAGTGACGGTAAAGTGACGGATATACCACCAGCCGTATTACGAGTCCCTTATATCCTATGGAACTCGTAATACGGCTGCTGGTATATCCGTCACATTTGGGACGGATTAACACCTCCTCAAAGGTTGTAATAACCCCCAATATGGCAAAAGTATCTCAGAGGATACCCTCACTTAGGAGGTAAGTAATATACACAAATTATATGTACACAAACCCAAAACAGGTAAGTAACAGTAAGAAAAGTAGTGCAAACAATGTAGAATCACAATAAGATGCAATAGGTAGACAAAGGCCAAGGGGCAACACAAACCATGCACTCCAAAAGTGGAATGCGAATCACAAATGGACCCCAGGCCTATGGGAGATTGTAGAGAGTCGCTGGGACTGTGAGAAAACAGTAAGGGTGTCCAAAATACCCTACCCCAAGCCCCTGAAAAGTAGGAGTAAAGTTACCCTACTACCCCAGAAAGACACAATAGTCGTGATAGGGGATTCTGCAAGAACCACAAGCATCAGCAAAACACTGAAGACGGATTCCTGGACCTAAGGACCTGTAAAGGAAGTGGACCAAGTACAAGAGTCACAAAAATGTCAATGGTGGGAGGAGCCCACAAAACCCTAGATGAAGGTGCAAAAGGGCTGCCTCTGGGTGGAAGAAGCCAAAGATTCTGCAACAACGAAAAGGGCTAGGAACTTCTCCTTGGGGTGTAAGATGTCCCACAGCGTGCTGGATGTTGCAGAAGTGTTTCCAGGAAGAAATACCGCAAACAAGCCTTGCTAGCTGCAAGAGTCGCAGTTGAGGATTTTGGTTGCTGCTGGGGACCAGGAAGGACCAGGATGTCGCCCCTTGGAGGAGGAGACAGTTGGGGCATTCAGCAATTCAGAGATTCCCTGCAGAAGCAGGCAGCACCCGTAGAAGTACCGTAGCAGGCACTTAGAAGACCTGAGGACAGCGGTCAACTCAGAGTCACAAAGGAGGGTCCCACGACGTCGGAGTCCAACTCAGTGAGTTGGGCAATGCTGGACGGAGTGCTGGGGACCCAGGCTAGGCTGTGCACAAAGGAATCCTTGGAGAAGTGCACAGAAGCTGGAGCAGCTGCAAATCACACAATTCACAGTTTTGCTATCTGGCGTGGAGAGGCAAGGACTTACCTCCACCAACTTTGGACAGAAGGGCCACTGGACTGTGGGAGACACTTGGACCCAATTCCTGTGTTCCAGGGACCATGCTCGTCAGGATGAGAGGGGACCCAGATGACCAGTGATGCAGAGGTTTGGTGCCTCCATTGGCAGGGGGAAGATTCCGTCGACCCACAGGAGATTTCTTCTTGGCTTCCAGTGCAGGGTGAAGGCAGACAGCCCTCAGAGTATGCACCACCAGGAAACAGTCGAGAAAGCTGGCAGGATGAGGCGCTACAATGTTGCTGGTAGTCATCTTGATACTTTGTTGCGGTTTTTCAGGCATCCTGGAGCAGTCAGCGATCGATCCTTGGCAGAAGTCAAAGAGGGAAGTGTAGAGGGACTCTGGTGAGCTCTTGCATTCGTTATCTCAGGAATAGCCCAGAGGAGAGACCCTAAATAGCCAGAAAAGGAGGTTTGGCTACTAAGAAAGGAGGCCTGGATACTGAAAGAGGTAAGCACCAATAAGGAGGGGTATCTGACGTCACCTGCTGGCACTGGCTACTCAGAGCAGTCCATTGTGCCCCAACATCTCTGAATCCAAGATGGCAGAGGTCTGGGACACACTGGAGGAGCTCTGGGCACCTCCCCTGGGAGCAACTGGTCAGGGGAGTGGTCACTCCCCTTTCCTTTGTCCAGTTTCGTGCCAGAGCAGGGCTGGGGGATCCCTGAACCAGTGTAGACTGGCTTATGCAATGATGGGCACCATCTGTGCCCATCAAAGCATTTCCAGAGGCTGGGGGAGGCTACTCCTCCCCAGCCCTTCCCACCTATTTCCAAAGGGTGAGGGTGTAACATCCTCTCTCAGAGGAAAACCTTCCTGGGACTGGGCTGCCCAGACCCCAGGGGGGCAGAAACCTGTCTGAGGGGTTTGCAGCAGCAGAAGCTGCAGTGGAAACCCTGGAAAGGCAGTTTGGCAGTACCCGGGTTCTGTGCTAGAGACCCAGGGGATCATGGAATTGTCCCCCCAATACCAGAATAGTATTGGGCTGACAATTCCATGATCTTGGACATGGTACATGCCATGTTCGGAGTTACCATTGTGACGCTACACATAGGTAGTGACCTATGTGCAGTGCACACGTGTAATGGTTTCCCTGCACTAAAAAAGTTCAGGGAATTTGCCCTGAACAATGAGGGGGCACCTTGGCTAGTGCCAGGGTGCCCACACACTAAGCTACTTGGCACCTAACCTTCACCAAGTGAGGGTTAGACATATAGGTGACTTATAAGTTACTGATGTGCAGTGAAAAATGGCTGTGAAATAACGTGGACGTTATTTCACTCAGGCTGCAGTGGCAGTCCTGTGTAAGAATTGTCTGAGCTCCCTGTGGGTGGCAAAAGAAATGCTGCAGCCCATAGGGATATCCTGGAACCCAATACCGTGGGTACCTAGGTACCATATACAAAGGAATTATATGGGTGTTCCAGTGTGCGAATGAGAATTGGTAAAATTAGTCACTAGCCTGCAGTGACAATTTTAGAAAGCAGAGAGAGCATAAACACTGAGGTTCTGGTTAGCAGAGCCTCAGTGATACAGTTAGGCACCACACGGGGAACACATACAGGGCATACATTATAAGCACTGGGGTCCTGCCTGGCAGGATCCCAGTGACACATGGGCAAAAACAACCATACATACAGTGAAAATGGGGGTAACATGCCAGGCAAGATGGTACTTTCCTACATTGATGCCGTTATACAGACAGCATATTAAAAAATCACAAGTGGTGTCTGCATCTCTAGTAGGCTTTCCACAGCTCTGTAAATACAATGGCCCGCCATCACAAAAGGAAGAAGTGATCATACTGCAGCACTCCTCTTCTACTCAGCCAAGAAACCTGCCAAGAGATTACAATTGCCTTTTCCAGCTTGTGCACGGGTTGAGGACTGACCACACCACAAGGTTTTTGTGACATTGACCGTCCATGAGCGCACAGTCTGACAAGTGCTGATAAGCCGAACCCTCGTGTATTCTTGTCTTCTGTTTGCTCATGGCCCAGTGCTTAACTTGTAAACAAAAACATGCTGGTACCCAAAGCTCTCCTATGAAACAGTGGGGTGCTGCAAGCATGGAATACAGAGGCCGTGTAACCCTGACACTGTCTTGGGCCTCTTTAATCCATGAACAGCCACTCCCTGTGCCTTCAGCTCACTCTAGAAGTTTTCTGTTTTTTTCCTTTTGTGACGCTTTTAGTTTTTCTCTTTCTCTGTCTTTCTATATGTGTCTTCTGCTTGCAGTAAATGCTTCAGGCAGAAACATAAGTTCCGGCCCTCAAAAATAAGTGCTGGTGCTCTGCACTGGAAAACACCGGCTCAAATTAAACACTGTCATGGCCAATACTGTTGACAGGGAACTGATTGTTGTGAAAGACACCAATAAATGTCAAGGACATTCGGGGACATTCCAACACTTGACATAGTGGAGGCAACTTTGCACTGAGGCCACAGGGCCAGTCAACGCATCTGAGGACAGGCTGCGAATTTACACTTCGCTAAAGCAGTAAAAATGTGTAGGAGGCTGGCCTGACTTATAGTGGGTATCTAGTGGTACTTACACCTTGTGCCAGGTCCAGTTATCCCTTACTAGTAGATTAGAAGTGTTCTCGCAGCTTAGGCTGATAGAGGTAGCTATAGCAGAGCAGCTTAGGCTGAACTAGGAGACATGCAAAGCTCCTACTATACCACTTATATCACTTAGCACTATATCATAAGAAAAACAATACTCAGAGTCACTAAAAATAAAGGTACTTTATTTTAGTGACTGTTAGAAATGGAGGTTGTGATCTCCCAGCCTCCGTCAGCGATGCTGCACATTGTTTCTCCTGCTCCGTGCGTCGATTCTTCGGTCGCATTTCCTGCGAGCGTAGTTTCTCAGCTGCAGAGCCGGCGGTGCGTCGTTTTTCCAGCCGCAGATCGGATTTGCGTCAATCTTTTCCCCGCACGGCGCTTTGTGCGTGGATTTTCTTGTCTTTAAGCTGCCAGCTTCTCCTTTCAGGGTCCCAGGAACTGGATGGGCACCACAGGGCAGAGTAGGAGTCTCTCCAGAGACTCTAGGTGTTGGCAGAGAGATGTCTTTGCTGTCCCTTAGACTTCAAACAACAGGAGGCCAGCTCTAGATCAAGCCCTTGGAGATTTCTTCTCAAGATGGAAGGCACACAAAGTCCAGTCTTTGCTCTCTTACTCTGGCAGAAGCAGCAACTGGAGGATAGCTCCACATCGCACAGTCACAGCAGCTCTTCTTCCTCAGCTATTCAGCTCTTCTCCAGGCAGAGGTTCCTCTTGGTTCCAAAAGTGTTTCTAAAGCCTGTGGTTTTGGGTGCCCTTCTTATACCCAATTTCTCCTTTGAAGTAGGCCTACTTCAAACTAAAGTCTCCTTTGAATGTGAAATCCTGCCTTGCCCAGGCCAGGCCCCAGACACTCACCAGGGTGTTGGAGACTGCATTGTGTGAGGGCAGGCACAGCCCTTTCAGGTGTGAGTGACCACTCCTTCCCTCCCTCCTAGCACAGATGGCTCATCAGGATATGCAGGCTACACCCCAGCTCAATTTGTGTCACTGTCTAGTGTGAAGTGCAACCAGCCCAGCTGTCAAACTGACCCAGACAGGGAATCCACAAACAGGCAGAGTCACAGAAATGGGATAAGCAAAATAAATGCTCACTTTCTAAAAGGGGTATTTTCAAACACACAATCTTAAAATCAACTTTACTAAAAGATGTATTTTTAAATTGTGAGCTCAGAGACCCCAAACTCCATATGTCCATCCGCTCCCAAAGGGAATCTACACTTTAATCAGATTTAAAGGTAGCCCCCATTTTAACCTATGAGAGGGACAGGCCTTGTAACAGTGAAAAACGAATTTAGCAATATTTCACTGTCAGGACATATAAACCACATTACTCTATGCCCTACCTTAACCATACACCGCACCCTGCCCTTGGGGCTCCCTAGGGCCTACCTTAGGGGTGTCTAACATGTAAGAAAAGGGAAGGTTTAGGCCTGGCAAGTGGGTTCACTTGCCAAGTCGAATTTACAGTTAAAACTGCACACACAGACACTGCAGTGGCAGGTCTGAGACATGATTACAGAGCTACTTATGTGGGTGGCACAACCAGTGCTGCAGGCCCACTAGTAGCATTTGATTTACAGGCCCTGGTACCTTTATTGCACTTTACTAGGGACTTACTAGTAAATCAAATATGCCAATCATGGACAAACCAATTACATACAATTTTACACAGAGAGCATATGCACTTTAGCACTTGTTAGCAGTGGTAAAGTGCTCAGAGTTCAAAAGCCAACAGCAACAGGTCAGAAAAAATAAGAGGCAGGAGGCAAAAAGATTGGGGATGACCCTGCATAAGCAAAAACGTCCAACAGTGACAATATGCCAAACGTATCTCAGAGGATATACTCCCTTAGGAGGTAAGTAAAATACACAAAATACACACACAAACCAAAATCAGGTAAGTAAAACACTTAGAAAAGTAGTGCAAATACTGTGGAACACAATAGAATGCAATAGGAGAGAATAGGCCTAGGGGCAACACAAACCATACACTCCAAAAGTGGAATGCGAACAACTTAGGGACCCAAGGCCTAGTGTAGTGTGTAGAGGGTCACTGGGAGTGTAAGAAAATACTGAGAGTGTCCAAGATACCCCAACCCAAGACCCTGAAAAGTAGGAGTAAAGTTACCCTACTAAACCAGAAAGACAGTAAAGTCGAGATAGGGGATTCTGCAAAGGCAACAACTGACTGCAAAGCACTGAAGATGGATTCCTGGATCTGAGGACCAGCAAAGGAAGGGGGCAAAGTCCAAGAGTCACGCAAGGGTCCAGGGGGGCAGGAGCCCACCAAACCCCGGATGAAGGTGCAAAAGGGCTGCCTCCAGGTGGAAGAAGCCAAAGATTCTGCAACAACGGAAGGTGCCAGGAACTTCTCCTTTGGTCAAAAGATGTCTTACAGCATGCTGGAGGATGCAGAGTTGTTTTTCCGCAGAAAGACTACAAACAAGCCTTGCTAGCTGCAAGAGTCGCAGTTGAAGGTTTTGGGTTGCCAGGGCCCAGGAAGGACTAGGAGGTCGCCCCTTTGAGGAGGAGACAGAGGGGGCGATCAGCAACACAAAGGGCCCATGCAGAAGCAGGCAGCATCCACAGAAGCACCTGAACAGGCATTTGGAAGATCTGAGCATGGCGGTCATCTCAGCACAACAAAAGGGAGTCCCACGAAGTCGGAGGTCAACTCAGTGAGTTGGGCAATGCAGGACGGATGCTGGGGACCTGGGCTGTGCTGTGCACAAAGGAAGTCTTGCAAAAGTGCACAGAAGCCCTAGCAGATGCAGTTCACGCAGTACACAGGATTACTGTCTGGCGTGGGAACTCAAGGACTTACCTCCACCAAATTTGGTCACCAGGGCCACTGGACTGTCGGGGACACTTGGATCCAGCTCCTGTGTTCCAGGGACCACGCTCATCAAGATGAGAGGGGACCCAGAGGACCGGTGATGTAGAAGTTTGGTGCCTGCGTTTGCAGGGGGAAGATTCCGTCGGTCCACTGGAGATTTCTTCTCGGCTTCCAGTGCAGGGTGAAGGGAGACAGCCCTCAGAGCATGCACCAACAGGAAACAGTCAAGAAAGCCGGCAGGATGAGGTGCTACAATGTTGCTGGGAGTCTTCTTGTTACTTTGTTGCGGTTTTTGCAGGCGTCCTGGAGCAGTCAGCGATCGATCCTTAGCAGAAGTCTAAGAGAGAGATAAGCACCTATCAGGAGGGGTCTCTGAAGTCACCTGCTGGCACTGGCCACTCAGAGTTCTCCATTGTGCCCTCACACCTTTGCATTCAAGATGGCAGAGGTCTGGGATACACTGGAGGAGCTCTGGGCACCTCCCCTTGGGAGGTGCTGGTCAGGGGAGTGGTCACTCCCCTTTCCTTTGTCCAGTCTCGCGCCAGAGCAGGGCTGGGACGATCCCTGAACCGGTGTAGACTGGCATATGCAAGGAGGGCACCATCTGTGCCCTTCAAAGCATTTCCGGATGCCAGGTGAGGCTACTGCTCTCAGGCCCTTAACACCTATTTCCAAAGGGAGAGGGTGTAACACCCTCTCTCAGCGGAAATCCTTTGTTCTGCCTTCCTGGGACTGGGCTGCCCAGGCCTCAGGGGGGCAGAAACCTGTCTGAGGGTTGGCAGCAGCAGTAGCTGCAGAGAAAACCCCAGAGAGTTAGTTTGGCAGTACCCGGGCTCTATGCTGGAGCCCTGGGGATGCATGGAATTGTCCCCCCAATACCAGAATGGTACTGGGGGACAATGCCATGATCCTAGACATGTTACATGGCCATGTTTGGAGTTACCATGGTGGCGCTATATATAGGTATTGACCTATATGTAGTTCACGGGTGTAATGGTGTCCCCGCATTCACAAAGTCTGGGGAATTTGCCCTGAACAATGTGGGGGCACCTTGGCTAGTGCCAGGGTGCCCTCACACTAAATAACTTTGCACCTAACCTTCACTAAGTGAGGGTTAGACATATAGGTGACTTATAAGTTACTTAAGTGCAGTGTAAAATGGCTGTGAAATAACGTGTGTGTTATTTCACTCAGGCTGCAATGGCAGTCCTGTGTAGGATATGTCTGAGCTCCCTATGGTGGCAAAAGAAATGCTGCAGCCTATAGGGATCTCCTGGAACCCCAATACCCTGGGTACCTAGGTAACATATACTAGGGAATTATATGGGTGTTGCAGTGTGCCAATAAGAATTGGTAAAATTAGTCATTAACCTGCAGTGACAATTTTAAAAGCAGAGAGAGCATAAACACTGACGTTCTGGTTAGCAGAGCCTCCGTGATACAGTTAGGCACCACACAGGGAACACATACAGGGCATACTTTATGAGCACTGGGGTCCTGGCTAGCAGGATCCCTGTGACACAGGCAAAAACAACCATACATACAAGTAAAAATGGGGGTAACATGCCAGGCAAGATGGTACTTTCCTACAAAATGTAATACAGAAATCTCCACTGCGTGGACAAAACACATTTTAAAAACAAGCCTGCTCGAGTTAACTCACATCAACTGGTTCATACGCCAAGTCCAAGAGTAATGCAGGCAAGTAAGGTCTACAATAAGCAGTTATTTAGTTTGTTAGGTCTGGATGAGCTGCGCACTGGTGAACTCCTCTCCGCCACCAGCTGCCCGAGTTTTTTTTGCCAAACTCCACACTCTGCTTTGAGTGTGGAGTGCCAAAACTCTGTGAACTCCACCAGCAGAATGGAGCTCACCGCCCACCCCTATTATAAAGCCAGTACACATCAGGCTACTAAGTGAAGGTAAAAGGAGAAGGCGTAGAATAATTCCTTCTTAATCATGGAATCAGGACTAGGAGTCACTAAGGTTAGTCCCACCAGGGCCTGTCATTAAGTCTGTGGACAGAGAATCGTGGGGGTATGGGGATCAGAGTATATTCCCTGTCATTGAGGGCAGACAGTCATGTGCACCATTGTTCCAGCGGGGGTGGCAGACAATCCCAGGCATCCGCAGGCTCAGTGAAGAAGTAGCTGGATCTGTTCACCATGATCTTCAGCTTGGCTGGAAATAACAATGAGTAAATTAAGCCAACTGACATAATCATTTCTTTACTCCCAGGAATGAGGCCTTGATGCATTTTACTGCCAAGGTGTAATCCGACAATAAAAAAATGCATGCATTCTCATGCACGATAGGGCCTATGGTGGATGCCTCTCTGTGTATTTCATCAATCTCGCCACAACAAGTCAAAGAGTCCCCCCCACCCCCGGTGTTTGTCTTCTTTCCAGTACTTGGTGGGCCCATTCCATCACGTAATGAGATGACAGCCCCGTTGGCAATACTGTCTGCGTCAGCCACGTTTCAAAGAATTCCAGTGGGTCCGAGACCTTGGCACCCTCAGAAAAGCCAATGATACGGATATTGCTGAGGCACGACCGGCCCTTGGAATCTTCCGCCTTTTTTTAAAGTTCATGGACTTTACCTTAAAGCTTTTGATCCTCACTTCAAGATTCACCACTGTGGGTCGGAGAGTGTCCAGTGAGCTTTTGGCCTGCATGACATGAGCAGTGAGTTTCCTCCGGTCATCTTGCAGCAGGCAGAGTTCCACCGCTACAGCATCCACTCTGCGGCTCAATTCCTTCCAAGTTTCTGCAACGGCAGTCAGCATTTTGTCTAATTTAGCATCCTCATTGCTCTGACACCGGTCCCTTCTGTGACACAGCTGTGCTGTCTGAATCTTGGGTCCTGGCATCTGGGCACTCCATGAAGAGGTAGCCCAGTGACACACATGCCATCCTCTGCACCCAGCAGTTTGGCATACAACCCATGCTGCCATCTCTTCAAGGAGCAATGCAGTGCCTTCTATGGTCCTCAATTTGCCCCAGTTTAACTGGAGCTCTGTTCTTCAGGGACCCACCTCCCTCCTCTAGCTCCTCTGTGGTTTAGCCAGCTCTGTGGGGGGCATGAGCAGTTTGGCAACATCTCCACCCAGGGAACTAACTTTTGGTAAAAGGGGCAATTTCACACTCTTGTAGGGCCCTGTAGTCAGTGCTAGGTCTGGGTGTGAAGCAATGAGAGGGGGCCCAGGTCAGGGCTGCTTTCCTGGTCACTCCCTCTCATGTACTGCATCCTCAGAATTTGGGTTCTGATAACAATTGCCCAGGACCGCTCCCTCCTTTACCAGCCAGAAGAAAGTGCCCCCTCTTCACCAGATATTGCTCCAAGCGAGAGGTGCATAGTACCTCATGGAAGTTTGTTCGCTGGTAACCCTACACAGGACAGTTTCTGTGCAGCAAAACATGCAGTTATCCACATTATTCACACCCAGCAGCCTCACCACAACTTATGTGGCTGCCTTTGCCCATCTGCAGTAGGCCCTTTGATTCTCAAAGCAACACCAATGCAGCCGGAGCAGGGTGCTTATTGATTCCTGTCCTGAGGGGAGCCATGAATCAGCGCCCCCAAGAAGGGGTCATGACCAATCACCAGTGACTGCTGCAAGTGCTTCGTATGTCCAGGGCCCGCTCCTTACATTCACCAGCAGTTCCGCTGGCCTCACGGCTTCAGGATGTTGATCAGTATTTTGTCCCTTCTGCCTGTTCTCAGACTCCAAATCCAACCGCTGCATACAGCACATACCTTGCTTCAAAATGCTTTGCAGAAGATGGCATTGAGGATGGTGGTGGATGATGCCGGATTGTAAGTCGCAAAGATGCAGTGATTCTAAATCGTGTCCATCATCTTTGGTTTTTCGTAGATCAATATACGTGGAGGTTGAAACCATTAACCCACAATAGTTTGCTTCTACTACATTGTTTTTTACTGATCCTGATTACAGACAACTACGTTTTTGTGTCCCTTAACAGGTGTAGGAAAGTACCATCTTGCCTGGCATGTTACCCCCATTTTCACTGTATGTATGGTTGTGTTTAGCCTTGTGTCACTGGGATCCTGCTAGGCAGGACCCCATTGCTCATAATGTATGCCCTGTATGTGTTCCCTGTGTGGTGCCTAACTGTATCACTGAGGATCTCAGAACCTCAGTGTTTATGCTCTCTCTGCTTTCTAAAATTGTCACTGCAGGCTAGTAACTAATTTTACCAATTCTCATTGGAACAATGGTACATCCATATAATTCCCTTGTATATGGTACCTAGGTACCCAGGGTATTGGGGTTCCAGGAGATCCCTATGGGCTGCAGCATTTCTTTTGCCACCAATAGGGAGCTCAGGCAATTGTTACACAGGACTGCCACTGCAGCCTGGGTGAAATAACGTCCATGTTATTTCACAGCCATTTTTCACTGCACATAAGTAACTTATAAGTCACCTATATGTCTAACCCTCACTTGGTGAAGGTTAGGTGCCAAGTTACTTAGTGTGTGGGCACCCTGGCACTAGCCAAGGTGCCCCCGCACTGTTCAGGGCAAATTCCCCTAACTTTGTGAGTGCAGGGACAATCAATCAATCAATCAATCAGTCAATTTATAAAGCGCGCTATGTACCCGTTAGGGTTTCAAGGCGCTGAGGGGCGGGGGTAGCTGCTATTGGACGAAGAGCCATGTCTTGAGGAGTCTCCTGAAGGTGAGGAGGTCCTGGGTCTGGCACAGGGAGGTGGGGAGTGAGTTCCAGGTCTTGGCGGCGAGGTAGGAGAAGGATCTGCCGCCGGAGGTCTTTCGCTGGATTCGTGGGACGATGGTGAGGGAAAGGTTGGCAGAGCGGAGTTGGTGGGAGGGGACGTAGAAGTGGAGTCTGTTGTTCAGGTAGGCGGGTCCAGCATCGTGTAGTGCTTTGTGCGCGTGGGTGAGAAGTTTAAAGGTGATCCTCTTGTCCACGGGGAGCCAGTGGAGGTCCTTCAGGTGGTGGGAGATGTGGCATTGGCGGGGTATGTCGAGGATCAAGCGGGCGGATGCGTTCTGGATGAGTTGGAGTCGTTGGATGTCTTTTGTTGGGATGCCTGTGTAGAGTGCGTTGCCGTAGTCAAGTCTGCTGCTGACGAGGGCCTGGGTCACCGTTTTTCTGGTTTCCGTCGGGATCCACTTGTAGATTCTATGGAGCATGCGGAGAGTGTTGAAGCAGGAGGAGGAGACTGTGTTGACCTGTTTGGACATGGTGAGAGCGGAGTCGAGGATGAAGCTGAGGTTGCATGCGTGGTTGGTTGGAGTAGGTGGGGGGCCCAGTGCGGTGGGCCACCATGAGTCGTCCCAAGCCGAGGGGGAGCGACCGAGGATGAGGACTTCCGTCTTGTCGGAGTTTAGTTTCAGACGGCTGTTTCTCATCCATTCGGCGATGGATTTCAGTCCTTCGTGGAGGTTGGCTTTGGCGATGTGTGGATCTTTGGTGAGGGAGAGGACGAGCTGGGTGTCATCGGCGTAGGAGAGGATGCTGAGGCTGTGTTGGCGGGCCAGTTGTGCGAGGGGTGCCATGTATACGTTGAACAGCGTTGGGCTTAACGAGGAGCCTTGGGGGACACCGCAGATGAGGTTGGTGGCTTCGGAGCGGTAGGGTGAGAGTCGGACTCTCTGTGTTCTACCGGAGAGAAAAGAGGAGATCCAGTTGAGGGCTTTGTCTTGAATTCCGGCTTTGTGGAGGCGAGTTAGTAGGGTGCGGTGGCAGACCGTATCGAAGGCGGCGGATAAGTCTAAGAGGATGAGGGCTGAAGTTTCGCCGTTGTCCATTTGTTGTCTGATGTCGTCTGTGGCGGCGGGGAGCGCAGTTTCGGGGCTGTGGTTGCGTCTGAATCCGGATTGGGAGGGGTCTAGGATGGAGTTGTCTTCGAGGTAGTGGGTGAGCTGTGCGTTGACGATCTTCTCGATGACCTTCGCTGGGAAGGGGAGGAGGGAGATCGGTCTGAAGTTTTTGAGGTTGTTGAGGTCAGCCTTGGGTTTCTTGAGGAGGGGTTGGATATCGGCGATCTTCCAGCTGTCTGGGAAGGTTGCGGTGTCGAAGGATAGGTTGATGATCTTGCGAAGTTGGGGAGCGATGGTGGAGTCGGCTTTGTTGAAGACGTGGTGTGGGCAGGGGTCAGAGGGAGATCCAGAGTGGATGGAGTTCATGGTCTTTAGGGTTTCGGCGTCGTCTACGTGGGTCCAGGTGGTGAGGCGGTCGGCGTGGGAGGAGTTGATGGGGGTGGGGTCTGGTGGAGGTTTGGTGTTGAAGCTGTCGTGGATGGCAGCGATTTTCTGGTAGAAGAAGGTGGAGAGTGCGTCGCAGAGTTCCTGGGATGGTGGGACGTCGTTGACATTGGCGTTGGAGTTGGAGAGCTCCTTCACGATGCAGAAGAGTTCCTTGCTGTCGTGGACACCATTACACGCGTGCACTACACATAGGTCACTACCTATATGTAGCGTCACAATGGTAACTCCAGACATGGCCATGTAACATGTCTAAGATCATGGAATTGTCACCCCAATACCATTCTGGTGTTGGGGGGACAATTCCATGATCCCCTGGGTCTCTAGCACAGAACCCGGGTACTGACAAACTGCCCTTCTGGGGTTTCCACTGCAGCTGCTGCTGCTGCCAACCGCTCAGACAGGTTTCTGCCCTCCTGGGGTCTGGGCAACCCAGTCCCATGAAGGCAGAGCAAAGGATTTCCTCTGAGAGAGGGTGTTACACCCTCTCCCTTTGGAAATAGGTGTGAAGGGCTGGGGAGGAATAGCCTCCCCAAGCCTCTGGAAATGCTTTGATGGGCACAGATGGTGCCCATCTCTGCATAAGCCAGCCTACACCGGTTCAGGGATCCCCCAGCCCTGCTCTGGCGCGAAACTGGACAAAGGAAAGGGGAGTGACCACTGCCCTGACCAGTACCTCCCAGGGGAGGTGCCCAGAGCTCCTCCAGTGTGTACCAGACCTCTGCCATCTTAGATTCAGAGGTGTTGGGGCACACTGGACTGCTCTGAGTGGCCAGTGCCAGCAGGTGATGTCAGAGACCCTTCTGATAGGTGCTTACCTCTCTTGGTAGCCAAACCTCCTTTCCTAGTAGTCAAACGGCCTTTTCTGGCTATTTAGGGTCTCTCCTCTGGGCTATTCCTCAGATAATGAATGCAAGAACTCACCAGAGTTCCTCTGCACTTCCCTCTTCGAGTTCTGCCAAGGATCGACCGCTGACTGCTCCAGGACGCCTGCAAAACCGCAACAAAGTAGCAAGTTGACTACCAGCAACATTGTAGCGCCTCATCCTGCCAGCTTTCTCGACTGTTTCCTGGTGGTGCATGCTCTGAGGGCTGTCTGCCTTCACCCTGCACTGGAAGCCAAGAAGAAATCTCCCGTGGGTCGATGGAATCTTCCCCCTGCCAACGCAGGCACGAAACTTCTGCATCACCGGTCCTCTGGTTCCCCTCTCATCCTGATGAGCATGTTTCCTGGAACACAGGAGCTGGGTCCAAGTGTCTCCCAAAGTCCAGTGGCCCTTCTGTGCAAATTTGGTGGAGGTAAGTTATTGCCTCACCCCCGCCAGACAGCGAACCTGTGTACTGCGTGATTTGCAGCTGCCCCGGCTTCTGTGCACTTCTCCAAGGATTCCTTTGTGCACAGCCTAGCCTGGCTCCCCAGCACTCTGTCCTGCAGTGCTCAAGCCGCTGAGTTGGACTCCGACGTCGTGGGACCCTTCTTTTGTGACTCTGAGTTCACAGATCTTCTAAGTGCCTGTTCTGGTACTTCTGCAGATGCTGTCTGCTTTTGCGGGGGCTCTCTGAGTTGCTGAGCACATCCCCGTTTCCTCCTCCAAGGGGCGACATCCTGGTCCTTCCTGGTCCCCAGCAGCACCCAAAATCCTCCACCACAACTCTTGCATCTAGCAAGGCTTGTTTGTGGTATTCCTGCCTGAAAACACTTTTGCAACATCCAGCACGCCATGGGACATCTTCCATCCAAAGAAGAAGTTCCTAGCTCTTTTCATTGTTGCAGAATCTTTGGCTTCTTCCACCCAGAGGAAGCCCTTTTGTACCTTCATCCGGGGTTTCCTGGGCTCCTGCCCCCCCTGGACACTATGGCAACTCTTCAGTCAATCAATCAATGGATTTATAAAGCGCTTGACGTACCGGTGAGGGTTTCAAGGCGCTGTGTGGGTTGGGCGGGGTGCTGTTACTGATCGAAGAGACAGGTCTTGAGGAGTCTTCTGAAGGTGAATAGGTCTTGGGTCTGTTGCAGGTTAGTGGGGAGGATGTTCCAGGTTTTGGCAGCGAGGTATGAGAAGGATCTGCCACCGGAGGTCTTTCTTCGGATGAGGGGAACGACGGCGAGGGCGAGGTCAGAGGAGCGGAGTTGACAGGTGGGGGTGTAGAAGCTGAGTCTGTTGTTCAGGTAGGCTGGTCCGGTGTCGTGGAGCGCTTTGTGAGCGTGGGTAAGAAGCTTGAAAGTTATCCTCTTGTCCATGGGGAGCCAGTGAAGGTTTCTCAGGTGGTGGGAGATGTGGATGTGGCGGGATGTGCCGAGGATCAGCCTGGCGGAGGCGTTTTGGATGCGTTCGAGGCGTATTAGGTCTTTTGCTGGGATGCCTGTGTAGAGTGCATTGCCGTAGTCCAGCCTGCTGCTAACGAGGGCCTGTGTCACCGTTCTTCTTGTTTCTGTCGGGATCCACCTGTAGATTCTACGAAGCATGCGGAGTGTGTTGTAGCAGGAGGAGGAGACTGCGTTGACCAGTTTAGACAAGGTGAGGGAGGAGTCGAGGATGAAGCCTAGATTGCGAGCGTGGTCGGTCGGTGTCGGTGGGGTTCCTAGTGCGGTAGGCCACCAGGAGTCGTCCCAGGTGGAGGGGGTGGATCCGAGGATGAGGACCTCCGTCTTGTCTGAGTTCAGTTTCAGACGGCTGTTTCTCATCCATTCGGCGATGGATTTCATTCCCTCGTGGAGGTCGGTTTTGGCGGTGCGCGGGTCTTTAGTGAGTGAGAGGATGAGCTGGGTGTCGTTGGCGTAGGTGAGAATGTTGAGGTTGTGTTGTCGGGCCACTTGTGCGAGGGGGGCCATGTAGATGTTGAACAGCGTCGGGCTGAGGGATGAGCCTTGGGGGACGCCACAGATGATGTCAGTGGCTTCGGAGCGGAAGGGGGAGGCGGACTCTCTGTGTTCTGCCGGCGAGGAATGAGATGATCCAGTCGAGGGCTTTTCCTTGAATTCCGATTTCGTGGAGGCGTGATTTCAGGGGGCGGTGGCAGACTGTGTCGAAGGCGGCAGATAGGTCCAGGGGGATGAGGGCTGATGTTTTGCCATTGTCCATTTGGCATCTGATGTCGTCTGTGGCGGCGAGGAGGGTGGTCTCAGTGCTGTGGTTTCGTCTGAAGCCGGACTGGGAGGGGTCAGGGATGTCGTTGTCTTCGAGGTAGCTGGTTAGTTGTGTGTTGACGATTTTTTCAATCACCTTCGCTGGGAAAGGGAGAAGGGAGATTGGTCGGAAGTTCTTGAGGTCGTTGGGGTCTGCTTTGGGCTTCTTGAGGAGGGTGCGGATTTATGCATCCATCTTTCCGGGAATGTCGCTGTTTTGAAGGAGATGTTGATGACTTTCCGTAGTTGAGGGGCGATGGTGGAGTCGGCTTTGTTGTATATGTGGTGGGGGCAGGGGTCTGAAGGAGATCCGGAGTGGATGGAGTTCATGATCTTGCGTGTCTCTTTGTTGTTGACGTTGGTCCAGGAGGTCAGGTGGTTTGCGCAGGTGGAGTGTTCGGGGGTGGGGTCTGGTGTGGGAATGACGTTGAAGCTGTCGTGGATGTTGGTGATCTTCCGGTGGAAAAAGGTGGACATTGCGTTGCAGAGTTCTTGGGATGGAGGGATGTCGTTGATGTTGGCGTTGGGGTTGGAGAGTTCTTTCACGATGCTGAAGAGCTCTTTGCTGTCGTGTGCGTTGTTGTCCAGGCGGTCTTTGAAGTGGGATCGCTTGTCTTGTCTGATGAGTTGGTGGTGCTTGCGGGTGGCATCCTGGTGGGCTGTCAGGCTGTCAGGTGTGCGTTTGAGGAGCCATTCCTTTTTTAGCTTCCGGAAGTTGCGTTTGGAGTTTAGGAGCTCGTCGGTGAACCAGGTGGCTCTTTTTCTGGTTTGGTTGTCGGTCGATTTCTTGAGTGGCGCTAGGGTGTTGGTGCAATCGTTGATCCATAGAGTGAGGTTGTGGGCGGCGGTGTCTGGGTCAGTGGGGTCGGGGGGTGGGTTCTGGGCAAGGGTGTTGGTAAGCTGGTCTTTCGTAACTTTGCTCCAGCATCGGTGGGGTGGTTGTTGGGTGCGATGGTGCTCAGTATGTTTCTTGTAAGTGAAGTGGATGCAGTGGTGGTCGGTCCAGTGGAGTACAGGGGTATGAATGAAGGTGACGTGGGCGCTTGAGGAGAAGATGGGATCAAGCGTGTGGCTAGCGATGTGGGTTGGTGTGTTGACGAGTTGTCTGAGGCCGTGGTTGGTGAGGTTGTTGATCAGAGTAGTGGAGTTGGTGTCGTTGTTCTCTAGGTGGAAATTTAGGTCTCCGAGGAGGATGTAATCCGTTGAGGTGAGTGTGTGGGTGCTGGTGAGGTCGGCGAGGGATTCGCTGAATGGTGCTCGTGGTCCAGCGGGGTCTGAAGATGAGTGTTCCTCTGAGAGTGGTGTTGGGGTCGGTGTGGATGCGGAATTGTAGGTGTTCGGCGGTCTTGAGGGAGTCATCAGTGTGGGTGTCGACCTTGAGGGTGGATTTGTGGGTGATGGCTATTCCTCCTCCGATTCCGTTGGTGCGGTCCCTATGGATGATCTTGTAGCCGTACGGGATGGCTATTGCGATGATTCGCATTCCACTTTTGGAGTATATGGTTTGTGTTACCCCTAGACCTATGTTTACCTTTTGCATCCTATTGTGATTCTACATTGTTTGCACTACTTTTCTTACTGTTACTTACCTATTTTGGGTTTGTGTACATATAATTTGTGTATATTGCTTACCTCCTAAGAGAGGGTATCCTCTGAGATACTTTTGGCATAATGTCACTATAATAAAGTACCTTTATGTTTAGTAACTCTGAGTATTGTGTTTTCTTATGATATTGTGCTATATGATATAAGTGGTATAGTAGGAGCTTTGCATGTCTCCTAGTTCAGCATAAGCTGCTTTGCCATACCTACCTTCTATCAGCCTAAGCTGCTGGAATCACCTCTATTCTACTAATAAGTGATAACTGGGCCTGGCACAGGGTGTAAGTACAAAAAGGTACCCACAATAAGCCAGGCCAGCCTCCTACAATAGGTAGATAAAATGTGAAAAACAAGGTGATATGGTGAGATGCCGATGTGAGCAAAATGTGTTCTTCAAATTGCAGCAGAAAGCACTTCCTTAATATGCTTGTAATAAATGTTATGAGAAGACTCATCAATTCTAAATTGAAATATGATATTCGATGAACTGGTACGTTTTGTGAAATGTTTGGGGTACATTAAATGCTTTTTCCTGTTCATAACAGCCATACATTGCTATCACAAGCAGAAAAAATGTATTGGAAGTAACACCCTAAATAGGGTAGACTCTCCGACACCAAGAAGCTGGTTCTGAGAGGCTGTTTCTGATGGCAGACTTGCTGAGGCTCTGACGTCTTAGACTCAACATTTCCCACTCCTCACCAGCCCCTGAGTCATAATTCTGTTCCCCCTGTCCTACATAGGGAAGGTGACTGTCACTACTTGTCCATGCTCTGGACTGCCATGTGTGAGACATGATGGTCCATAACAGAAACATTAAATACTAATGCTCAATTATAGTGAAAAGGGCCCTTGCATTCTCTTTTTCGGCTTCAGATTTTGTTTTTATAATACACAGTATCAGCCCAGCTTGGTCAAAACAAGAAGTCACCTACCTACCAGGCATAGTGGTCTGTCTTCAGAGTAATTGCTGCACTTTTGGTCTTTATTCGGTGAGATCCCTGCCAGGCAAGTGGGAAATCAGAATATGCAGTGTCCTCTGCCACGGAACTGGAGGCCAGTGCAGGGGCTCCTCTGACCTGGTGGCCCTCTTACTAGGGTCTAAATGAACCCCGTTAGTTTCATGTGCCAGGACATTTTGAAAGTTCCATTTTAATCCTTAGTATCAATATGAATTTAAAGCACAATCAGAATAAATGTTCCCAAGCTGGTCCTGGATCAGATTGTCTATATTGTTCAAGTTAAGAGTACTGCCTAAGGGGACGTGGCTTGACGCTCCAGGAAGATGGCGGCGTCCGAGTTAATCCTTCTTGGGTAAGTATGGAGAGAAAGCAGCACTATGTGGACATTTCTTCATACAGCCTGACAGTCTTTGCAGCACACTGGCCAACTAACTCTAAGCATCATTATCTCGTACTTACAGCTTCCCGATAGCAACGCGGCTCCCTTCAAGGCAGTGCCTGTCATTTTATGACGACAAGTGGTTGAGGAGACAGAAGGGAACCTCATCAGGTTTGCGCTTTCATACTACCCTGTCTTGCTGGCAAACATTCTTTAAGAATATACGCCGGAACACTAGTTTTAATTTTCTATGAGAGGACTAAACACTTAAAGATACTTTTAACCCTTAAATGAGCACACAACAATATGTGAAATTCTATCTTCTCCTAATAGTGCAACCTCAACAATTTTCCAGCTTAACAGAGTGACAAAACCAAGGAAAGAATGTATCGACAACGATTTGTACCTTTTGGTGTCTTTGGTAGCAGTCCTTGTTTTTTAATGCGCTTCACCCATTATATTTCACTTGCACTGTTTGACAGCTTGCAGTTTTGTGCCTTCTTCTCAAATATTACAAAGCACCTTCTCTACTTCCTTATGTCCTTGAGGAGAATTGTGTACCAAGCTTGAAGGTGCTACTAAGACCAATTTGATTCCAACATAAGCCATTTTGTGACATCAGGCCGATGCGGCAACAGAAATGACTGACTTTTAAGCTGAATTATTCTTTGTTTTCTGAGATACATTACTCTTAGAGGCAAGCATTGGAGCATTCATTTTATCTAACTGCAACCTGACTAAACCTTATGTTATACAGTTTGAATCACAATAGTATATGGGAACAGGTGTTTTTTCATGCTGTTACCCTTTGCAATAACTAAGGTTAACAACCGAGCATAACAATAAGAGTTCGTCATTTGACAGGTTATTGCACCTATATTGGCATTGTTGGGATTCTTTTTTGCATATTTACTAATCTATACATCTTCACAGAAGTAATTACACCTGGCCTCTTCTACTTTTGCCATAAATAGCGATGTCCATTGCTCTTGTGTTTAATATCTCTGTGGGAAGACTGAAAGAAATCAGTTTACCTCTGGTATGCCCCTCTCACAAATTTGTTAAGAACTCCTCTATTTTCTCGCAGTTCTCCAAGATGGAACATTATATGGTCTACCAACATAGGGGCAATTGTTCCTCAAACTCTGCTTTGGCTATTTTGCCTGTAATAACTGGGAAAGCATCCACCAAACATCTTAAATAGGATCCACCTTCACCTACAAACTCTCTTACTACTGTAACCATGGATCTTCAATTGGAAGAGATTTGTGCTTTGGGCCCATACATGGAGGAAACCAACCCTAAGTTGCAACATCTTAGTGACAGATGGTCTCAAATGGAGGAAAGACTTTCCACAGCTGAGCAACATATCACGTATTTTGGATCTACTACCCTTGAAGTGAATATTCTTCAGGCTGAAGTTACCCCTCCTCAGGACCAAGTTGAAGACCTTGAAAATAGAATGCAGTGAAGTTTGCAGGTAAGCAGGAAGCTGAAAGTAGAAACCAGAGCAGGAAGGAGCTTGGGGTAGCTGCATGAGGCGAGGTGAGAGGAGCACGAGGAACGGGTGGTGGCTGGTGGTGCAGCATGGTGTAGCCTGTGCCAGGGTGTCAGGGTGTCGAGAGTCAGGACCTGGGAAAGTGGCTGGTGCACTTGCACCCACACCTGCTCCTTGGCATGCACCTGTTCATTGCACCTGCACTACCGCCACTTCACCCATTACTGCCCCTGGGCGCACAGTGGTACTTGCGGTGTGCAGCTCTTCTCTCCGCCCTGCACACACAGTAGAGTGGAGCAGAGAGCAGTGTGGGATTATTGGCCTCCTGATAAGGTCAGGATGGGCAGGACAGGGCAGGCTTCTTGAAGGATTGTGAGTGGGTAAGTGTTAGGTAGTGGTTATCTCGTAGACAGTCCTGAAACAACCAGCAATAGGCTGGTGCAGTTTGCGCCTCAGCGAGGGGCCATGCCCACACACCTGTCATTACTCGCTGCAGCCATTCATGCTGCCACTGCCATTGATATCCCTATGACAGTCTTATGGATTTTGTACTTGCTATTTGTATCCCTTACAATAATTGTTCAGTCAATCCTCTTCAATAATATTCGCTCAGTCAATCAGGCCATTAATGACTATTTTGTTATCTCCCTCCTTGTTGTAATTAGAGATTCAGCTTGCCCACAGTCCACAGCCCCTACAAGTAGATTGACACAGGAAAGAGTGGCTTTTGGTGCCTTGGAGTGGTACTATTTGGTACTGTGGGAAGGTAGCCTCTTTCTAGCCTTGTTACCCCCACTTTTGACCTGTTTGTGAGTATATGTCAGGGTGTTTTTACTGTCTCACTGGGATCCTGCTAGCCAGGACCCCAGTGCTCATAGTGAAAAACCTATGTGTCAGTGTGTTTTATATGTCTCACTGGGATCCTGCTAGCCAGGACCCCAGTGCTCATACTTTGTGGCCTGAATGTGTTCCCTGTGTGGTGCCTAACTGTACCACTGAGGCTCTGCTAACCAGAACCTCAGTGCTTATGCTCTCTCTGTCTTTAAAATTGTCATTGAAGGTTAGTAACCATTTTTACCAATTCTGATTGGCACATTGGAACACCCTTATAATTCCCTAGTATATGGTACCTATGTACCCAGGGTGTTGGGGTTCCAGGAGAATCCTATGGGCTGCAGCATTTCTTTTGCCCCCCATAGGGATCTCAGAAAATTCTTACACAGGACTGCCACTGCAGCCTGAGTGAAATAACATCCACGTTATTTCACAGACATTTTACACTGGACTTAAGTAACTTATAAATCACCTATATGTCTAAGCCTCACTTGTTGAAGGTTAGGTGCAAAATTACTAAGTGTGAGGGCCCCCTGGCACTAGCCAAGGTGCCCCCACATAGTTCAGGGCAATTTCCCCGGACTTTGTGAGGGCGGGGACACCATTACACGAGTGCACTACATATAGGTCAATACCTATATGAAGCTTCACAATGGTAACTCCGAACATGGCCATGTAACATGTCTAAGATCATGGAATTGTCCCCCCATGCCAAATCTGGTATTGGGGTGCCAATCCCATGCATCCTTGGGCTCCAGCATGGACCCCGGGTACTGCCAGACCAGCTCTCTGGGGTTTTCACTGCAGCTACTGCTGCTGCCAACCCACAGACAGGCTTCTGCCCTCTTGGGGTCTGGGAAGCCCAGTTCCAGGAAGACAGTACAAAGGATTTCCTCTGAGAGGGGGTGTTACACCCTCTCCCTTTGGAAATAGGTGTTAAGGGCCTGATAGGAGTAGCCTCTCCCAGCTTCTGGAAATGCTTTGAGGGGCACAGATGGTGCCCTTGTTGCATAAGGCAGGCTACACTGGTTTAGGGAACCCCCAGTCCCTGCCCTGGCTTGAAAGTGGACAAAGGAAAGGGGAGTGACCACTCCTGTGTCCATCACCATCCCAGGGGTGGTGCCCAGAGCTCCTCCAGTGTGTCCCAGAGATCTGCCATCTTGGATCCAGAGGTGTGAGTGCACAATGGAGGCCTCTGAGTGGCCTGTGCCAGCAGGTGACGTCAGAGACCCCTCCTGATAGGTGCTAACCTGACTGGGTGGCCAGTCCTCCTCTGAGGACTATTTAGGGTCTCTCCAGTGGGCTTTCCTCAGATAATGACTTGCAAGAATTCACCAGAGTTCCTCTGCACCTCTCACTTTGACCTCGCCAAGGATCGACCGCTGACTGCTCCTGGACGCCTGCAAAACTGCAACAAAGTAGCAAGAAGACTACCAGCGACATTGTAGCGCCTAATCCTGCTGGCTTTCTCAACTGTTTCCTGGTGGTGCATGCTTTAGGGGTTGCCTGCCCTCATCCTGCACTGGAAGCCACAAAGAAATCTCCTGTGGGTTGACGGAATCTTCCCCCTGCTCCGGCAGGTACCAAACTTCAGTATCACCTGTACTCTGGGACCCCTCTCATCCTGATTATCGTGGCCCCTGGAACACAGGTGGTGGACCCAAGTGACCCAGACTGTCCAGTGGTCCAACTGTCCAAATTTGGAGGAGGTAAGTCCTTGCCTCCCCTCTCCAGACAGTAATCCTGTGTACTGCATGAACTGCAGCTACAAGGGCTTCTGTGCACATTACCACAAAATACTTTGTGCACAGCCAAGACCCCGGTCCCCAGCACTCTGTCCTGCGATGGTCAGCTCCCTAAGTTAATCTCCGGCTTCGTGGGACCCTCTTTTGCAGTGTTGAGATGACCGCCATGTTCAGACTTCTTGAACCCATGTTCAAGTTCTTCTTTTGCTGCTACCTTCTTGTGAATGAGCTCTCTACGTTGCTGAGGGACCCCTCTGTCTCCTCTCCCAAGTGGCGACATCCTGGTCCTTCCTGGGCCCAGGCAGCACCCTTTTTCTTCAATCACGACTCTTGCAGCTAGCAAGGCTTGTTTGAGGTCTTTTGCCAAAGAAACAACTCTGCATCCTCCAGCTCTCCTTGGGACATCTTCTGCAGTAAGGAGAAGTTCCTAGCACCTTTCGTTGCTGCAGAATCTTCAGCTTCTTCCATCTGGAGGCAGCCATTTTGCACCTGCATCTGGGCTTTAGTGGGCTCCTGCCCCCCCCCCCGGACTCTTTTGCGACTCTTGACCTTGGTCTCCTTCCTTTGCAGGTCCTCAGGTCCAGGAATCCGTATTCAGTGCTTTGCAGTCTGTTGTGGTCTTTGCAAAATCCTCTATCACGACTTTAGTGTGTTTCTGGGGAAATAGTAGTACTTTACTCCTACTTTCCAGGATCTCGGGTGGTGTATCTTGGACACCCTTAGTGTTTTCTTACACTCAGTGACCCTCTACACACTACACTAGCCTAGGGGTCTATTCGTGGTTCGCATTCCACTTTCTTAGTATATGGTTTGTGTTGGCCCTAGGCCTAATGCATCCTATTGTATTCTACAGTGTTTGCACTATTTTCTGACAGTTTTACTTACCTGATTTTGGTTTGTGTGCATATTATGTGTATTTTACTTACCTCCTAAGGGAGTATATCCTCTGAGATATTTTTAGCACATTGTCACTAAAATAAAGTACCTTTATTTTTAATAACTCTGAGTATTGTGTTTCTTATGATATAGTACCTATCTGATATAAGTGGTATAGTAGGAGCTTTGCATGTCTCCTAGTTCATCCTAAGCTGTTCTGCACAGCTACCTCTATCAGCCTAAGCTGCTCGAACACTACTAATCTACTAATAAGGGATAACTGGACCTGGCACAAGGTGTAAGTACCATCAGGTACCTACTATAAGCCAGGCCAGCCTCCTACATTGGTGGTGCAGCAGTGGGATTAGTACTTGTAACTGCTTTACCACTTTGTCATTGGTGCTTTTCATAAGAAAACCATATTCTAAATACCAACTATGTCTGTAGTAGAGGCCACTCCCAAAGTTGTGCAGACAACTTATGACAATTTGTACTTTAAAAGTTTGAGGGGTCTTTGTATAGAAAGGAGTTTAGGGATTGGCAAGAACCCTACCAAAGATCTTCACCTTAGCCTTCTCCTTGAAAGTGACCAGAACCAGTCTGGTCAAACCCAGGATCAGGAGGTAGAGGAGGGGGGTACCCAGATAGTTCCAGTGGAGGTCCCTGAGGACTCTGGGGAGTGTACTTCCAAAGACCTTTCAGTTAACAGGCCATCTAGTGAAGATGGTAGTGGGAAGGGGTCACACATCAGTAGGGAACCTTTCACTCCAAGCGGCCAGGTTTCTAGAGTTCAGGTAGTTAGAGATAGGTCCACTTCTGCCCATTCCCACATCACCTCAGTGCCAGAGTATTCCCAAGCATCCCACCCTGAGGATAACACCCTAGACAGGGAACTCAGGAAGCTGAGGCTGGAAGAGGCCAGACTGAAGAGACAGAGACAGCAACAATTGGCCTTAGACAGGGAGTTTCTAGATGTAGAGAGGGAAAGACAGAAGTTGGGTTAGTTACCCATGGTGGCAGCAGCAGTATTCTTGATAGTTATCCTGTTAGAGAAAAAGATTCAAGAAACCTGCATAAGATTGTCCCCCCTTACAAGGAGGGGGATGACATAAACAAGTGGTTTTCTGCACTGTTGTGGCTATCATTCACTGGCGAAGGTAGGGACAGACTCCTTACAGTCAAGGAGAGTGATGCCAACAACTACAAAGTTTTAAAAGATGCACTCTTATATAGATTTGGCTTAACTGCTGAACAATACAGGATAAAGTTCGGAGACACCAGACAAGAGTCCTCTCAAGACTGGACAGACTTTATAAACTGTTCAGTGAAGGCCTTGGAGGGATGGTTACATGGCAGTAAGGTGACTGACTATGAAAGACTGTATAATCTTATTTTGAGAGAGCATATTTTGAATAATCATGTGTCTGACTTGTTGCATCAGTAATTGGTAGACTCAGATCTGACCTCTCCCCAAAAATTGGGAAAGAAGGCAGACACATGGGTCAGAACAAGAGTGAACAGAAAAGCTCATACAGGTGGTGACAAGGATGGCAAGAAGAAGGATGGTAAGTATTCTGACAAGGGTAGGGACAAAGATAATTCCACAAAAATCCTCTGGGGGAGGTGGGTCCAAATCATCTTCAAACAATCAAAAGAAGCCATGGTGTTATTTAGGTAAAAGTAAAGGCCATTGTGCAAGTGATTCCACTTGTCCAAAGAAAAACGCCAAGGCTCCCACTACCACAACCCCAACTGCGTCCTCTAGTGCCCCTAGTAATAGCAGTGGTGGTGGGAAGAATACTTCAAATAGCCAATCAGAGGGTGTAGCTGGGCTCACCATTCGTAATGTAGTTGTGGTTGGCCTGTTTACGGAGACCACAGAGGCTGTTTTAGTCTCTGATGGTGGTATTGATTTTGCCACCTTGGTTGTTTGTCCACTTAGCATAGGTAAGTACAAGCAAATACCCCTAATAAATGGTGTTGAGGTTGAGGCCTACATGGATACAGGAGCCAGTATCACTATGGTGATTGAGAAACTGGTTGCCCCTGAACAACACCTACTTGGTCAGCAGTACCAAGTGACTGATGCTCCTAACAACACTCTTAGCCACCCCATGGCTGTTGTGAATCTCAAGTTGGGGGGGGGTTATTGGTCAAAAGAAAATTGTTGTAGCCACTGATTTAACTGTAGACTGCTTACTAGGCAATGATATGGAACATAAGTGGAGTTTGATGCTCATTCAGCAATGCTGGGCATTCCATGGCATAGTGTTGCTCTTACAAGGGCTCAGACCCAGAAGCAAGGAGGACAGGGTAACT
The DNA here is from genome assembly GCF_031143425.1 of Pleurodeles waltl. Classification (NCBI taxonomy): domain Eukaryota; kingdom Metazoa; phylum Chordata; class Amphibia; order Caudata; family Salamandridae; genus Pleurodeles; species Pleurodeles waltl. The sequence goes on along the minus strand of NC_090446.1, from coordinate 1,263,410,364 downwards.
TGGATCCTGAAAAAATGGACCAAGTTCTCCCAAAAGCTGGGGTAGAAAGGGCACATCCTTGCCCACTATCCCTCCCTCTCCAGAAGATTCCCCTTTTGAGGAAGAGGAATCCTCTCCTTGTGCAGAACCTACGCCAGATGAGCTGGCAGCAGACGCTGCTGAGCTTTTGGGTGCAGGGGGTGCTGCTAGGGAGGAGCTGAGTGTGGCACAGCAGACCTGGCACACACTAGAGGGTTTAAGACAGCATGCTGTCAAACAGCAGAATGGGGACATCACTGATAGCCATAAAGTCTATTGGGAAGATAACCTCATCTACACTAAGTCAAGGGAACCTAAGCCTGGAGCTGCCAGGAAAATGCTCATCCCTTTGCAACATAGGGAGTTGCATCTGACTTTGGCTCATGATCTTCCTTTGGCTGGGCATTTGGGCCAAAGTAAAACCTGGGACAGACTTGTTCCATTGTTTCACTGGCCTCATATGTCAGAGGACACCAATAAGTTTTGTCACTCCTGTGTGACCTGCCAAGCCAGTGGCAAGACTGGTAGCACACCTAAGGCCCCCTCAATTCCACTTCCAGTGGTTGGGGTGCCCTTTGAAAGGGTAGCAGTTGACCTACTTGGCCGCCTTGACCCTCCAACAGCTTCAGGCAATAGATTTATCCTTGTGGTAGTGGACCATGCCACTAGGTATCCTGAAGCTATACTCTTAAGGACCACTACAGCTCCTGCAGTGGCAAAAGCCCTTCTGGGTATCTTTTCTAGGGTGCGTTTCCCTAAGGAGGTGGTGTCAGACAGAGGTAGTAACTTCATGTCTTCATACCTCAAAGCTATGTGGAAGGAGTGTGGTGTAACTTACAAGTTCACTACTCCTTATCATCCACAGACAAATGGTCTAATTGAGAGGTTTAATAAAACTCTCAAAAGTATGATCATGGGACTCCCTGAAAAACTCAGGAGGAGATGGGATGTCCTGTTTCCATTCCTCATTTTTCCTTATAGGGAGGTACCCCAAAAAGGACTGGGCTTCATCCCCTTTGAACCCCTCTTTGGGCACACTGTAAGAGATCCCCTTGCTCTTTTAAAGGAGGGTTGGGAGCAACTTTTAAAAGCTCCTAAGCAAGACGTTGTGGGTTATGTACTTGCCTCAGATCAAGGATGGCTGAGTACACGAAAAAGGCCAGTAAAACCCTTCAGGCCAGCAAAGAGCTCCAAAAACAATGGCATGACCAGAAGGCTGTCCTGATTCAATACCACCCAGGACAGAAGATGTAGGTATTGGAGCCTCTTGCCCCAAGAGCACTCCAAGACAAATGGAGTGGCCCCCATCTCATTGTGGAGAAAAAAAGGTGAGGTCACCTATTTGGTAGAACTGGGCACTGCCAGAAGTCCCCTTAGGGTTCTTCATGTCATTCGCCTGAAACCTTATTATGACAGGGCTGACTTACCCCTGCTCATGGCCACTGATGAGGGACAGGAGGAAGAGAGTGACCCTCTCCCTGACCTCTTATCCACCACTGAAGCTGATGGGTTAGTGGAGGGAGTTGTGTTAGCAGATTGTCTTACTGCTGAGCAGAAGGACAACTGCTTAAATCTCCTAAACCAGTTCTCTGACCTGTTCTCACTGATCTCAGGTACAACTACCTGGTGTGAGCACACAATCGACTGAATCTTCCCCCTGCTAACGCAGGCACCAAACTTCTACATCACTGGTCCTCTGGGTCCCCTCTCATCTTGACGAGCATGGTCCCTGGAACACAGGAGCTAGATCCAAGTGACCCTGACTGTCCAGAGGTCCTTCTGTCCAAATCTGATGAAGATAAGACCTTGCCTCCCCACGCCAGACAGTAATCCTGTGTGCTTTGTGAACTGCAGCTGCTAGGGCTTCTGTGCACTTTTGCAAGGAATCCTTCATGCACAGCATAGCCCAGGTCCCCAGCACTCCGTCCTGCATTGCTCAACTTGCTGAGATGACCACCGGCTTCATGGTACCCTCCTTTGTAGGGTTGATACGACCGCCATGATCAGATTTCTTGAATGCCTGTTCAAGTGCTTCTGCGGGTGCTGTCTGCTTCTGCATGGGCTTTCTGTGCTGCTGAGCGCCCCCTCTGTCTCTTCCTCCAAGGGGCCACCTCCTGGTCCTTCCTGGGCCCGGGCAGCACCTATTTTCTTCAACTGCAACCTTTGCAGCTAGCAAGGCTTGTGTGTGGTATTTCTGCGTGGAGACAACTCTGCATCCTCCAGCACGCCATTTGACATCTTCTGTGCAAAGGAGAAGTTCCTGGCATCTTCTGTTGTTGCAGAATCTTCAGCTTCTTCCACCCAGAAGCAGCCATTTTGCACCTTCATCTGGGGTTTAGTGGGCTCCTGCCCCCCCCGGACACTTACAAGACTCTTGGTCTTGGTTGCCTTCCTTTACAAGTCCTCAGGTCCAGGAATCCGTCTTCAGTGCTTTGCAGTCAGTTGTTGTCTTTGCAGAATCTCCTATCACGACTTTAGTGTGTTTCTGGGGCAGTAGGGACACTTTATTCCTACTTTTCAGGGTCTTGGGGTGGGGAATGTTGGACACCCTTAGTGTTTTCTTACACTCCCAGCGACCCTCTACACACTACACTAGGCCTGGGGTCCATTCGTGGTTCGCATTCCACTTTTAGAGTATATGGCTTGTGTTGCCCCTAGGCCTATTGCATCCTATTGTGATCTACATTGTTTGCACTACTTTTCTAAATGTTTACTTACCTGATTCTGGTTTGTGTGTATATTTAGTGTATTTTACTTACCTCCTAAGGGAGTAAATCCTCTGAGATATTTTTGGCACATTGTCACTAAAATAAACTGCCTTTATTTTTGGCAACTCTGACTTTTGTGATTCTTATGATATAGTGCTATATGATATAAGTGGTACAGTAGGAGCTTTGCATGTCTCCTAGTTCAGCCTAAGCTGCTCTGCTATAGTTGCCTCTATCAGCCTAAGCTGCTAGAACACTACTAATCTACTAATAAGGAATAACTGGACCTGGCACAAGGTTTAAGTACCATCAGGTACCCACAATAAGCCAGGCCAGCCTCCTACAACCACTGCAGGGGATAATCCAAACCATTATGGAATGGGCTCCCCCTACAACTCAAACCCAGGTGAGAGCCATCCTAGGCCTCACAGGGTTCATTAAGAACTATGGCACCATATCTGCCCCTCTTAATGCCCTCACATCCAAAACGATGCCTAGAAAGTTATTATGGACTGCTAGCTGTCAAAAGGCTTTTGATGAGCTCAAACAGGCCATGTGCTCTGCACCTGTCCTAAAAAGCCCTTATTACTCCAAGAAATTAATAGTTCAAACTGATGCTTCTGAATTAGGGGTAGGGGCAGTTCTATCACAGCTTAACACTGAGGGCCAGAATCAACTTGTTGCTTTTATCAGCAGGATGTTGACCCCTAGAGAAAAGTGTTGGCCTGCCATAGAGAAGGATGCCTTTGCTGTGGTCTGGGCCCTGAAAAAGTTGAGACCATACCTGTTTGGTACTCACTTTATTGTTCAGACAAACAACACACCTCTATTATGGCATAAACAAATGAAAGGTGAAACCCCTAAATTGTTGAGGTGGTCCATCTCCCTACAGGGAATGGACTATACAATGGAACATAGACCTGGAATGCACAATTTGTGACCCAAAGATGATGGCACACCATATAGATATACAGCACTTTCGAGGAGTAGGCGAATGACACAGATTAGAAAACACTTCCATCCATTAAATGCGTCCGAAACAGCAGGAGCCTTAGGTACTGTACTGGACAAGTAGAAGTGACCTACGTCCGCTGGCGGAATTCATTATGGTGGTAGGAGGTTGCAACTGCTGTGTAACTTGCCATTGGAAAACACTTCTGACTTTAGTGGACTTGGGCTAATGGCGATGTCCGCCGGCAGTGACGGTCATGTACGTGGCGGTTGTGACCTCCATCTTCTGCACTATTGCTCACTTGACTCCTGACACTGTTGCTAGCAAGACCTCCATGATGAAAGCTGCTCTGTACTGCCTCTGGGAGCTATCATGCCGCCTTCTGCGGCTGATAAGGCCCCTGCCTTTTCCTTGGAAGAGCTTGATAGGCTAGTGGAGGAGGTCCTACCCCTGTATAGACATCTACATGGGGCACCAGAAGAACAGGTGAGTCCAATGTACCAGCTATGTGTGATAGGTGTTCTATGTGACGTTGCACCGGGCATGTAAACTTGTGAAGGTATAGATACATGCAGATGGCATAATGAGAAGGCATGTGTAGGAAAGTACCATCTTGCCTGGCATGTTACTCCCATTTTTAAATGTATGTAAGTTTGTTTTTGCCTGACTCACTGGGATCCTGCTAGCCAGTGTAGGAAAGTACCATCTTGCCTGGCATGTTACCCCCATTTTCACTGTATGTATGTTGGTTTTTGTCTATGTGTCACTGGGATCCTGCCAGACAGGACCCCAGTGCTCATAAGTTTGTGGCCTGTATGTGTTCCCTGTGTGGTGACTAACTGTATCACTGAGGCTCTGCTAACCAGAACCTCAGTGTTTATGCTCTCTCTGCTTTCTAAATTTGTAACTGCAGGCTAATGACTAAATTTACCAATTCTCATTGGCACACTGCTACACCCATATAATTCCCTTGTATATGGTACTGAGGTACCCAGGGTATTGGGGATCCAGGAGATCCCTATGGGCTGCAGCATTTCCTTTGACACCCAAAAGGAGCTCAGACAATTCTTACATGGGCCTGCCACTGGAGCCTGAGTGAAATAACGTCCACGTAATTTCACAGCCATTTTTCACTGCACATAAGTAACTTATACGTCACCTATATGTCTAACCCTCACTTGGTGAAGGTTGGGTGACAAGTTACTTAGGGGGTGATTCTAACCCCGGCGGTCTTAGACCGCCGGGGCCAGGGTCAGCGGGAACACCGCCGACAGACCGGCGGTGCCCCGCAGGGCATTCTGACCGCGGCGCTTTGGCCGCGGTCAGTGCAGGAAAACCGGCGGTCTCCCGCCGGTTTTCCGCTGCCCGTTGGAATCCTCCAAGGCGGCGCAGCTTGCTGCGCCGCCGAGGGGATTCCGACCCCCCCTACCGCCATCCAGTTCCCGGCGGTCCGCCCGCCGGGAACCGGATGGCGGTAGGGGGGGTCGCGGGGCCCCTGGGGGCCCCTGCAGTGCCCATGCCACTGGCATGGGCACTGAAGGGGCCCCCGTAAGAGGGCCCCTAAATGTATTTCACTGTCTGCTGCGCAGACAGTGAAATACGCGATGGGTGCAACTGCACCCGTCGCACAGCTTCCACTCCGCCGGCTCGATTCCGAGCCGGCTTCATCGTGGAAGCCTCTTTCCTGCTGGGCTGGCGGGCGGCCTGAAGGCGGCCGCCCGCCAGCCCAGCGGGAATGTCAGAATTACCGCCGCGGTCTTTCGACCGCGGAACGGTAACCTGACGGCGGGACTATGGCGGGCGGCCTCCGCCGCCCGCCAAGGTCAGGATGAGGGCCTTAGTGTGTGGGCACCCTGGCACTAGCCAAGGTGCCTCCACATTGTTCAGGGCAATTTCCCCGAACTTTGTGAGTGCGGGGACACCATTACACACGTGCACTATACATAGGTCACTACCTATGTGTAGCGTCACAATGGTAACTCCGAACATGGCCATGTAACATGTCTAAGATCATGCAATTGTCACCCCAATACCATTCTGGTATTGGGGAGACAATTCCATGATCCCCCAGGTCTCTAGCACAGAACCCGGGTACTGCCAAACTGCCTTTCCGGGGATTCCACTGCAGCTGCTGCTGCCAACCCCTCAGGCAGGATTCTGCCCTCCTGGGGTCTGGGCAGCTCCGGCCCAGGAAGGCAGAACAAAGGATTTCCTCTGAGAGAGGGTGTTACACCCTCTCCCTTTAGAAATAGGTGTGAAGGGCTGGGGAGGAGTAGCCTCCCACAGACTCTGGAAATGCTTTGATGGGCACAGATGCTGCCCATCTCTGCATAAGCCAGTCTACACCGGTTTAGGGATCCCGCAGCCCTGCTCTGGTGCAAAACTGGACAAAGGAAAAGGGAGTGACCACTCCCCTGACCTGCACCTCCCAGGGGAGGTGCCCAGAGCTCCTCCAGTGTGCCCCAGACCTCTGCCATCTTGGAAACAGGGGGTTTGCTGGCACACTGGACTGCTCTCTGTGGCCAGTGCCAGCAGGTGACGTCAGAGACTCCTTCTGATAGGCTCTTACCTTTCTAACTAGCCTATCCTCCCTCCTAGGTAACCAAACCTCCTTTTCTGGCTATTTAGGTTCTCTGCTTTGGGGAATTCTTCAGATACCGAATGCAAGAGCTCACCAGAGTTCCTCTGCATCTCCCTCTACACCTTCTGCCAAAGGATCGACCGCTGACTGCTCAGGACACCTGCAAAACCGCAACAAAGTAGCAAAGACGACTACTGCAACCTTGTATTGCTTCATCCTGCCGGCTTTCTTGCCTGTTTCCTGGTGGTGCATGCTCTGGGGGTAGCCTGCCTCCTTCTTGCACCAGGAGCTCTGAAGAAATCTCCAGTGGGTCGACGGAATCTTCCCCCTGCAACCGCAGGCAACAAAAGACTGCATCACCGGTCCTCTGGGTCCACTCTCAGCACGACGAGCGTGGTCCTTGGAACTCAACAACTCTGTCCAAGTGACTCCCACAGTCCAGTGCCTCTTCAGTCCAAGTTTGGTGGAGGTAAGCCCTTGCCTCCCCATGCTAGACTGCATTGCTGGGTACTGCGTGATTTGCAGCTGCTCCGGCTCCTGTGCACTCTTGCAGGATTTCCTTCGTGCACAGCCTAGCCTGGGTCCCCAACACTCTAACCTACAGTGCACAACCTTCTGAGTTGCCCTCTGGCATCGTGGGACTCCCTTTTCTGACTTCGGGTAGACTCTGGTTCACTCCTCTTCTAAGTGCCTGTTCCAGTACTTCTGCAGGTGCTGCCTGCTTCTGTGAGGGCTCCCTGACTTGCTGGGTGCCCCCTCTGTCTCCTCATCCAAGTGGCTACATCCTGGTCCCTCCTGGGCCACAGCAGCATCCAAAAACCCTAACCACAACCCTTGCAGCTAGCAAGGCTTGTTTGTAGTCTTTCTGCCTGGGAACACCTCTGCAAGCTTCTTCACGACGTGGGACATCCATCCTCCAAAGGGGAAGTTCCTGGTCCTCTTCGTTCTTGCAAAACACTAAGCTTCTTCCATCAGGTGGCAGCTTCATTGCAACCTCAGCTGGCATTTCCTTGGCTCCTGCCCACTCTCGACACTGTCGCGACTCTTGGACTTGGTCTCCTTGTCTTACAGGTACTCAGGTCCGGAAATCCACTGTTGTTGCATTGCTGGTGTTGGTTTTCCTTTCAGAATCCCCCTATCACGACTTCTGTGCTGTCTGGGGGTTGTAGGTGCACTTTACACCTACCTTACAGGGTCTTGGGGTGGGCTATTTTTCTAACCCTCACTGTTTTCTTACAGTCCCCTCACCCCTCTACAAGCTCACATAGGTTTGGGGTCCATTTGTGGTTCGCATTCCACTTTTGGAGTATATGGTTTGTGTTGCCCCTATACCTATGTGCTCCTATTGCAATCTATTGTAACTTTACACTGCTTGCATTACTTCCTTTTGCTATTACTGCATAATTTTGGTATTGTGTACATCTATCTTGTGTATATTTGGCATCCTCATACTGAGGGTACTCACTGAGATACTTTTGGCATATTGTCATAAAAATAAAGTACCTTTATTTTTAGTTTATCTGTGTATTGTGTTTTCTTATGATATTGTGCATATGACACCAGTGGTATAGTAGGAGCTTTGCATGTCTCCTAGTTCAGCCTAAGCTGCTCTGCTATAGCTACCTTCTATCAGCCTAAGCTGCTCTGCTATAGCTACCTTCTATCAGCCTAAGCTGCTAGAAACACCTCTTCTACACTAATAAGGGATAACTGGACCTGGCACAAGGTATAAGTACCTCTGGTACCCACTACAAGCCAGGCCAGCCTCCTACTTTGGTTGTGCAGCGGTGGGATAAGTACTTGTAACTACTTACCACTTTGTCATTTTGTACTTTTCATAAGAGAATAATATACAAAACAAGTTCAGTGTATGTACACCTAACCAAAAAGTTTTGCTTTTCTTCTCTTACACTTTTTGCTAAGTGCTGAAAAGTATTCCTAAAGTTTCAAAAAGTTTGAAATTTTTTTTTTTCTGTTCTTTAAAAAGTCCTGAAACTTTTTCTCTCTTCTCACTGTCTCTAAACCTTCTTCTATCATGTCTGATATAGGAACCTCTGTAAAAAATGGTCAATACTACTTATGACAATCTTAACTTTAAGAGCCTAAGGAGTCTCTTCATTGATAGAGGTTTAGTGGTAGGAAAGAACCCTTCTAGAGACTTTCTGTTTAACATGCTCATTGAGAATGATAATTCCCTAGGTGGCACTTCATCTGAGAAGTTAGTAGATAGCTCACACTCTGACTCAGGGGAGCCCCTTGATAGAGGTGTACAGGGTTCTCTTCCAAATCTGCCCCTTAGCAGACCACCTAGCAATGCTGGTAGTAATAGAAGCTCTCATCATAGTAGGGATGCTTTTGTTCCTGGAGGTCAGGTTGTTAGAGTGCAAGCTGTTAGGGACAGGTCTCCCTCTGTTGGTTCCAATATATCCACAGTGTCTAAACATTCCCAACCCACCCACCCTGAAGACAACATGTTAGAAAGGGAACTCAAAAAGTTGAGAGTGGAAGAGACCAGGCTGAAGCTTAAACAGCAACAGCTGGCTCTAGACAGGGAATACCTAGACCTGGAGAAGGAGAGATAGAGGTTGGGGTTTGGACCCCATGGTGTCAGCAGCAGTATTCCTGATAGCAATCCTGTGAGAGAGCATGATTCCAGAAATCTGCATAAGATAGTTCCCCCTTACAAGGAGGGGGATGACATTAACAAGTGGTTTGCTGCACTTGAGAGGGCCTGTATGGTACAGGGGTTCCCTCAAAGGCAGTGGGCTGCTATTCTATGGCTATCTTTCAATGGAAAGGGTAGGGAGAGGCTCCTTACTGTTAGAAAAAGTGATGCCAATAATTTTGCAGTTTTGAAGGATGCACTCTTGGATGGATTTGGCTTAACCACTGAACAATACAGGATTAAGTTCAGAGACACCAGAAAAGAGTCCTCACAAGACTGGATAGACTTTGTTGACTGTTCAGTGAAGGCCTTGGAGGGGTGGTTACTTGGCAGTAAAGTTTCTGACTATGAAAGCCTGTATAATCTTTTTCCGAGGGAGCATATTCTGAATAACTGTGTGTCTGACTTGTTACACCAATATCTAGTGGACTCAGATCTGACCTCTCCCCAAGAATTGGGAAAGAAGGCAAACAAATGGGTCAGAACAAGAGTGAACAGAAAAGTTCATACAGGGGGTGACACGGATGGCAAGAAGAAGGATGGTAAGTCTACTGACAAGGGTGGGGACAAAAATAAAACTGAGTCTTCATCAGGCCCGCAAAAACACTCTGGTGGGGGTGGTGGGTCCAAATCCTCTTCAAATCAAATTAAAAAGCCTTGGTGTTATTTATGTAAAGTAAAAGGCCATTGAACAACTGATGCCAGTTGTCCAAAGAAAAACACCAAACCTCCCAATACCACAACCCTTACTGCAACCTCTAGTGCCCTAGTAATAACAGTGGTGGTGGGAGCAAACCTACTAATAGCCAATCCAAGGGAGTAGCTGGGCTCACTTTTGGTAATTTAGTTGGGGTTGGTCTTGTTAGGGAGACCACACAGGCTGTGCTAGTCTCTGAAGGTGCCATTGATTTGGCCACCGTGGTTGCTTGTCCCCTTAATATGGATAAGTACAAGCAACTTCCCCTAATAAATGGTGTTGAGGTTCAGGCCTACAGGGACACAGGTGCCAGTGTTACCATGGTAATAGAAAAACTGGTACACCCTGAACAACACCTACTTGGTCACCAGTACCAAGTGACAGACGCTCATAACAACACTCTTAGCCACCCCATGGCTGTTGTGAATCTCAAATGGGGGGGTTATTGGTCCAAAGAAAGTTGTGGGTGCTTCAGATTTACCTGTAGACAGTCTACTAGGAAATGACTTAGAGACATCAGCTTGGGCAGATTGGAGTTGGAGGCTCATGCAGCAATGCTGGGCATTCCTTGGCATATTTTTGCTTTGACAAGGGCTCAGGCCAAAAAGCAAAAAGGACAGGGTGACTTGGATCCTGGAACAATGGACCAAGTGTTCCCTAAAGCTAGGGGTAGCAAGGGTAAATCCCTACCCACTATCCCTCCCATCTACAGATGATTCTCCTTCTGAGGAAGAACAATTTCCTCCCTGTGCAGAACCTTCACCAGATGAGCTGGCAGCAGACACTGCTGAGCTTTTGGGTGGAGGGGGGCCTGCCAGGGAAGAGCTGAGTGTAGCACAGCAATCCTGTCCCACATTAGAGGGTCTAAGACAGCAAGCTGTCAAACAGCAAAATGGGGATGTTAGTGACTCACATAGAGTTTACTGGGAGGACAACCTCTTGTACACAGAGGCAAGGGACCCAAAACCTGGAGCAGCCAGGAGATTGGTCATTCCCCTGCAGTACAGAGAGTTCCTCCTAACTCTGGCACATGACATTCCTTTGGCTGGGCATTTGGGCCAGATTAAAACATGGGAAAGGCTTGTCCCCCTGTTTCTCTGGCCAATGATGTCAGAGGACACAAAAGATTTTTATAAGTCTTGCGTGACCTGCCAAGCCAGTGGCAAGACTGGTGGCACTCCAAAGGCTCCCATTTTTCCACTACCTGTGGTTGGGGTTTCCTTTGAAAGGGTAGGGGTTGACATAGTTGGCCCCCTTGACCCTCCTTCTGCTTCAGGCAATAGGTTTATCTTGGTGGTAGTGGACCATGCCACAAGATATCCTTAAGCACTTCCTCTAAGGACCACTACAGCACCTGCAGTGGCAAAAGCCCTCCTGGGAATCTTTTCCAGGGTGGGTTTTCCAAAAGAGGTTGTATCAGACAGGGGTCGCAACTTTATGTCTGCATACTTTAAGGCCATGTGGAAGGAATGTGATGTAACATACATATTCACCACACCTTATCATCCACAAACAAATGGACTGGTAGAGAGGTTTAATAAAACTCTCAAAGGAATGATAATGGGACTCCCTGAAAAACTCAGGAGGAGATGGGATGTCCTGTTACCTTGCCTCCTTTTTGCTTACAGGGAGGTACCCCAGAAAGGAGTGGGCTTCAGCCCCTTTGAACTCCTATTTGGGTACCCTGTAAGAGGTCCACTAACACTTGTGAAGGAGGGTTGGGAACAACCTTTAAAAGCTCCTAAGCAGGATATAGTAGACTATGTACTTGGCCTAAGATCCAGAATGGCAGAGTACATGAAAAAGGCCAGTAAAACCCTTCAGTGCAGCCAAGAGCTCCAGAAGCAATGGCATGACCAGAAGGCTATTCTGATTCAGTACCAACCAGGACAGAAGGTCCAGGTATTGGAGCCTGTGGCCCCAAGAGCACTCCAAGACAAATGGAGTGGACCCCATCTCATTGTTGAAAAGAAGGGCGAGGTCACCTACTTGGTTGACCTGGGAACTGCCAGGAGTCCCCTTAGGGTGCTCCATGTCAACCGCCTAAAACCCTACTATGACAGGGCTGATCTCACCCTGCTCATGGCAACAGATGAAGGACAGGAAGAAGAGAGTGACCCTCTCCCTGATCTCTTCTCTTCCACTGAAGATGATGCTTTAGTGGAAGGTGTAGTTTTGGCAGACTGTCTTACTGCAGAGCAGAAAGACAACTGCATAAATCTCCTAGGTCAGTTTCCTGAACTCTTTTCAACTGTGCCAGGTGCCACATATTGGTGTGAACACACAATTGATACTGGAGACAGCTTGCCTGTCAAAAGTAAAATCTATAGGCAGCCTGACCATGTCAGGGACTGCACAAAGCAGTTCAGAAAATGCTTCATCTGGGAGTGGTTGAACATTCTGAAAGCCCATGGGCCTCTCCTGTGGTGCTTGTACCAAAGCCTCACTCAAAAGATGGAAAACGGGAGATGAGGTTTTGTGTAGATTACAGAGGTCTCAACCAGGTAACAAAAACTGATGCTCACCCTATACCCAGGACAGATGAGCTCATAGATACACTGGCATCTGCCAAGTATCTAAGCACCTATGATTTGACCTCAGGGTATTGGCAGATCAAATTATCAGAGGATGCTAAAGCAAAAACTGCATTTTCGACTGTTGGAGGGCACTACCAATTCACAGTAATGCCCTTTGGTTTGAAAAATGCACTTGCCACTTTTCAGAGGTTGGTGAATACAGTCCTGCAAGGGTTGGAGTTTTTTAGTGCAGCATATCTGGACGATATAGCTGTCTTTAGCTCTACCTGGGATGATCACCTGGTCCACCTGTGGAAAGTTTTGGAGGACCTGCAAAAGGCAGGCCTCACTATCAAGGCTTCAAAGTGCCAAATAGGGCAGGGGAAAGTGGTTTATCTGGGACACCTGGTAGGTGGAGAACAGATTGCACCACTTCAGGGGAAAAACCAGACAATCATGGATTGGCTTCCCCCTACAACTCAGACCCAGGTGAGAGCCTTCCTAGGCCTCACAGGGTATTACAGGAGATTAATTAAAAACTATGGCTCCATTGCAGCCCCACTTAATGATCTCACTAGCAAAAAGATGCCTGAAAAGGTATTGTGGACAGCTAGCTGTCAGAAAGCTTTTGAGGAGCTCAAACTGGCCATGTGCACTGCACCTGTCCTAAAAAGCCCATGTTACTCCAAGAAATTCATTGTTCAAACTGATGCCTCTGAATTAGGGGTAGGGGCAGTCTTATCACAACTACATTCTGAGGGCCAAGATCAACCTGTTGCTTTTATCAGCAGGAGGTTGACCCCTAGAGAAAAGCGTTGGTCTGCCATAGAGAGGGAGGCCTTTGCTGTGGTCTGGGCAATGAAGAAGTAGAGGCCATACCTGTTTGGCACTCACTTCATTGTTCAGACAGACCACAAACCTCTACTTTGGCTAAAACAAATGAAAGGTGAAAACCCTAAATTGTTGAGGTGGTCCATATCTCTACAGGGAATGGACTATAAAGTGGAACATAGACCTGGGAGTACCCACTCCAATGCAGATGGACTCTCCAGATATTTCCACTTAGACAATGAAGACTCATTAGGTCATGGCTAGTCTTATTGTCCTTCATTTGGGGGGGGGCGTTGTGTAGAAAAGTACCATCTTGCCTGGCATGTTACCCCCATATTTCACTGTATATATTTTGTTTTAGTCTATGTGTCAAAGGGACCCTACCAGGCAGGGCCCCAGTGCTCATAAGTATGTGCCCTGTATGTGTTCCCTGTGTGATGACTAACTGTCTCACTGAGGCTCTGCTAACCAGAACCTCAGTGGTTATGCTCTCTCTGCTTTCCAAATTGTCACTAACAGGCCAGTGACCAATTTCACCAATTCACATTGGCATACTGGAACACCCTTATAATTCCCTAGTACTGTATATGGTACTGAGGTACCCAGGGTATTGGGGTTCCAGGAGATCCCTATGGGCTGCAGCATTTCTTTTGCCACCCATAGGGAGATCTGACTATTCTTACACAGGCCTGCCAGTGCAGCCTGAGTGAAATAACGTCCACGCTATTTCACAGCCATTTACCACTGCACTCGAGTAACTTACAAGTCCCCTTTATGTCTAACCTTCACCTGGTGAAGGTTGGGTGCAAAGTTACTTAGTGTGTGGGCACCCTGGCACTAGCCAAGGTGCCCCCACATCATTCAGGGCAAATTCCCCGGACTTTGTGAGTGCGGGGACACCATTACACGCGTGCACTATACATAGGTCACTACCTATGTATAGCGTCACAATGGTAACTCTGAACATGGCCATGTAACATGTCTAAGATCATGGAATTGTCACCCCAATGCCATTCTGGCATTGGGGAGACAATTCCATGATCTCCCGGGTCTCTAGCACAGAACCCGGGTACTGCCAAACTGCCTTTCCGGGGTCTCCACTGAAGCTGCTGCTGCTGCCAACCCCTCAGACAGGTTTCTGCCCTCCTGGGGGTCCAGGCGGCCCTGGCCCAGGAAGGCAGAACAAAGGATTTCCTCTGAGAGAGGGTGTGACACCCTCTCCCTTTGGAAATAGGTGTGATGGCTGGGGAGGAGTAGCCTCCCACAGACTCTGGAAATGCTTTGATGGGCACAGATGCTGCCCATCTCTGAATAAGCCAGTCTACACCGGTTTAGGGATCCCCCAGCCCTGCTCTGGTGCAAAACTGGACAAAGGAAAGGGGAGTGACCACTCCCCTGACCTGCACCTCCCAGGGGAGGTGCCCAGAGCTCCTCCAGTGTGCCCCAGACCTCTGCCATCTTGGAAACAGGGGTGTTGCTGGCACACTGGACTGCTCTGAGTGGCCAGTGCCAGCAGGTGACGTCAGAGACTCCTTCTGATAGGCTCTTACCTTTCTAACTAGCCTATTGTCCTTCCTAGGTAGCCAAACCTCCTTTTCTGGCTATTTAGGGTCTCTGCTTTGGGGAATTCTTCAGATACCAAATGCAAGAGCTCACCAGATTTCCTCTAAATCTCCCTCTTCACCTTCTGCCAAAGGGTCGACCGCTGACTGCTCAGGACCCCTGCAAAACCGCAACAAAGTAGCAAAGACGGAAACTGCAACCTTGTATCGCTTCATCCTGCCGGCTTTCTCGCCTGTTTCCTGGTGGTGCATGCTCTGGGGGTAGCCTGCCTCCTTCTTGCACCCGGAGCTCTGAAGAAATCTCCCGTGGGTCGACGGAATCTTCCCTCTGCAACCGCAGGCAACAAAAGACTGCATCACCGGTCCTCTGGGTCCCCTCTCAGCATGACGAGCGTGGTCCCTGGAACTCAGCATCTCTGTCCAAGTGACTCCCACAGTCCAGTGACTCTTCAGTCCAAGTTTGGTGGAGGTAAGTCCTTGCCTCCCCACGCTAGACTGCATTGCTGGGTAATGCTTGATTTGCAGCTGCTCCGGCTCCTGTGCACTCTTCCAGGATTTCCTTTGTGCACAGCCAAGCCTGGGTCCCCGACACTCTAACCTACAGTGCACAACCTTCTGAGTTACCCTCCGGCGTCGTGGGACTCCCTTTTCTGACTTCGGGTGGACTCTGGTTCACTCCTCTTCTAAGTGCCTGTTCCGGTACTTCTGCGGGTGCTGCCTGCTTCTGTGAGGGCTCCCTGACTTGCTGGGTGCCCCCTCTGTCTCCTCGTCCAAGTGGCGACATCCTGGTCCCTCCTGGGCCACAGCAGCATCCAAAACTCTAACCACAACCTTAGCAGCTAGCAAGGCTTGTTTGTGGTCTTTCTGCGTGGGAACACCTCTGCAAGCTTCTTCACGACGTGGGACATCCATCCTCCAAAGAGGAAGTTCCTAGTCCTCTTTGTTCTTGCAAAACACCATGCTTCTTCCATCCGGTGGCAGCTTCCTTGCACCCTCAGCTGGCATTTCCTGGTCTCTGCCCACTCTCGACACTGTCGCGACTCTTGGACTTGGTCCCCTTGTCTTACAGGTACTCAGGTCCGGAAATCCACTGTTGTTGCATTGCTGGTGTTGGTTTTCCTTGCAGAATCCCCCTATCACGACTTCTGTGCTCTCTGGGGGTTGTAGGTGCACTTTACACCTACCTTACAAGGTCTTTGGGTGGGCTATTTTTCTAACCCTCACTGTTTTCTTACAGTCCCAACGACCCTCTACAAGCTCACATAGGTTTGGGGTCCATATGTGGTTCGCATTCCACTTTTGGAGTATATGGTTTGTGTTGCCCTTATACCTATGTGCTTCTATTGCAATCTATTGTAACATTACACTGCTTGCATTACTCCCTTTTGCTCTTACTGCATAATTTTGGTATTGTGTACATATATCTTGTGTATATTTGGCATCCTCATACTGAGGGTACTCACTGAGATACTTTTGGCATATTGTCATAAAAATAAAGTACCTTTATTTTTAGTATATCTGTGTATTGTGTTTTCTTATGATATTGTGCATATGATACCAATGGTATAGTAGGAGCTTTGCATGTCTCCTAGTTCAGCCTAAGCTGCTTTGCTATAGCTACCTTCTATCAGCCTAAGCTGCTAGAAACACCTCTTCTACACTAATAAGGGATAACTGGACCTGGCACAAGGTGTAAGTACCTCTGGTACCCACTACAAGTCTTTAAAATTACACCAAAAGGACCAAAATCCAATGTAAGGAACCAGAGGAATGTATTTTGAAAGATAAAAGTAAAAACGTGCTTTCTACCGTCCAAAAAGGAAAAGCAGCAATCACAGCTATCTGGTCGCACCTCATCAGAACACAGTTAAAAGTTAAGGCCAACCTCAATGAAGCACAGGTCGGCTACACTGAGCAATAGGCCTTGGTGAAAATTATATCTTTGCATTTAGTCGCTTTCTTGATTCCTTTTCTCTCGTCATCGAGCGAGGCTCCTCAGCAGACCAGATTGTGAGTCTTTGTCAGCGGCTTGGTTCAGAGCGAGGCATTGGTGAAATCTTAGAGGTCTTGGTTCTCGAGACCGATGGGCAGAGCTCCAGAGCTTTCAGTAGGGTGAATCTGAAATTCAGGCCGAGTCGGGGTTCGGCGTTGCAGGATTGACTCTTAATGGTGGGTCGGTCGACTTATGAAGCTGATTCCCAAACATTCTACAAAAGGTCCAAAACCTTTGGAGATTCTTCCAGAAGGTACTATGGAATCTTGAAATGTCCACAACACCAGCCAAGGTTCAAGAAGCACTGCATTGCTCCTTAGAGAGTTTGGACTACAATTCACACAATGCACCTGGTCAAATCCTTAAAAGTTCACTGGACACTGGTCAGCTGGGCTCTTCTGCTACAAACTTATGTAGTTGACTCTTGGTAGCTCTTTTGTATCTGTTGCTTACAGGGAGTCCACTCCTGAATCCTTTGGAAGCCAGGCAATGACCTCTTTTGTAAAGCCTAGAGCGTGCAGCAGGTACCGTCCTTCAGAGTGCAGTCCTTCTTAGTGCAGACCAGGGTTCAGCAGGGCAGTCCCACTTTTTGATGTTTACAGGTAGGGATCTCAGTTGCTGGGTAGCTCTCCCACATTAATACAGGTTTCTGGGCTGGCAAGCAGGGGGTTTCAGCGGGGCAAACCTGAAAACAGGGGGACACCCTGACCAATAGGATAAAGGTATTCACTCTATGAGATGACCACTTCCTAGGAAGTACTTTAAAAAATCCAAAATGGAGAAACTCTCTCCTGGATGTTCAGGTCTGGCTACCCACAGGTGTGATTAACTTTCCCCTACGCTCCCCTTCCAGTCCATCTCTTAATCTGATTAGAGAGAATCCCACATGGCTAGGGGAGCAGGAAGTGGGTGTGGCCCCGGTTTATGTCCTGTCTTTCTCCCTTTGAAGGACAATTTGGCTACCCAGCCCCTTCATGTCCTGGCATCTGCTACTGCAGATATCCTCCATCAGATGTCTCCTTTGTCTCAGCCCAGGCCACTTCACATCTTATCAGAGAAGCTTGGCTAGCCTGTCAAAGGCTGACAAATAAGGAGAAGCTGCTGCAGGGCTTATTTTATGAAACTTTAGGAAAGCAGATCTAAAATGGCTTTCCTGAAATTGATATCTTGCATTTAACCTTGGTAAGTTGTTGGATTTATTTAACTATTAATTTGACACATTAAATTTGATTTTTAGTTAAAAGATACACTTTATTAGTGTTAAATAATGCCTTCCAATGTTAGCCTATGGAGCTAATGTACTACAATGAGGAAAAACTGAATTGGCAGTTTTCCCTTGCCAGGGCATATAAAACATTGTGTATAATGTCCCCGCGTTTTATTACAATGCACCCTGCCATTGGGGCACCTAGAGTAGACCTTATGTGTGACATTTGTAAAAATAAGGTAGTTTAAGACTTTGGAAGCACTTTTAATTCCAAAATCTAATTTTGATATAGTTTTATTTTAAAAGCAGCCTGCAAGGCACGGCTAGCTTTTAAAATGACAGCAGGCACCACAGCAGTGCACTCTTAAGTGCATGAAATCTGCTGGGCCTCTAAACCTACATGCCTTACTATATACTAGGGATTTACAAGTAGTTTGTCAGAGCCAATTATAATTATGCCTAATTACTATATACTTTTTAAAAAGAGTACTGGTCCTGTGTCTGGTTAGCAGAGCCCAGGGCACATTCAAAGTCAGTAACCACCAGTATCAGTCAAAAACTGGGGTGACCAGAGTAAAATGGATAACTTTTCCACAGTTGTACAGTGCCATACATGATAGCACAATGTTGTTTAGTGGAGTGAAGGGGTATAGAAAACAGTAAAGTATTGGAGAGTGGCATAGAGTGTAATAGAGTTACGTAGAGTGGAGCTTCATAGAGTACAGTAGAGTGTAAAACTGTGGAGCTGCGTAGAGTGGATTGTTGTATAGTAGCAGAGAGAGAGGGAAAGTCTCGTACAGTGAAGTAGGGCTGAGTGAAATGGTATAACCTAGTGTGGAGTAAAGTACAATATAGTTTATTGGTGTGTCTTAGAGTAGAGTGGCTTAGAGTGGAGTGTACTGGTGTACATAAGCTGTAAACTGTTATAAATTAGAGTGTGATCTAGTACAGTAGAGTGGCATGCTGTGTGAAATAAAAAAGTGTCATAGTGGAATGGAGTGGTTGTACATTGGAGTGTGTGGGCACAGAATGGAGCATAGAGTTGGATAGTGTATGAGGACAGAGGGGAGTAGAATGATGTAGTGTGCAATGAAATGTGGTAGACTTTTATAGAGTTGAGTTGTGTGGAGACGAGAAGAGTCATACAAAGGAACAGCGTAGAGGTTGGTGGCATACACTGAGCTGACAGAGTGGATTACTGTAAAGTGAAGCAGCATACAGCGGAATAGCGTACAGTTGAATACTATACTGTGAAGTGTAGAAGAGTGGAGTGGCATAGAGTGGAAAAATGTAGAGTGGAGTGGAGTACAGTGGATTAGGATAGAGTGGATTAGCATAGAGTGGGGTGGCATATACTGATGTGGCATAGGACAGAGTTGAGGAAACTGTTACAAATTGGAGTGATGTATCATACAGCAGAGGGGAATGCTGTGTCATACAATGTTCAAACCTCTTGTAGTATGGAGTAAAGAGTTGTACAATAGGCTGTACAGGAATAGAGTCAAGTGCAAATTTAGACAGTGGAGTACATGGGAATAGAGTGGAGTAGAGTCTAGCAGAGTCGCACAGAATGTAGTAGAGCTGTATAGAGTGGAGTTATATAGCGTGGAAGAGAGTACCCTGGAGCAGCATAGAGTGGAGTAGTGTACAGTAAAGTGCAGACTGGAGTGGCATAAAGTGGAGTGGCATTGAGTGTACAGGAGTACAGTGTAGTAGTATACAGTGGAGTAGTGTAAAGTGTAATAGCATATAGTGTATGTAGGAGGCTGGCCCGGCTTATAGTGGGTACCTGATGGTACTTACACCTTGTGCCAGGTCCAGTTATCCCTTATTAGTAGATTAGTTGTGTTCTAGCAGCTTAGGCTGATAAAGGTAGCTATAGCAGAGCAGCTTAGGCTGAACTAGGAGACATGTAAAGTTCCTACTATACCATTTATATCATATAGCACTATATCATAAGAATCACAATACTCAGATTTACTAAAAATAAAGGTACTTTATTTTAGTGACAATGTGCCAAAAATATCTCAGAGGATATACTCCCTTAGGAGGTAAGTAAAATACACAAAATATACACACAAACCAAAAAGTAAACAGTTAGAAAAGTAGTGCAAACACTGTAGCAATAGGATGCAATAGGCCTAGGGACAACACAAACCATATACTAAGAAAATAGAATGTGAACCGCGTGGGGACTCCAGGCTTAGTGTACTGTGTAGAGGGTCGCTGGGAGTGTAAGAAAACACTAAGGGTGTCCAAGATACCCCACCTCAAGATCCTATAAAGTGGGAGTAAAGTGACCCTACTTCCCCAGAAACACACTAAAGTTGTGATAGGAGATTCTGCAAAGACAACAACTGACTACAAAGCACTGAAATTGGATTCCTGGACCTGAGGACCTGAAAAGGAAGGGGACCATGTCCAAGAGTCACGAAAGTGTCCGTGGGGGAAGGAGCCCACTAAAGCCCGGATGAAGGTGCAAAATGGTTGCCTCTGGGTGGAAGAAGGTTAAGATTCTGCAACAGCAGAAGAGGCCAGGAACTTCTCCTTTGCACAGACAATATCCCACGGCATGCTGGAGGATGCAGAGTTGTTTCCATGCAGAAAGACTGCAAACAAGCCTTGCTAGCTGCAAAGATTGCCGTTGAAGAAAATGGGTCCTGCCTGTGCACACGAAGGACCAGGAGGTCGCCCCTTGGAGGAGGAGACAGAGGGCTGGCTCAGCAGCACAGAGAGCCCACCCAGAAGCAGTCAGCACCCGTAGAAGCACTTGAACAGACATTCAAGAAATCTGAGCATGGTGTTCAACTCAAAACTACAAAGGAGGGTCCCACAAAGTCAGTGGTCAACTCAGCGAGTTGAGCAATGCAGGATGGAGTGCTGGGGACCTGGGCTATGCTGTGCATGAAGGATTCCTTGGAAAAGTGCACAGAAGCCCTAACAGCTGCACTTCACGCAGTACACAGGATTACTGTCTGGCGTGGGGATGCAAGGACTTACCTCCACCAAATTTGGACAGAAGGACCACTGATGGTTGGGGTCACTTGGATCCAGCTCCTGTGTTCCAGGGATCACGCTCATCAAGATGAGAGGGGACCCAGAGGACCAGTGATGCAGAAATTTGGTGTCTGTGTTAGCAGTGGGAAGATTCCGTCGACCCACTGGAGATTTCTTCTTGGCTTCCAGTGCAGGGTGAAGGCAGACAGCCCTCAGAGCATGCACCACCAGGAAACAGTCGAGAAAGCCGGCAGGATTAGGCGCTACCATGTTGCTGGTAGTTGTCTTGCTACTTTGTTGCGGTTTTGCAGGCGTCCTGGAGCAGTCAGCCGTCGATCCTTGGCAGAAGTCAAAGAGAGAGATGCAGAGGAACTCTGGTGAGCTCTTGCATTCATTACCTGAAGAGAAACCCACAGGAGAGATCCTAAATAGCCCTCAGAGGAGGATTGGCCACCTAACCAGGTAAGCACCTATCAGGAGGGGTCTCTGACATCACCTGCTGGCACTGGCCACTGAGAGGCCTCCATTGTGCCCTCACACCTCTGCATTCAAGATGGCAGAGGTCTGGGACACACTGGAGGAGCTCTGGGGATCACCCCCGGGGTGGTGATGGACGGGGGTGCGGTCACTCCCCTTTCCTTTGTCCAGTTTCATGCCAGAGCAGGGGCTGGGGGATCCCTGAACCGGTGTAGAATGGTTTATGCAAGGAGGGCACCATCTGTGCCCTTCAAAGCATTCCCAGAGGCCAGGAGAGGCTACTACTCTCAGGCCCTTAACACCTAGTTCCAAAGGGAGAGGGTGTAACAGCCTCTCTCAGAGGAAATCCTTTGTTCTGACTTCCTAGGACTGGTCTGCCCAGACCTCAGGAGGGCAGAAGCCTGTCTGTGGGTTGGGAGCAGCGGTAGCTGCAGGTAAAACCCCAGAGAGCTAGTTTGGTAGTACCCGGGGTCCATAGTGGAGCCCCGGGGATGCATGGGATTGGCACCCCAATACCAGATTTGGCATGGGGGGACAATTCCATGATCTTAGACATGTTACATGGCCATAATCAGAGTTACCATTGTAAAGCTACATATAGGTATTGACCTAAATGTAGTGCACGTGAGTAATGGTGTCCCCGCACTCACAAAGTCCGGGGAAATTGCCCTGAACAATGTGGCTGCACCTTGGCTAGTGCCAGGGTGCCCTCACACTTAGTAACTTTGCACCTAACCTTCACTAGGTGAGGGTTAGACATATAGGTGACTTATAAGTTACTTAAGTGCAGTGTAAAATGGCTGTGAAATAACATGGACGTTATTTAATTCAGGCTGCAGTGGCAGTCCTGGGTAAGAATTGTCTGAGCTCCCTATGGGTGGCAAAAGAAATGCTGCAGCCCATAGGGATCTCCTGGAACCCCAATACCCTGGGTACCACGGTACCATATACTAGGGAATTATGAAGGTGTTCCAGTGTGCTAATCATAATTGGTAAAAATGGTCAATAGCCTGCAGTGACAATTATAAAAGCAGAGAGAGCATAAGCACTGAGGTTCTGGTTAGCAGAGCCTCAGTTACACAGTTAGGCCCCACACAGGGAACACATTCAGGCCACAAACTATGAGTACTGGGGTCCTGGCTAGCAGGATCCCAGTGAGACAGGTAAAAACAAACTGACACACAAGTAAAAATGGGGGTAACATGCCAGGCAAGATGGCACTTTCCTACAGTGTAGTATAATGCAATGATGTGGTATAGACTGGAGTTGTGCTCTGTGGGTGGGGTAGAGTTTAATATCTTACAGTAGAGTGTGGCACAGTGGAGTGAGGTAAAGTGGAATGCCAAATCATAGTGGGACAAAGATTGATGTTCCATACAGTATAATAGCTTAGAATAGAGTGGCGTACAGTGGAATGGCATAGAGTGGATTACAGAGGATTGTTGAATAGCATGGAATGTAAAAGTATAGAGTAGAATAGTGTGGAGTAGAGTGGCATACAGTGGAGTGGTGTAGACTAGAGTAGAGTACAATGGAGTGAGGTAGAGTGAAGTAGCATGTCGTGGAGTGGCGTAGGGTGGAGTGGTATAGAGTGGAATGGCATGCAGTAGAATAAGATGGAGTTGAGTGGAATAGAGTGGAATAGACTAGAATAACGTATAGTGGAGCAGCATACAGTACAGTGGTGAACAGTAGACTGAAGTGGCTTACACTGTGTGATGCTATTAATGGTGTTTGACCAATGACTTTGTGTTTTACCACTGCTCATATTAGTTGCTCAATGTTCACCAGCAGCACATTGTATGTTTTGTTCAGTTTAGCTGCCTATTGGCTTTAACATGGAGTTAGCCATTACATTTTGTATTCAGCTCAGCTGCCTATTGGCTTTGACTTGATATTAGACATTACAGTTTGTATTCAGCTCAGTTGCCTATTGGCTTTGACATGATATTAGACATTACATTTTGTATTCAGCTCAGCTGCCTATTGGCTTTGATATGACATTAGCAGTTTAGCTGCCTATTGGCTTTGACATGATATTAGACATTACATTTTGTATTCAGTTCAGCTGCCTATTGGCTTTGACATGGCATTAGCCATTACATTCTGTATTCAGTTTAGCTGCCTATTTGCTTTGACATGATATTAGACATTACATTTGATATTTAGGTTAGCTGCCTATTGGCTTTGACATGACATTAGACATTACATTTGATATTTAGGTTAGCTGCCTTTTGGCTTTAACGTGGAGTTAGACATTGCAGTTGAGACATTGCAGAGATGTCTGTGTTTTTTCCAAGCTGTGTTTTTCCACTAGATG
This sequence comes from Pleurodeles waltl, assembly GCF_031143425.1. Classification (NCBI taxonomy): domain Eukaryota; kingdom Metazoa; phylum Chordata; class Amphibia; order Caudata; family Salamandridae; genus Pleurodeles; species Pleurodeles waltl. The sequence goes on along the minus strand of NC_090446.1, from coordinate 1,263,386,840 downwards.
AACCAAGCTGTTTTCTTCACACCAGACCTTAGCTGATAAGTGCACGTAGATTTTGTGTTTACCTCGCAATCCAGTCTGAGAGCGGAATGGCTCCAGAGAACTGGCCATTCTCCAAGGTTGTTCAGATCTCACACTGAGTTTGCTTTTAAGGATGACTCTGGGCTATAGTGAGTTGGATTCGAATCTGCTTGACTTCAGGCCGGAGCTAGACATCAGTTGCCAGTCTCCCGTACTACCAGTCTACCAGAGTCATCAACTTGCAGACCCCAGAACGATGAAGCTGAAGATAGGCCCTACTTGCCCATACGGTGATGAATTTTTACTTTTATGCTTTGCTTTGCCATTATATTATGCTATAATCATATATATTTGCTGTGTACATTGCAACTGAGAAGAACTGTGATATATTTTGCTTTCATTGCTGCGACTACTCTTTTAAATGTGTGCTTGAAATCTACTCATTTTGTCTCTCAAGAACTTGTGGGTGGGGGAGAATTAACAACAATAAAGGTCTTCTTTGAACTCAGAAGTGCATTCCAGAGAAGTTCAGTAAGCTCTGATAGGAGATATGTAGGAAGGCAGAACACACTGGAATGGGGCAGAGTGTAATAGCATACAGTGGAGTGGCATACAGTGGAGTGGCATCCAATGGAGTAGCGTAGAAAGGAGTACCATACAATAGAATAACATACAGGGGAGTGGCATACAGTGGAATTGGAAAGAGTGTGTAAAGTGTAATAGTGTAGAGTGAATTGGCAGAGAGTGGAGTGTTGTGCAGTGGCGTGGCGTAGAGTGTGATAGTGCATAGTGGAGTAACATACAGTGGAGTGGTGTAGTCTTGAGTTGTGTACAGTGGTGTGGGTTAGAGTGTAACAGCACACTGTGGAGTGGCATACAATAGAGTGAGGTCCGATTGGAGTAGCATACAGTGAAATGGTGTAGAGTGGAATAGAATAGACTGTAGTAGTGTATAGCAGAGTGGCATACAGTGGAGTGGCATACACTGAAGAGGAACAGAGTGGTGATGCATGCAATTTAATAGTGTAGAGTGGACTTGCATAGAGTGAAGTTGTGTAAAGTATAATAGCATAGAGTGGAGTAGCGTAGAGCAGAGTGTTGTACAGAAGAGTGGCATGGAGTGTAATACTGTACATTGGAGTAAGACACAGTGGAGTGGTGTACAATATAGTGGTGTAGACTGGAATGGGGTACAGTGACAGGGGGTAGAGTGTAACAGCATATGGTGGGGTGGTATACATTGGAATGGGGTCCAATCGAAAAGCATAGAATGAAGTGGCATAGAGTGGAGTACCATAGAGTGACATAGAATGAAGTAGCATTCAGTGGATTGACATTAGGGGTGGGTGGAGCTCACGGAGTGCTAAAAACTCAGTGAAATTCTGTGGAGTAGTTCCACATGCAGTGGAATGCCACCTGCCCTAACACCCTGGCCTGAATGCCCCCAATCTCAGAAGCGCTAAGCAGGGTTGGGCCTGGTTAGTAGCACTGAGCAGGCCCGACCCTGCTTAGCGCTTCTGAGATCGAGCGCATCCAAGTCAGGGTGATGTTATGCCATAGGCAGTGAAAGCTGCTGTTTCAGGCCTCTTATGCTGACACAGCCTGGAGCCTGCTTCTTTCAACCATACCTGCACACTTCTCTTCACCAACTGCCCTCCTTCACAAACTTGATACGGAGGGCCAAGCACATCCCCTGTCTTGCACCAGCCTTGCAATTTCTTCCTCTGCACTTACACACAGCCTCAGACTGTCCTTTCTTTAAGGCTGAGCACTAGCAGCAGCAAGCCACCTCACCAACAGCAGCCTGGTATTTTCACAAAGTGCTTAGCCTTGCTTGCCACTGGGCAGTAAGGCATGCTCTCAGGCCACACACATCTCTATCTGGGGGGGGGGCTGCCTGACTGCCACTGAGCAGCTGATGGACCTCGGACTCTAGCTTTCACGGCTGACCTTAGCACTGTATCCCATAACTACACTTCCTTTCCCAAGGACTCTGGGGAGACAGGTTCTTTTCAAGTTGAGCTCTGACTGCAAGTTTCCTTTTTTCCAAGGACAGACCCCCCTGCTATGCAAATCCTGTCCATGCCCAATGCTGGTCCCCATGTGCACACAGAAGATAAAGCGAAACGATGGTCCGTCTGACCTGATTGCTGTCTGGGTCCAGGGTCCCCATTGCCAGAGGCTTAGCTCTCTGCCTAATTTGCCCTTTCTCCCGGGCTGCTGAGGACAGTGAAAGGAGGGAGGCCCGGTTCCAGAGCTGGCACCGGTGCAGATTCTTAGCAGCAGCATGCAGCATGCAGCAGCTCCATGCCGCCGACCAGCAGAAAAGCAAGCATTAGCTAGGACTCTCCTTGCCTGTTGTAGGGCAAAAGTTGTTTTCATTTTAGGCCGACTGTAAAACATGCAGCCAATACAGCGCAAGCGCAATGTGCACATTGGTGAGCTCCACTCCACTGCTGGGCATGCAGAGTTTTTGGCTGAACTCTGTGCTCCAACCGGAGCGTGGAGTGCCAAAAACTCTGTTAACTTCACCAGCAGAGTGGAGCTCACCACCCACCCCTAATTGACATATAGTGGAACAGCGTATAGTGGAATGTTATAGAGTGGAGGACATGCATGCAGTGGAACAGAGTGGAGTGGAGTATTATACAGTAGAATGGCATAGAATGAAATAGCGTATAGTGGAGTAGCATCCAATGGAGCAGAGTACACTGGTGTGGCATACAGTGGTGTGTACAGTGTACTAACACAACATGGAGTGGCGTAGAGTGGAGTCTCATACAGTGGAGAGGTGTAGAGTGGAGTGGAATAGAGTGGAATGGTGTATAGGGGAGTGTCTACAGTGGCATGGCATATGAAATTTGAAATTTAGCAGCAAAGTAGAAACTTAGCAGCAAAGTAGATTATGGTGTGCAGTGTAATGCAAAACAGTGAATTGTGCCGCCTTGCATTTCTCCAGAGTTACCAGTCAAAGCAGAGCCATGCATGGTGGCCTTGCTCTCCTTTGAAAATCTGACCTAAGTATTGCATTCCCATGCAACACCATGAGTGACCCAAGGGTACCGCAATCCAATAATACAGCTAGACCTTAGTTATGTTTTGGGCCAGCGTTCACCATGATAACTTTGCAGTAAACTATGGTACATGGCGATGACAAGCCAGTGTATAATTGTTGATAGCAGTTTTGGAGAATGAAAAATCAGCCATATTGTTTTTATTACACATTGGCTGTGTTCAGTGTTAAGGCCTTAGACAGAGGAGAGTAGTAGGTCCCTAACTATTACCACTTTATTTAAGTGGTAATAGGTAGAGAAATGTTTTTATATATTTTTAAACAAGTGCATAGCCATGTCCTATGGTAGTTCCACAACATTTATGAAGTTCCAAGAAAGTACCATGGTGACAGATATATCACTAAGTTTACATGCTTTAGAACTTTAAAAGGTACTTACCCTACTTAACTGCAGTACCCAAAAAGCAATATCTCTACACCATAATGTATAATCCAGCAAAATGTAATGTGAACCCATTCAATATCCTTTGCGCTATGTCAACTACCGCAGGCTATTGAATATGCATTGTTAGAAAAATGCATTTTGGAAACCTCTTTTATATTTGCACTCCCTTAAGTGTTCAGCGCAAAAAATTTACATCATCTCAAAATGTTGAAAAAGCAATAGGTCTGGAAAGCTTTGTGGTGAATGTCAAATGGGTGGAAAGTCATTAGGGAGCTAATATCTGAGGAATTTCTATCTTTGATTACTAACAACAACTACAGGGTGGCAATCAGATTAAATGTGTCCACCCTCCTGCTGCCCAGGGGATCACCAGCTAACCAGGGCTTATGCTTCATGTGCAAGGGGTCACATGCCCCCGCTGCCCTGGGGAACACCAGATCCCTAGGGCTGTAAATATTGCAATTAAATATGCAGGGTGCCGCCCGGCCTCCTCTCTCTGTCTTAGGGACCACCACCTCCCTGGGGCAAATTGTAAAATATTATCAAAGTGCACGGCCCACTCCCCAGGGACCACCACTCCCTGGGGCAAAAATGTTTTTCAAATGTGTGAAAGGCCCGATGCCTTCCCCCATAGCCCCGGGGAGCACCACCTCCCCGGGGTTCAACTGAATTATGACCAGGGGGATCACCCCCGAGGCACATACTCAGTAATGTAAAAGGGGTCCATTTCAGACCCCAGTTAGCCCCGGGGACCACTACCTCCCCAGGGGTATGCAAACATTGGAGGGGGGGCTACATGGTCCCCCTTGTGGAGCTAATAATGGTCCGGGGGACAACCACCTCCCAGGGCCAACTCCTGCTATGTCCCAGGGTATCCACCCCCGGGACATATCTGTTTGCTGTGGCTTGGCTGCAGGTCCGCTGTGAAAAAGTGAAGATTTCATCTCTGTCCCCTGCACGCATGCAGGAAACAGAGATGAAATGCTTCAGCAAGCAGGGAGCTGCTGTCAAATCAGCTTTCTGCTTGCTGTAGCAATGGCACCACTGCAGTGCCTGATAGCCCGTAAGGGCATTTTAGTAAAATGTAAAAAAAAAAAATGCAATAAATAAATATGGAGGGGCTCCCATAGGGTCCCAGATAGCCCATTAAGGGCAAAAAATAAAAAACAATAGCTCAGTGTGAAGGTCGCAGACTTTCACACTAAGCACTCAGGGCTCGAGTCCAGCCACACTCGCTTAGCTTTTTTTTAAATTAAACTTCAAATTATTTTAATTTGCACAAATGACAGATACATTTTTTATTTAAAATTGTACAGAAATATCTCATTCTAAGTAGATCATACATCAAAACCTAAAAACAACTGTATCTCTCTTCCTCTTGCTCCTTTTTCCCTCTCTCTTTCAATCTTTTTCTCCCACTCACACATGTACTCAGACCCTTATGCACCCACTCACAGTCCCACTCAGACACGCATGCTTTCACTCACAGCCCCACTCAGTTCCTTGTGCACACACACACACAGCACCAGTCAGACCCTCACGCACCCACTCACAGACCTACTCAGACAGTTATGCACCCACTCACAGACCCACTCAGACTCACACACCCACTTACAGACCCACTGACAGCCTCATGCCCCCACTCACAGACCCACACAAACACTGACATACCCACTAAAACATTGATTTACACTCTCTCACACCCAGACACTCTCACAGCCACTCTCACCCTCGTTACCCTCGTGCACTTATTCTGAGACATTGGGAGGCCACAGCCAACTTCCACTGTGCACGGCCAAAGGGCTGTGCACAGCCTGGGGCTGGCTGGTTAGGGGAGCTGGTTGCAGGGTCTGGCTGCAGGCCACATCTTGCAAGCAATCTCTGTTACACACAGGTGAAGGCCATGCATGGTGAAAGGTTGGGTGCTTTTAGGGGGTTGGACTCAAGGCCTGGCCTGTGGCGAAGCCCTGTGGCCAACAGCTGCCGCCCACCGCCAAAGGATTAACGTATAGTAATGAAAAAACCTATATGTGAAAAAAAACATAGAAATTCACTAAAAAAACAAAGGTTGGAGGGACGTTATAGTGAGGAAATATAACTTAAAAAACATAGAAACTTACTTAAAAAATCAAATGTTACAGAGACATTATAGGAAGGATCACTGGACTGTGGGGGTCAGTTGGATCCAGCTCCTGTGTTCCAGGGACCACGCTCATCAGGATGAGAGGGGACCCTGAGGATCGGTGATGCAGTCTTTTGGTGCCTGCATTAGCAGGGGGAAGATCCTGTTGACCCACGGGAGATTTATTCTTGGCTTCCAGTGCAGGGTGAAGGCAGACAGCGCTCAGAGCGTGCACCACCAGGAAGCAGTCGAGAAAGCCGGCAGGATGACGTGCTACAATGTTGCTGGTAGTCTTCTTGCTACTTTGTTGTGGTTATTCAGGCGTACTGGAGCAGTCAGCGGCCGATCCTTGGCAGAAGTCGAAGAGGGAAGTGCAGAGGAACTCTGGTGAGCTCTTGCATTCGTTATCTGAGGAATAGCCCACAGGAAAGACCCTAAATAGCCCACAGAGGAGGATTGGCTACTAAAACAAAAGGAAAGCACCTATCAGGAGGGGTCTCTGACATCACCTTCTGGTACTGGCCACTCAAAGCTGTCCATTGTGCCCTCACACCTCTGCATCCAAGATGGCAGAAGTCTGGGATACACTGGAGGAGCTTTGGGCACCTCCCCTGGGAGGTGCTGGTCAGAGTAGTGGTCACTCCCCTTTCCTTTGTCCAGTTTTGCCCCAGAGCAGGGCTGGGGGATTCCTGAACCGGTGTAGACTGGCTTATGCAGAGAGGGCACCATCTGTGCCCATCAAAGTATTTCCAGAGGCTGGGGGAGGCTACTCCTCCCCAGCCCTTCACACCTATTTCCAAAGGGAGAGGGTGTAACAGCATCTCTCAGAGGAAATCATTTGTTCTGCCTTCATGGGACCGAGCTGCCCAGGCCCCAGGGGGGGCAGAACCCTGTCTGAGGGGTTGGCAGCAGCAGTAGCTGCAGTGGAGACCCTGGAAAATTAGTTTGGCAGTACCCGGGCTCTGTGGTTGAGACCCAGGGATGTATGGAATTGTCCCCCCAATAGCAGAATGGTATTGGAGTGACAATTCCATGATCCTAGACATGTTACATGGCCATGTTCGGCGTTACCATTGTGACGCTACATATAGGTATTGACCTAAATGTAGTGCACACGTGTAATGGTGTCCCCTCACTCACAAAGTCCGGGGAATTTGCCCTGAACAATGTGGGGGCACCTTGGCTAGTGCCAGGATGCCCACACACTAGGTAACTTTGCACCTAACCTTCACCAAGTGAGGGTTAGACATATTGGTGACTTATAAGTTACTTATATGTAGTGTAAAATGGCTTTGAGATAACGTGGACATTATTTCACTCAGGCTGCAGTGGCAGTCCTGTGTAAGAATTGTCTGAGCTCCCTATGGGTGGCAAAAGAAATGCTGCAGCCCATAGGGATCGTCTGGAACCCCAATACCCTGGGTACCTCAGTACCATATACAAGGGAATTATAAGGGCGTTCCAGTGTGCCAATGAGAATTGGTAAAATTAGTCACTAGCCTGTAGTGACAATTTTAAAAGCAGAGAGAGCATAAAGACTGAGGTTCTGGTTAGCAGAGCCTCAGTGATACAGATAGGCACCACACAGGGAACATATACAGGGCATACATTATGAACACTGGGGTCCTGACTAGCAGGATCCTAGTGACACATAGGCAAAAACAAACATAAAAATGGGGGTAACAAGATGGTACTTTCCTACACCATGCACTTGGCATGGGCAGTACAGGGGCCCCCCTGGCCAGCACCATCGCTGGTGTGTCCTGCAGGTGACAGCATTGCCGCCGGCTCGATTAAAAGCTGGAGACAAATGCTGTAGCCTGTTTCCGCCTCCTGAACTAGCAGGAAACCCATAATAGCTCTGTCTGGAAGGTCGTCACATAGGGGGCGGCCACCCTGTTGAAAGTTTGGTCGACAGAGTTTTCTATCCGCCAAACTCATAATGGGGCCCTCAGTGTTTTAGCATTTTTTGTTTTGCCAATAACTTTGGTGGCGCTTGACGAATCCTCACAACATTTTCAAAATGTATACTTCAGCTGCTGTCTTGAACGTTTCAGGTTGATCTGTCAAGAGGGGACTGAGAGAAGAGTGGTCCCAAAATGCATTTTACCCATTAATTTTTCCATAGGGTCTTTAGACATGCCTTCAGCCCAAACCGCTAAAAAGAAGTTCACCAAATTTGGCAGGAAGTTAGATTCTGTTCCGCAGATTGTGCTTTTCATTATTTGGTAGAAATCCATTCAGTAGTTTTGGAGATATTAAAGGTTAAAAAATATAGATATCTAGGGACCCTGATCCTCCGTGGATCCAACTGACCCTGTGCTGATATCTGATTCAACAACAAAGTGTTGGCAGCTATTTTGGGGATTGGCTTTAGCTGACTCCCACAAAAAAGGATAAAAAAAGTAAAAGGGGCCAGGGTAGGGACATCCTGAGCCCGTAGCCTTGGTGTGTCGTGAATGACTCTTGCCTCTCAGCAAGACTGCTGGATTAGGGGCGGCAACCCTTTTGATCTGAGGTGACTGAGTCACTCCTATGCCAATTAGAAGCTGTCAGTCCAAACCTCCTGGCTCGCTAGCAGTACCTCATGCAAACCCGAAGTAGTATAGATGATTGCTGGCAGCATGGCACATAGATTCTGGAGAGCTCGCAGGAACGTCGTGGTGAAACAAATCTTACCCCTTTCCTCTCATTAGAAATAAATCTCTTACACATACAGGCAATTAAGAAGATGCAGGACAGTTCTCAATATATCTGCTGCAATAATTATGATAATGAGAAATAACAGAAGCAGAATGGTGAGGATAATGGTAGTCTAAAATATCGCAATAAACATGAAATATGCAAAACAGGCCTAAACCTTTCCCTAAAGCAAAAACCGGGAATGATAGGCCTATTCTGCCAGTTCAGTGTCCATGAGAACCACCCCCTAACTCTGTTAACTTGGGATGAGATCGAACCCTTAGTCTCTAGATCAGGAATCGTAGAAACACAAGGCTGAGATTCACTGCAAACTGGCGTGGAGTCTAGATGGTGTACCTGGTGGAACCCCCTATAACATCCTTGGTCTTCTGAGGTGTTTTTATAGGCACATGTTATTGTGTGTTCAGGAATCCTGACGCGAGTATGTACCTAAACATCAGATTGTGAGCACAAACTTGTGGCAGCAATTACATAAAAAATACGTGACATGTTTGCAATCTGTTCTCTTCAACATAAAGGAAAAGGAGCACGATGACAGAATGACACTGATTAGAAAAATGAAAACATTTCTCTAAATTGCACGCATCTGCAAACAGTGCTAAAAGGAAATTGCTCGACCTTTCCTCCTTGGCATGGTCTCCCTTAACGTTTTGCCTCTGTTCCCCAGGTTGTTGATGTGTGCTGGACTCTGATTTTGCTGTTTTTGTTACTCTGGGCACTTTACCACTGCTAACCAGTGCTAAAGTGCAAGTGCTCCTTTACAAAATGTGTATGTAATTGGCTTATCCATGATTGGCATATTTGACTTACTAGAAAGTGCCAGGGCCTGTAATTCAAATGCTACTAGTGGGCCTGCAGCACTGGTTGTGCCACCCACATAAGTAGCTCTGTAATCATGTCTCCGACATGCCACTTCAGTGTCTGTGTGTACAGTTTTAACTGTAAATTCGACTTGGCAAGCGTACCCACGTGCCAGATCTAAACCTTCCCTTTTCTTACATGTAAGGCACCCCTAAGGTAGGCCCTAGGTAGTCCCGAGGGCAGGGTGCAGTGTATGGTTAAGGTAGGACATACAGTAATGTGTTTTATATGTCCTGACAGTGAAATATTGCTAAATTAGTTTTTCACTGTTGCAAGGCCTGTCCCTCTCATAGGTTAACATGGGGGCTACTATTAAATCTGATTAAAGTGTAGATTCCCTTTGGGAGCAGATGGATATGTGGAGTTTGGGGTCTCTGAGCTCACAATTCAAAAATACATCTTTTAGTAAAGTTGATTTTGACATTGTGTTTTTGAAAATGCCACTTTTAGAAAGTGAGCATTTTTTTGCTTATACCATTTCTGTGACTCTGCCTGTTTGTGTATTCCCTGACTGGGTCAGTTTGATATTTGGCTGGTTGCACCTCACACTAGACAGTGACACAAAAGGGAGCTGGGGTGTAGCCTGCATATCCTGATGAGCCATCTGTGCTAGGAGGGAGGGGAGGAATGGTTACTTACACCTGAAAGGGCTGTGCCTGCCCTCACACAATGCAGTCTCCAACCTCCTGGTGACTGTCTGGGGCCTGGGCTGGGCAAAAGAGACTTTTTTGTAAGTAAGCCTACTTCAAAGGAGAAATTGGGTACAAGAAGGGAACCCAAAACCACAGACTTTAGAACACTTCTGGAACCAAGAAGAACCTCTGTCTCGAGAAGAGCTGAAAAGCTGAGGAAAAAGAGCTGCCCTGCCTGTGCTTTGTGGAGCTATCCTGCAGTTGCTGCTTCTGCCAGAGTAAGAGGGTAAAGACTGGACTTTGTGTGCCTTGTGTGGCTTGATTTAGAGCTTGCCTCCTGTTGTTTGAAGTTTCAGGGACAGCAAAGACTTCTCTCTGCCAGCACCTGGAGTCTCTGGAGAGACTCCTACTCTGCTCTGTGGTGCCCATCCAGTTCCTGGGACCCTGAAAGGAGAAGCTGGCAGCCTAAGAGTTGTAAATCCACGCACAGAACGATGTGCTGGGAAAAGATCAACGCAACTCTGATCTGCGGCTGAAGAAACAATGCGCCGTCGGCTCCGCTGGTGAAAATCGATGCTCACAGGAAAACAACTGAAAAATCGACGCACAGTGCTGTAGAAACAATGCGCAGCATTGCTGACAGAGGCTGGGAGATCACAACCCGCACTGCGTGGTTTTCAGATCATCGTGCAGCTGGATTTGCAACGCAAGCACCGCTGGGTGTGTAAAAACAACGCAAGGCCTGTCCGGACCCGAGAGTGCTGACCGGATTGATGCATCACTCTCCTGCAGAGAGAAGAAACGAAGTGCCCTGACCCGCCGAAAGGAGAAACAACGCAATATCCTGCTCGTGAGTGGAACCGACGCATCGCAAGCCCTTTTTGATGCGCACTCGCCAGTGCAGGTTATTTTTGACGCACCCAAGGTACTTTTTCACGCTAACAGTGTTAGTGTGTGTTTTAAACTACATAAAGACTCTTTGCTTTTTAATTGATAACTAGACTTGTGTATTGTGGATTTTTGTCGTTTTGGTCTTGTTTTGTTTAGATAAATATTTCCTACTTTTCTAAACCTGTGTTGTGTCATTTTGTAGTGTTTTCATTAAGTTACTGTGTTTGCTGGTACGAATACTTTTCACCTAACACTCTGAAGTTAAGCCTTCTGATCTGCCATGCTACCAAGGGGGTAAGCAGCGGTTAGCTGAGGGTGATTCTCTTTTACCCTGACTACAGTGAGGGTCCTCGCTTGAACAGGGGGTAACCTGACTGTCAACCAAAGACCCCATTTCTAACAAAATGAATAATAAAATAGAATAAAAAAGAGCATGATAAATAGGTCAAAGGGGGCTAAGGAAAAAGGGCAAGAGGCCCACAAGCTAAAGGAAAAGCTACATCCTGTGCCCAGGTAGAGAACTAAAATGGACCCACAACAGGTGCAGAGGTACCCAAGGGACCCCGCAAGGGTCAAAGGCATTTTTTTAAATCTCAGAAAAATCCATGGATGGATCAGTGGATTTTTCTGCGATTTGGTTTTTAAAAAGGGGGGTCTCCCAACCTTTTTATTTTATTTTTACCCCAGGCGGGCTGGATACTGGGGGCATTTGGGGGCTTAAAAAAGGAGGGGGGAACACAGGGGCACACGGGGGGCCCACTCCTAGTGCTTACATTAGCCCCTGGACACCCACCTCCCCTGAGCAAGATACATTTCAATAGTGGGGGGTCCTGTGGACCATCACCTCCCTGCCAATAAGTTTCTGTTAAATGTGTGGGGGCTGCGAGGCGAGGGAACATCACCTCCTTGGGGCAATTAATTCAAATTACCGAGGGCTGTGTAGGCCCCCTTCAGCCCCGTGTACCACAACCTCCTCAGGGCTGAAATAAAATAGTGAAAGTAGTCCGTTGTGGCCGCCCAGGGCTGCCTTCCTCTATGTATCGGGTGCCAACCCCTGGGACATAGCTGTTTGCTCTGACTTGGCAGGAGCTTTGACAGCACCTGCCAAGTCAGAGTAAACACTCCCCTTCCAGTGGGCAAGAGCTGTCAAAGTGCTCTCGCCCACCGGAAGTGGAGGTTTTATCTCTTTCCCTGCCTGCAGGGATGCAGGCAAGGAAAGAGGTGAAACAATTGCTTTTGCACACAGAAAGCTGCATGTCTAGCAGCTCCCTGTGTGCAATAGCAATACTGGCTCCTGCAAAAGGGGGGGAGGCGGCTGGGACCACATGGGCCTTGAGGCTCCCCCCATGGTCCCATTGTACAATGGGTGCCTTGGGGGCACACAGGAGACATGGCCAGGCCCCAGGGATGGGGTCCCTTGTTCTGAAAATGGCCCTGGGAGAGGGGTGTGGCCCCTCTCCCCTATTGAATGAAGGCTGGGTCCCAGGAGAAGGGGTTCCTGGGGCCATAATCAGCTCAGGGAGGGGGGACACATGATCCCCCTCTCCTATTTAATGAAGGCCAGGCCCCAAGGGGTGGAGTTCCCGGGGCCAACATCGGCCTGTGGAGGAGGGCTGCACAACCCCATCTTCTATTAATTGTGATTACTCTGTGATTCATTATTGAAAGATAATATGAAATCCTTTGTGGTGGTGAATGCATTTTTGATCTATTGAAGGGCAATCTGTATGTGACTGTGACAAGATGCTCCTTTCTTGTCCTTTCCTGTCCTTTCCTGGTGAGAGTAGAGTCCATGGTTCTCCCTATAAATTGCTATGAGTATGCAATGTGCAAATCACCTGAAAAGCTCTGCCTGCTTGGCCCTGCACTGTCCACCTTAGTAATATGCAAAGGTCTTCCTGCCTTTTACCAAGATGCTAGACAGCTTACCAAACGGCACCCCAGTGCATTTGCCACCAATTTTGGTGGCACTTTTTAGATGCTGAGGGATATGAGGACAGCTCCACAAAACAAAGACATACTTATGTCATATAGATAACAGTAGGGATCCTGATTTAGTGGAGATTTGCATCGTCTTGTTATCCTCGCTATAGAATCATTCATGATATCACATATTTCTAGATAAAGATGCATGAGGAACAATCAGATTGCCAAAATGCACACAAGGTCATTGGTGACATTTCGTTGTGCTCCATTACGTACACAGCTGTAGTGTAGAATATATCCTGTACATTTAACCAGGGAGGCAGAAAGAACTCCACTTAGGTAAATATTTTGTGAAAACTGTGGACTCTTGCTAGATAAAAAGGCAGGTGAGATTCCTTTGTGGCTGAATCTCTCAGACAGCTACTGCACACCCAGGCAGACACTCATACACTCACTCACAGATGCACTCAGACACTCACTCAGACACTCCTGCACCCACTCACAGACCCACTCAGACATTGACGCACCCAATCACAGATTCACTCGGACACTTAGCACCCACTCACAGACACATTTAGACACTCGTGCACCTACTAACAGTTTCACTCAGATATTCACGCACCCACTCACAGACCCTCTCAGACATTCATGTACCCAATGACAGATCTACTCAGCGACTGAAGCACCCATGGATCCAGTCAGAAACTCATGCATTCACTCACAGATGCACTCAGAGACTCATGCAGCCAATCACAGACCCACTCAGAGACCCAGGCATCCACTCACAGGCCCACTCACAGACTCACTCACAGAGCCACTCAGAGATTCACTCACTCACTCAGAGCCCACTCAGACACTCACACATCCACTTCGAGAATCATACACTCACTCACAGACCCACTTAGACATCCATGTACCCACTCACAGACCCACTCAGACATTCATTCATCCACTCAAACTCTCACACATTCACTCACAGAGCCACACAGACACCCACCCACTCTACTCTTACACCCAGAGACATCCTTTCACACCTACTCCCATACCGAGACACCCTCACACCTACTCTCACAACCACATGGACCTTCTCATACCCACTCTCACAAATAGGCAGACATTCTCAAACCCACTCTCACACCCAGAGACGCCCTCTAACACCTATTCTCACACCCAGGGAGAAAGGCCCTGCGGCCAATCCCCACTGTGCATGGCCAAAGGCTGTGCACAGCACAGGGTTGTGTGGCTATAGGGGGTTGGCCACAGGACCTGTCTCTCTGGGTGTGCGCCAAACCCCCCCTCAGTGATGGTTGGATTGATGTACAGTAATAAAAACAAAATTTTCTTTTAAAAAAAATTTACATTCATTAAAAAAAGCAAAGGTTACACGGACCTTGTAGTTAGGAAATAAAAATTTTAAAAAAAGGAAATTCACTTAAAAAACCAAAGGTTACAGGTGCGCTACAGTTGGGTTCTGAATTTACTTGCAAAAAACCCATAGAAATTCAACCGTTACAGCTAGAGTTATTTCAAGTAATTATAACTTGCTACCTCACCATGCACTGCTAATTACCCCAGATATTACAGCACTCTTGATAACTTTGATAACATAAATAGAAATATCAACAAAAAATTAGTAGTCAAATTATTGAAGAAAAAAACTGTGCATGACAGAGGCATGAGTTATAGTCATCTTAAGGGGTGAGTTATAGTTACTTGAAAGAACTCTAACTATAACTGCTGAATTTCTATGGTTGTGTGCAAGTGTTTTTTGATTTGCCTATGGGAATCATTACAACCCTGGCGGATGGTGTTAAAGCGGCGGTAAGACCAACAGGCTGGCGGTCTTTTTTTTAGTATTATGACCATGGCGGTTAACGCCATGGTCATCCGCCGCTTCTCCGTTCCGCCCGCCAGGGCGGAGACGACCGCTGGGCTGGAGACCTGGGTCTCCAGCCCGGTGGCCGTCACAATACCGCCACCGGTATTGTGACCCGGCTTACCGCTGTGGATTTCCAGCGGTAGGAACCGCCATGAAATCCATTGCGGTAAGCACTATCAGTGCCAGGGAATTCCTTCCCTGGCACTGATAGGGGTCTCACCCATCCCCACCCTGACTCCCTCCCCTACACCCCCCACCACCCCTGCCACCCCCCAAAGGTGGCAGGGACCTCCTCCCCACCCCGAACCCCGACATTACCTTACACATACACACCCGACACGCACGCAGGCACCACCAACACACATACACGCACACACACCGACATACATGCCAACATCCACACACACAGTCAGACACGTACGCCCACATTCACACATTCACGCACACATCCATACAGACATACATACAGACAGACACGCACTCATTTCCAAAACACGCAACACCCCAGCAAGCATACACGCACTCACACACCCCCCTACATACACAGACGCACACCCCCATGCACCACACAACACACATCACCCCCCCACCTCCCTCCCCTAACGGACGATCGACTTACCTGTTCCGTCGATCCGCCGGGAGGGGACGGGAGCCATGGGGGCAGCTCCGCCAACACCACACCGCCAACAGAACACCGCCGCGCAGAATCACAGGACGTGATTAGCTGGGCAGTGTTCTGTTGGCGTGGCGGTGGAGGTGGAGCAACCTCCACTTCCCCGCCGCCCGCAAGTATGGCTGTTGGCGGCTCTCCATCGGAAAAACGACGGAGGGCAGCAAACTACTTTTAAGAAGACCGCCGAGGTTGTAATGACCACCTATATCTTTGGCGCCGTTTAACGAATCTTCACGAAACTTTCCAAAAAGTGTTCCAGTGAATTTTGTTGTACATGGGAAGCTTCTGGGTGATCTGTCAAGTGGGGGCCGAGAAAAATGGGGGTAAAAAAACCAGTGTTTCTCAATTATTTTAAATAATCACTTAAGGTGTGGGGTAGTGGGAACTGAGGGTAGGACTAAGTTAGTCTTTAATCCAGTATCCAGTAATAGTTAGGTTACTATAAATCCTGAGACAGGAAAATCATGGTTGAAAAATGTCCAAGCAAGGGGGTGCTGTGTTGTCATACAGGAGTAGTGGGGAATTTCCTTTACGGACTAGGTGGTCTCACACACATAATTATTTTAGACATGACTACAACACTAACCGCTGGACGGAATTACACCAAATTTGGCAGAAAGGTACCTCTTGCACCAGAAAAAGTGCTTTTTATTACTTGGTGAAAATCTGTTCAGTACTTTCTGACATATTAAACACAAACTAAATATAGATATCTACAGATGTGAAGAGTTTGCAAATAATAACTAGCTTGTCAGGAAAATGCAGTGCTCTGATTGGCTAGCAACACTTTAACCAGGAATCCCCAATGGATTGCGAGGGGGCCACATGCCCCCCCCTACAACCCTGGGGACAACCACCTCCTGGGCTAACATCCACTTAAATGCAGGGGGCCACATGTCCGCCCACAGCTATGGGATCTGGGGACTGCAACCTGCCCAGGGCCAATCTCCAGTGGAATGCTGGGGTCCTCTCATGGCAAAATTTTAATACAATAGGGAGTCGGTTGTTGACCCCTGCCCGGGGACAACCACCTCCATGAGATAAATAGTTTGGAGGGGGGCTGGTGGAGCCATTGATAGTCCTGGCGACCACCAACCTTCAGAGCTGGCTTCTGATTTGTTCCGGGGTGCCCACCGGGGTGACCACCCCCAGGACGTAGTTTGCTCTCACTTGCTGAAAGCAGGGGTTTCCTCTGTTTCCCTGCCTGCAAAGATGCAAGTGGGGAAACAGAGGAACTAACTGATTTGCATTTTTAAGGCTCCCTCTCTGTGACAGCAATGCTGGCTCCCTCAGGAGGCAGAGAGCCAGTGGGACCACTGGTGACTTTGTAGTGGAGCCTATTTAGTTTTAATTGGAATCATTTATTAAATTATTTCTTCGTAGATGGCTGCCATGTTTATAGTTAGGAAGATGTTTTCGTTTTTAGTTTCATGTTATCAGTGCCACTCTGTAAAGGTGTCACTATCAGCGTCAAAGATAAATGAGATATGTAGGTATTGACATTATAGGGGTTATTCCAACTTTGGAGGAGGTGTTAATCAGTCCCAAAAGTGACTGTAAAGTGACGGATATACCACCAGCCGTATTACGAGTTCCATAGGATATAATGGACTCGTAATACGGCTGGTGGTAAATCCGTCACTTTTCCATCACTTTTGGGACGGATTAACACCTCCTCCAAAGTTGGAATAACCCCCTATGTACTTTGCCACTTTTGTGTGCAGTAACATGATGTACCTTTTCAGGGAGTTGTTTATATAATTGCTGTCCCAAGCATGCCTTCTTATCTATTGTTTGGGAACATACCTGTGTCAGGGGTCAGACCAGATCTGTATAAATACATATCACACCGATAAGATAACCAGAGGGATTCCTACCAGATGCCATCGACGCTATGTATGCTACACGTTGCCTTGATGCTGACCCAGTCTTCTCATCCCCACGGAGTCTGATCTGGAGACCTCATTCCAAGGTAACACAGGTTGGGGGGCTCTTCTCATGGACATGGTACTGGCATATTGGGTTTAACATGCCTATCTATCTTTAGGTTAGAGATTAGGGTCATCCTGCTAGGGTATTAGAGTCTATACCACACCTGCTTTACCTTTCCTGGTACTGCAAGATGGTGGGGGTCTTTTTATTCATGACTCTTGTTTTTATCATTCTCATTTACCATGTTGCTTGCATTATTCATTATCCTAATCATTCCATCCCATGCAACTTCTTGTAGCTTGCAGTCTTGTTAATAAAACCTATTGAAAACTCTGCTATATCTCTTCCATTGCCGGTGTGTGACTGAGACATGTTGTGCATGTGAGATAAGAGTAATCTCAGTTTAACCACGACCTCCCTGAGATGTCACACTCTTGAGTCCATGCATAAAGGCTGCCACAAATCACCCTTTACTGTTTGGATTTTTGGTGAGGTACTGCTTATGACCTGGGAGGGTTGGGACAACAGTTGTGACTTGCTGTAAGATTTGCCTAGTCACCAACAAACATAAGTACTGTCATCCTTAAACCAGCAGTCTTGCCTAGGGCAAGAGTCAAACTACAACACCTTCAGGCTCCCTCTGCAGTCCCCAACGGTGGTGACTGGGGGGGCACCCACATGATTTGGCTGGGTCCACAGCGAATGGGGTCCCTGGGGCAGAGATCGGTCTGTGTCTTCCCCAAAAAATTAAATGTTTAGGCCAGACCCTGGGGTATAGGGACCCTGGGGCCAAGATCGGCCCAGGGCGGGGCCGCGTAACTCCCTCTTAAAAAACAAACAAAAAAAACATATGAATGCCGGGCCCCAGCGGATGGGGTCCCATTGCCAAAATCAGCTGGGGAGGGGGGCCACATAACCCACCTCCACCCCAAAAATAAATATATTAACACCAGGCCCAAGGGCAATGGGGTCCTTGGGCAGTAATCGACCAGGGGAGGGGGTCAAAATTGTTTTAATGTTCGGCCCCAGGAGATGGGATCCCATGGCCAAAAGAGGTCGGGGGTCTTATGGCTCCCCCCAAAAAATGTAGAAGGCCGGGCCCTGGGGTATGGGGTCCATGGGGCCGAGATCAGCCCAGAGAGGAGTGCCACATGGCCCACCTCACCCAAGAAAATAACTATATTAATGCTGGGCCCAAGGGGGATGGGGTTCTTGGGACCAAAATAGGGCAGGGGAGGGGGCCACGCCATCCACATCCCCCCAAAAATGTTTTAGAAGGCCGGGCCCTGGGGTATTCAGTCCCTGTGGGCAAAATAAGCTATGAGGGGGGGGCGCATCCCTCTGCAGTGTAATTACAGTGGGCCCTGGGGAATAGGGTTCCCCAGGCTGAAACTGGCCAGGAGTGCGTGTCACATGGACCTGCAGCCAGACCTCGCTGCACATGGTCAAAGGCCATGCACAGCTTGGGGTTGAGTGGTTAGGGGGTTGGCCACAGGGACTGGCCACAGGCGACCCTGCTTAGCACTTATGAGATCTGGCGCATTCAGGACTCCTCGGGTGACAGAACTCAGCCTTCACGGAATTCCACAGAGTTTTTATTCAGCTCTGCAGAATTCTGCGGAGTCAGACTCTGTGAACTGTGCCCAGGCTTATTTAAAATGTGAGCCTAATTATAAAGTCCCTGTAACCTTTGCTGTTTTAATCGAATATATATATATATATAATACAAATATGTTTAACCTAGTAGCGGTCGCTACTAGGTAGTTATAGTTAGGACCTAGTTTCTATTTAAAAAGTGTTTTATTTACTTGCCTATATCTTTGGTGTGAAAATTTCCAAAAAAATATACCAGTCCCGTCAGCTGCTGCCTGGAAAGTTTCTGGGTGATCTGTCTGGTGGGGTGGATGGGGGGCTGAGAAAAAAGGGGGGTCCCAAAATACATTTTTCCCATTCCTTTTTCCAGAGGGATTTTGAACAGTCCAGGTTATTATTTATATTTAATTAAATATATATATTATTTTTTCATACATACTCTTGTACTCTTGTTCTCTAGTGCAACAACTACTTTATATTCTGCCCTTAATCTTTGTGGACCAACTTGGGTAGTGGGCAAAGAGACTCTAAATCAAATGGCCCTCCATCTATAAGACTCAAATAGCGTGGCAGGTGCATTTAGGGTTGTGAAATGTATAAGAATAGACCAAGAATAAGAAAATTATATTGTGTTACACTTTTAACTTCAGGGTTTTCTCTCCTTTGAAATATGTAATCGATCCTGTGGATCCATGCAAGATCAGAGGCCACTATGAACCAAACAGCATGAAGACACTTTCCAAAACATTTGTGTGTGCTGCTATGAGTTTGATTGTCTAGACAGAAGATCATCAATATCAGTTTAAACTTAGAAGAAAAGCCTCTGCATCACAAATGAATTTCTATCTTGTTTATGTAGAAATTGGTAGAAGAGAGATTAAAAGCCCTCCCCATTTAGCATCTGTGCAATATGCAGTATCATGCGGCAATCATATTTGTTGTCTTTATGAAAGCATATTCTATTAGTCACCAATTACAAAAAAGTAAGTTAGTTAGTTGATTGAATCAAGCTTTGACAATAAAAAACGCAATTGTAAAGATTTGCATTAGGGTTCGTGTTTCTTTGCCTGCCCTGACCCCAAAGGATTAAGGTTCCAAAATTGATGAGTTAAAACATACATTAGTATCAACTTTCTAGACCAATGTCTAAAACTTCTCGGGCAACTATGTAGAGAGAAAATGTAACCAACTTTATTCAAGAACATAACTTTCTTTGAGCCCATAGGACTTATGGGCCACGCAAAGAGGATCAGCTATGTCAGTGAGTGCTGAGTATCTGAGTTGCAAAGAGTCTGGTGTGGAGACTCTTCACTGTCATTTTCTGGATGACTGGTGTAAGAAAACTGGGCTTTTGCAAATGTCCCTTCACCTTTTGCCCCCATTTTTGACTGATACTGGTGTTTTCTGACTCTGATTGTGCCCTGGGACCTGCTAACCAGGCCCAGAGCCAATGATCTGTTTAAAAAGGTACATGGTAATTAGGTATAATTACAATTGGGTCCGTCAACGTGCCTGTAAGTCTCTAGTATATTGTAGGACATGTAGGTTTAGAGGCCCAGCAGGTATAATACACTTAAGTGTGTGCTACTGTGTGGACAGCTGACATTTTAAAAGTCAGCCCTGCTTTTCAGGCTGCTTTTGAATTAAAATGATATGCAAATTCGAGATTGGATTTAAGGGTACTTCCAAAGTCTTAAAATTCCTTATTTGTACATGTTCGTCACCCCTAAGGTCTCCCCTAGGTGCACCAGGCGCAGGGTGTCTTATAACTGTAAGCAGGGACATTATAAAAAATGATTTATATGCTCTGGTGAAGGAAAAACAGCCAATTTCTCTTTACCCCATTGTAGTGCATTAGTGCAAAAGGCTTACATTATCAAAGGCTTACTTTGATAGGAGTGAGCTAAAATATAATTCAATGTGTCAAATTAATAGTTAAGATTGCCAATTTTAGATTTATCGTAACTATTACAGGGAAGGAGTTATAGACCTCTTTTCTAAAGTTACCTAAAGTTAGCCCTGCTGGGAACTGCTGCAGTAGATGCCGGAGCAGGAAGGGGGCTCGTTGGATAAACTGATCTTCAAAGGAGGGAAAGACAGATGGGACAGAAACCAGACCTCCCCTATTTCCTGCACCACCAGCCAGATGGGAGCCTTAGTAAATTAATTAGCAGAGGAGCTGGAAGTGGAGTGTTACGGACAGTTAGGCACACCAGTAGGATGGGTAAGCCAGACCTTAGGCTCCAGTAGAGATTTTCTCAATTCTGTATTTTAAAGAACAGTGCTTTCTGGGACAAGAATACACCATGGTTTGGAGGAGGTTATTATACATGAGGGTGGCACTCTGCACCCCATTGGCGAGGAATGACCCCAGCTTGTCCCCCCAGAAGCAAGAATAAATACAGGAGAGCTGCCAAGCAACTCAGAACTCTGCATGTAACAAGAATAAGAAGAAGGACTGCACTGCTGAACCCCTAGTTCACCAAGAAACCCTGCACCAAGAAGAGCTGCACTCACAAGGACAGCACCTGCTCCACACGGTGGGCTTCATATAGGAGGAATATGCCTGCTTTTAATGGATTCAGGAGTGGACTCCCTGTAAGCGACAGGTGTAAAGGAGCTAGCAAGCTTGACCTGCTTCAACTCCTGCCAGAAGAGCCCAGTTGGACAGCATTTAGTGGCCCTTTAAGGATTTGGCCAGGTGCATTGTGGGAATTGTAGTCCCAACATTCCAAGGAGAAATTCTGAGATTCCAGAACCCTAGGTTGGTGTTCTGGACCTCTGAAGACCTAAAGGAAACAACTGGACTGCCCGGCTGGACCCTTGTACTGCACAAGAGAGGACTGCACTCATAAGGACTGCACCTGTTGCACTCACAAGTCTTCACAACAAAAGGACTTAAAGGATATGGAGTGGACTCTCAGATCATCAACAGGTAGAAAAGTGCTGGAAGGGCTACCTACAATATCAACAGCAAGGACAACTTCAAATGACAAGCTTCACCTGGAGTTTACTTGGGTGGACAGGTGCATCATGGGAATTGTAGTCCCCGACCCCAAGAGGCAAATCAGAGCTTTTGAACCCTTGGCTGGTGCTGTGGGCTAAATTCCTGCACCATGAAACTCTTCTGGAAGTAAGTGTAAAAGCATACATTGCGGACAACCTGAACTCTCGATTTTGTCCTAGTCCAGCATTGTCTTTCATAACCCTTTGAACGCTATTTGCTTCTAAGCGCTAGTTTTACTTTTAATCTTTAAAAAAACATATCTCCTGTTCCATACATTGGATTGTGTCATTTTGGTGTCATTGTTATCACAAGAGTGTTTCCTCTGTTTCACAATTGCTGTTTGATTTTTTATGTGAGCTACTTATTTACTATTTGGTGATATGAGATGCTTTACCCACCTGTGTCCTAAGCCTGACTGTTCATGTGCCAAGCTACCAAGGGTTGAGCAAGGGTTCATTTATTAAGACCTTGACTGAACCTTATGTGCGATTGTGGCCTTATTATTAGCTGTAGGTACCTACCTGTACCTACTCATAAACTACTTTCCAACAACTGGTAATTGATTGCAGATGTTGAGTGTTTGGTTCCCTAGAAAGGTTAACTCCCACGGAGCTCATAGATGATATTCTGCAGACTAATGTCTAAAAATTGGAGACATAGGGGCATATTTAAAAAAAGTGGCGCTCCTTTCCTTGTGCCCCTTAGCGCCTTCCTATCACCACCATGTGTGCGCCATATCTAAGATACTGCACACCATGACGCAGGGTAGGGGGATTAGCATCATTTTTATTGACACTATTGATGTACTCTGCAGGAGTAGCGGCAACATATTGGGGCCCATTATAAATAATGGAAGCCCTCTTTTAATGCCTGCTCTGAGCAGGCGTTAAAAGTGCCAAAAAAGGTGATGCAGGGAAATTTGTTAGATTTTCTAGCGCTCTTTTTTCAGCCCCCCTAATGGGGGAATGCCCCCTTTGCGCTACATTATGCCTGGCACAGGCAAAATGTAGCGCAAAGGGTTACAGAGTGGAGCGGTGCATGCATTGGCCACTTTGTAGATATGGCACGAGGATTTTGGCATTGTTGGGCCACAGTAGCATAAAAAAAGACGCTAATGTGGTGCAAGGTGGTGCTAGAGGCTTTTAAATAGGCCCCTTAAGACGTAGGGGAGAAAAAGTAGCACAGGAGAAATCCTGGGCATGAGTTCTGAGAAAAAAATCACCACTCATGGATTTATTTAACATGATTGATTCAGTTTCCAACAGGAACGTCAGGGTCTCATCTAGAGTTTGGCAGACAGGGTAGTCTGTCAAATTGTCATATCCGGCCCCCTGTGTTTAGAGTGCCACTGACTATAACATATTTGATTTAAGTCAGAAGGGATGTCTGTCAAGTTATTTTTAAAGAAACTTATATGTCAAACTCTAAATAAGTCCCTAAATCTTTTAAAGTAGTTAACCTTTAAATTCCCATCCAAATTGTAGGGAGTGTTTGCAGATTTTTGGTGATAAGTTGCTCTCTATGAGTTGAGTGCTGTAAATATTCTATATATATATATTCAAATACTTTTTATACGGGATTGATTGAACTTGGCTCCTGGACATTTGGTCGGGTCCTAGCATTCAGCTGCGCTGGAAAACTGAACTGCACTGATCCAGAGCTGAGCAGGCTTTTTATTTCGCCTGGTATTTCCCCAGTGACCCTGAGCTATTGGAGGCCTGTTTTGAAAGCCCAGTGCTGCTCTTCAACCCCATAACTTCCTGAGCTTAATTTCTGCAAACACTCGGAGGCTTCAAGAGACAGTGAGAGAAAAGGACGGAAGGGAAAGGAAAGATAGAGATAAAGTAATCAGAGAGGGAGAAGATT
Source organism: Pleurodeles waltl (assembly GCF_031143425.1). Lineage (NCBI taxonomy): Eukaryota > Metazoa > Chordata > Amphibia > Caudata > Salamandridae > Pleurodeles > Pleurodeles waltl. The sequence goes on along the minus strand of NC_090446.1, from coordinate 1,263,363,279 downwards.
GAGAGAAGAGAACAAGAGAGGAGAAAGAATGGATGCATGGATAGGGAAAGATTGAACAGAGAGATGAAAAAGTGAGGCTGGTTTAAGCATTTTTGCCAGGGCTGCTTTTGATTCCCCACTTCTGCCCTGCATTCTTCTGCACCTTTGAGAGGAATGTTAGAGTGTGTAGCGTCCTCCCCAGCCTGGGTATCCACCAATAACTATGCCACATACGGAGCTGTAAATCACACATCTTTATTCCTCTGTGTGTACCTATGAACTTCCAACATTCTAAACCAAGCTTTCATTTCATTCTATTCTAGTGATTACATCACACTGATACGGAGTCCATTTGGTTCCAAAAAGGTTCTGCCCTAAAACATACAAGACACTACATTGTGTTCCAATTATTTCACTGCAATGCAGTCCACTTTCGGTCTCTGTGCCATATGGCCACATTTGGGCCACTTCTAGGTGCTTCACGGCTGAGCCGCAACAGCAGTTTGATCGGGCACACTCCTGCTCAGCGCCACAGGCAGCCACAGTAGAACATGGCCATAAAGACTTTGTATCTGGATCAAGTGGGTCAACAGTTCCTACGTTTAACATGGTGTCCTATAGACGACCTCTGTTTAGAGTGATGCTCCTCACAGCAAGGTTGTCTCCAGGATGGAGCACTCACAACAGAGGCACAAAGAGATGTGAGCATTTTGAATCTCCCTATCAACAGCAAACACTAACAATGATCAGAAAGAGAGCAAACAGCTGGATTCTTCTGAAGGACCCTTCACACTGTGAAAAACTGATATTGTAGTACCACACTAAACCAAATGGCTGCACTTCATGTACAATAATTAGCAGCTCTTTGCAGCAAAAGGGCTCTTATGAGTACAGGGGGGGTCATAATTCCTCTTCTCCACTTCATTGTCTGGGTCCCCTCCTTCTGGTCTTAGGAATGTCATTAGTAAACCTTCACTGTCTGGGAAGGTAACCTTACCTCCATCTTGTGGACATGAGCAGGTCAGGGGTTTCCACATTAGAACCCACAGGCCTTCTTCTCTCTGATTCTTTGACACATGATGCATGTATCATGCAGGCTACATACCTACATACATACAGACACACATGCACTGGGATATTAGTGCAAAGATCTGTATCTAGGATGTAGTAAAGTGTCGTTACTAATATCAAGACACAGATAAAAAGGTCTAGTCATGATTATATGATCAGTGAAACATAGTGGGCTACCACTCTACATCCTAGTACACATGACAGGGACAGTTAGTCCACTGTCATTAAAGACGGTGACCTGGTTCAACCCTTTGGGTCCAAGGTTCCAACAATCACATGTTACAAAAGTTTCTCAGATTTTACTTATTAATGATTAGTTAAGATACTGTTTGAAACAAAGGGGGTCATTACAACATTGGCGGTAAAAGCCGCTTACTGCCGTGCAGAAGACCGCCAACACACCACCGCGGCCGCGGAAATCCGCCACGGCCATTATGACCCACAGCTTGGAATCTGCCAAAATTGAGACACCCACACAGGTCTGCCACACCAAAGGTCAGTGATAAACTGGCGAAAACAAAACCTCTACCGTCACGCCAACAGGAATACGCCCACACTATCACGACCCACAAATCCACGCAGCGGTTTTTCAACCACGGTATTCCAATGGCGGTACACACCTCTGCGCTCAAAATACACACACTCCTACAAAACACATCCACATTGGACAAATCGAAATATACACACCTGATACAAATACACACACCACTCCCACACACTCAATACAATATAAAACACACACTCACATCACCCAAAACCCCTACGACCAAAATCCGAAAGAAGGCCAGAGAGAGATACTACAATCTACAACCAAGCATCTACAGGCACACAACACCATCACCCACATAACATCCACACACCCCACACAACACACCACTAAATGTCACCCCACATATCACAACACACACCACCCCACACATCACCCACACCACCCCATGGCACGGCAAAGACACACCAGGTTCTCTGAGGAGGAGATCAGGGTCATGGTGGAGGAAATCAGCCGGGTTGAGCCACAGCTATTCGGATCACAGGTGCAGCACACCTCCATAGCTAGGAAGATGGAGCCATGGAGCAGAATGGTGGACAGGGTCAACGCAGTGGGACAGCACCCAAGAAATAGGGATGACATCAGGAAGAGGTGGAACGACCTACGGGGGAAGGTGGATTCCATGGTATCCAGACACCACCTTGCCGTACAGAGGAATGGCGGCAGACCCCCACCTCCTCCCCCACAACTAACAACATGGGAGAAGCAAGTCTTGGCGATTCTGCATCCTGAGGGCCTCGAAGGAGTAGCTGGAGGAATGGACTCTGGTAAGTCAAACCTTAACTACTATATCCCCCACCCTACCTGCATGCCATCACATACCCCCACCCTCGCCCTCACCCCCATCACTCCTACTCCTCACAAGTGACCCAATATCACAAATCACACATCCCAACACCAAGGCCTGCATGCAACAGCAAAGCATGGACACCCATCACCAATGCATGGCCACTGCACATACCCATACACTCCCCTAAACCATCATCACACAAGGTCCCACACAGGAATGCAAGCACTGGGGTACACGGTCACCCACCCATTACACACCATGGCACATACAGATACAATAATCATGCTTTTACACCCCTGCAGGACCCCTACCCAACGTCACCGCACAGGAGGGTCCAGACATGTCCACACCACCAACAGAAGAGGCCCACAGTGATGACAGCAGCTCTGTCCAACTGGATCTAGACGACCAGCCCGGCCCATCTGGGACCTTGGGACAGTTGGTTCCCCTCACACAGTCACAGGCCACAACAGAGCTTCCCCTCTCTGGAAACACCAGCACAGCACCCACCCAGCGGGCCCATACCCCTGTCCCCAGGACACGTCAATCAGCAGTGTGTCCACCACTACAGGAAACCCAGGCTAACCCCCACCCCAACAACAACAGGGAATGGGGGCAGTGGCAGTGGGCACACCATTCAGGGGACAGAGGCCCAGGGAAACAGGGGAACTGGGAGGGCTGCAGTGCGACAGGGGGAGGACAGGCCTAGGAAACGCACTCTCCACGAGGCCCTCTCCAACATCATGGGAGCATACCATAATTCCCAGGAGACGATGGCAACGGGACTGGCCAAGTTTCAGGAGACCCAGCGGCTGCAGGAGGAACAGTATTTGGGCTTCAGGGAGGAACTCAAATCCATCAATTCCACCCTGGGCACCATTGTAGGGGTGCTGACGGAAGTCCTCAACACCAGGAGGGACACTGTGGCACAACAAGGGGCCCCTGACACTAGCCTGGACGATGAACAGCCCACCACCTCCACCGGCGCTAGTGGACAGGAGGCACCGCCACAGGACCACCACACCAGCACTCCAACCCCTGCAGATGGAGAACCACCTCGCAAGACCCCCGCCAAGAAATGAGACCGCCCTGAATGGCATCCTTTTGTCCCACCTTGTCACCCTGTCCATCCTCTAACTGCCCCAGCTCCACTTCCTATGCCCCTTTGGGCAATGCACCTGTGAGACTAGTAGACTGGACTCTGCCATGGACATTCCTCCTACATCACCCCTCACCATGCTACAGCACCCTCCAATATTGAGCACTTAAATAAACACCCTTGAAGCACAAAACAATCTGGTGTCTGTCTGAATGTGATTTCGAAATAGTGTATTAGCAATTTCAGTGACAAAATGCTCTTTCAAATGTAATGTCAACATACCTATGTCACACAGCTCTAGTCCATGATGAAACAAAGCAGATGTCACACAGTGATACCCACATCTGTGTAATCGTAAGGGAAAGTGACAACTCAGTGACCATACACTGGGTGAAAAGGACAGACAGTAGAGAGGTAGTAGTGTTAAAGTACATGTAGTAGGCAGGTTTGTCTTCTTACCTGTGTCTCACTGGAAGTATTGCAGGATCACAGAGTTCCTGTTGTCGATATCCTCTTCTTCTGCTTCCTCGTCTTCATTGTCCACAGGCTCCACAGCTGCCGCAACACCTCCATCTGGACCATCCTCCTGCAGAAAAGGCACCTGTCGTCGCAAAGCTAAGTTGTGAATCATACAGCAGGCCACGATGATCTGGCACACCTTCTTTAGTGAGTAGAATAGGGAACCACATGTCATATGGAGGCACCGGAACCTGGCCTTCAGGAGGCCGAAGGTCCGCTCTATAATCGTCCTAGTTCGCCCATGGGCCTCATTGTAGCGTTCCTCTGCCCTTGTCCTGGGATTCCTCACTGGGGTCACTAGTAATGACAGGTTGGGGTAACCAGAGTCACCTGAAAATGGCGAGGGACAACTGTTAGACACACACTAACCTGTAGGGATATCCACGGTGCCTCTGGAGTTGACCCATCACATAAGGGATGCTGCTATTCCGCAGGATCTAAACGTCATGCACTCAGCCAGGGAATTTGGCATTAACATGAGAGATGTACTGGTCGGCCAAACACACCATCTGCACATTCATCGAATGATAACTCTTCCGGTTTCTGTACACCTGTTCACTCCTGTGGGGGGGGACCAAAGCCACATGTGTCCCATCAATGGCACCTACGATGTTGGGGATATGTCCCAGGGCATAGAAGTCACCTGTCACTGTAGGCAAATCCTCCACCTGAGGGAAAATGATGTAGCTCCGCATGTGTTTCAGCAGGGCAGACAACACTCTGGACAACACGTTGGAAAAAATAGGCGGGGCCATCCCTGATGCTATGGCCACTGTAGTTTGAAAAGACCCACTTGCGAGGAAATAGAGTACTGACAGCACCTGCACTTGAGGGGGGATTTCTGTGGGATGGCAGATAGCTGACATCATGTCTGGCTCCAACTGGGCACACAGTTCCAGGATTGTGGCATGATCAAGCCTGTAGGTGATGATCAAATTTCTTTCCTCCATTGTTGACAGGTCCACCAGCGGTCTGTACACCGGAGGATGCCACCATCTCCTCACATGTCCCAGCGGACAGTGCCTATGAAGGACAACAGCGAGTACAGAGTCAACCAACTCAGAGGTACATAAAACAGCTTACTCAGAAAACCATTTATAACCTGAATATTGCCTGTATGAGTGTTGAGGCAAGGCCTAGGTATGTGTGACGCAGTTAAAAGAAAGCCATGTGGGCCCCTGAAATGGCAGCTGCCTGACCTGTAAAGTGGGACAATGGGATGTCAGGTAACTGTGCTGGCGTTGTACACTGTCGCGGTAGGTGGTCGAATACCGCGGCTCAATGCTGCATTGGTTAACATTGGACCCTATGGGTCCCAGGAGCCAATGACGATGTACGCCGGTGGTGACGGTGCGCACCGCCACAGACGTGACCGCCATTTTCTATCACTTCAATCACTCGATACCTGATCTTCGACAGGAGAGGACCTACTCTGCAAGTGCAGCTGTGACCTCAGTCTGGAAGAGACAATGGCTTGTGCGTCTGGGGAAAGGGCCCCTGCCTTCAGCACAGAGGAGTTGGAGAAACTTGTGGATGGGGTCCTCCCCCAGTACACGCTACTCTACGGTCCTCCAGACAAACAGGTAAGTACACTGGGAGCATGCTATATGTCCTGTGTGGAGTGGTGCAGATGAAAGATAGGGGTGGGGAGAATGATGAGTGCATGAAACGACGGAGAGTGCATGTGCCACATGGCAAGGATAGGGATGCGGGCCAATGACTGTGACGGTGCAGTTGGTAATAACTTCTCTTTTTCCTCTGTACAATTCATGTAGGACTGCGCCCACCAGAAGAAGGATATTTGGCGTGCCATCGCCAAGGACGTCCAGACCCTGGGGGTCTATCACAGACGGAGCACCCACTGCCGGAAGAGATGGGAGGACATTCGCCGCTGAAGCAAGAAGACGGCGGAGGCCAAGCTGGGGATGGTGTCCCAACGTGGGAGGGGTGCCCGTCGCACCATGACCCCCCTGATGTTCAGGATTCTGGCGGTGGCGTACCCGGAGTTGGATGGGCGCTTGAGGGCATCACAGCAGCAACAAGGGGGTGAGTACACACTCATTTTGCTGATTCAGCGTGCAGTGGAGGTGTCTGGGTGGGGGAGGTGGGCTGTGTGTTTCCCTAGGCCAGGGCGAGTGTGCTAGTTAAGTCCCCTTTTTCAGGCAGACCCTGTGGCACCCCACCCCACCTGGGTACAGTGCCAACTACACCTAGTCAGGCTCCTGTGACATCCATGTGTGCAGATATCGGCCATAGCCGTGTAGGCCGTGTCCCAGGGATTGTATAGTGGACCCCAAGTGTGTGGCATAGTGCAGGGGGCCTCTGTGTCTGTCGTGTCCGCCAACGGTAGCGTTAATGCATGCACTCAACATGTTTTTCTTCAGTCTTCCCCCCCTTTTTGTGGTCTCCCTGTACATGTGTGAATTAGCATCATCAGGCGGAGGAGCAGAGGCACCGGAGCAGGAGGGATCTGCATCCCACATGGCCCTGGAGGGCGAGACAATAGAGTCTGAAGCCACCAGTGGGACGGAGGGCGAGGGGAGCTCCACGGCGGGGACAGGAGCTGACACCAGTGATATGGACTCGTCCTCTGATGGGAGTTCCCTTGTGGTGGCAGCCCCGTCTGTGCCCCCGCATCTACAGGTACAGCCACCACCCCCCCTCCAGCACCGCCCTCCCTGCTGCCCCTCAGCCTTTGCCCCATGCCCACTCACCCAGGAGGGTGGGCATCTTCTTCACCACAGGCACCTCAGGCCCTGCCCCAATCACCCCTGCTGCCCTCAGTGAGGAGGCCATTGACCTCCTCGGGTCCCTCACTGTTGGGCAGTCTACCATTTTGAATGCCATCCAGGGTGTAGAGAGGCAGTTGCAACAAACCAATGCATTCCTGGAGGGCATTCATTCTGGTCAGGCAGCCCTTCAGTGAGCTTTTCAGACTCTGGCCTCAGCACTGATGGCAGCCATTGTCCCTGTCTCTAGCCTCCCCCCTCCAACTTCCTCCACCCAGACCCAATCCTCTGTACCTCAGCCTACCCCAAACACACCATCAGACCAGCATGCATGCACCTCAACACACAAAGGAAGCTCAGGCAAACATAAGTGCCACACATCCCACAGGCACTCACGCAAGCATCACACACATGCAGACATAGTAACATCCACTGCCTCCACTGTGTCCCCCTCTTCCTCGTCTCCCTCATCCCTCCCAGTCTTGTCTCCACTCACACCTGCATGCACTACATCTACAGCCACTACTTCCATCACCAGCACACCCACCACCACACCCCACTCACGTGCACTCACCACCCCACTACCATTCACACATCCCCTGTGTCCTCTCCCAGTGTGTCTGTGACGCCACCTCCCAAGGTACACAAACACAGCCACACACCCACCCAACAGCCATCCACCTCATGACAGCCTCCAGCGCATGCACCTTCACCCAAAGTCACCAAACGGACACCTCCTACCACCACAAACTCTTCCTCCACTCCCAAACCCCCTCCAGCTACCCGCCCCAGTGTTCCTAAGAAACTTTTCCTGGCCACCCTTGACCTCTTTCCCTCACCTCCCCCACCCCGTCAGTCTCCTAGGGCCCGACTCTTCAGGTCCCAACCGAGCACCTCAGCCACAACAGCGGCGGGACCAGTGGTGCCAGTAGTCACCGGATTCTGGAGTGCACCAGGCAGCAGGGCAGCCAGTGTGGCAAGGAGCCACAACACAGACAGACCCCCACCTGTCAAGCATCAAAAGTTGGCCAGTGCCCGGCGGGAGAGGGGGAAGACAACAGCCAGCAAAGCTGCTCCCAGGGGTACAGGTGGGAATGTGGAGTCAGCTGCGACACCTTACAAGGTGGGGAAGGGGCACAAGAAACCAGGCAAGTCTGGGAAGAGCAGCACAGCGGAGACGACCACCATCAGCCCCGCTGCCCAGGATCCAGCCAGCAGTAGGCCCTCAGGCCCAGACAGGACCGCCAGCAGCAGCCCCACAGGCCAGGAGGCAACCGCCAGCACCAGCCCCACTGGCCCAGACAGGAGCACCAGCAGCAGCTCCGCTGGCCAGGAGGTGACCGCCAGCACCAGCCCCGCTGGCCCAGACAGGATCGCCAGCACCAGCCCTGCTGGCCCAGATAGGACCGCCAGCACCAGCCCCGCTGGCCCAGACAGGACCGCCAGCACCAGCCCCGCAGGCCCAGACAGGACCGCAGCAGCAGCCCTGCTGGCCCAGACAGGACCAGCAGCAGCAGCCTCGCTAGCCAAGAGGCGACAGCCAGCACCAGCCCCGCTGACCCAGACAGGACCGCCAGCACCAGCCCCGCTGGCCTAGACCGGACCGCCAGCACCAGCCCCGCTGGCCCAGACAGGACCACCAGCACCAGCCCCGCTGGCCTAGACGGGACCGCCAGCACCAGCCCCGCTGGCCCAGACAGGACCGCCAGCACAAGCCCCACAGGCCCAGACAGGACCGACAGCACCAGCCCTGCTGGCTCAGACAGGACCCCCAGCACCAGCCCCGCAGGCCCAGACAGGACCGCCAGCAGCTGAGTCGCTGCCAAGGACACCGCCGCCATAAGCACCGCTGCCAAGGACACCGCGGCAAGCACCGCTGCCAAGGACACCTGCCGCCACCAGCACCACTGAACAGGGCACTGCCGCCACAAGCACAGCTGAACAGGACACCGCCGCCACAAGGACCGCTGCCAAGGACACCTACCATCACCAGCACCGCTAAACAGGACACCGCCGCCACCAGCACTGCTGAACAGGACACCGCCGCCACAAGCAACGCTGCCAAGGACACCTGTGTCCTCTCCCAGTGTGTCTGTGACGCCACCTCCCAAGGTACACAAACACAGCCACACACCCACCCAACAGCCATCCACCTCACGACAGCCTCCAGCGCATGCACCTTCACCCAAAGTCACAAAACGGACACGTCCTACCACCACAAACTCTTCCTCCACTCCCAAACCCCCTCCAGCTACCCGTCCCAGTGTTCCTAAGAAACTTTTCCTGGCCACCCTTGTCCTCTTTCCCTCACCTCTCCCACCCCGTCAGTCTCCTAGGGCCCGACTCTCCGGGTCCCAACCTAGCACCTCAGCCACAACAGCGGCGGGACCAGTGGTGCCAGTAGTCACCGGATTCTGGAGTGCACCAGGCAGCAGGGCAGCCAGTGTGGCAAGGAGCCACAACACAGACAGACCCCCCACCTGTCAAGCATCAAAAGTTGGCCAGTGCCTGGCGGGAGAGGGGGAAGACAACAGCCAGCAAAGCCGCTCCCAGGGGTACAGGTGGGAATGTGGAGTCAGCTGCGACACCTTCCAAGGTGGGGAAGGGGCACAAGAAACCCGGCAAGTCTGGGAAGAGCAGCACGGCAGAGATGACCACCATCAGCCCTGCTGCCCAGAATTTAGCCAGCAGCAGGCCCGCAGGCCAAGAGAGGACCGCAAGCAGCAGCCCCACTGGCCAGGAGGCGACTGCCAGCACCAGCCCCGCTGGCCCAGACAGGACCACCAGCAGCAGCCCCGCTGGCCCAGACAGGACCGCCAGCAGCAGCCACGCTGGCCAGGAGGTGACCGCCAGCACCAGCCCCGCTGGCCCAGACAGGATCGCCAGCACCAGCCCTGCTGGCCCAGATAGGACCGTCAGCACCAGCCCCGCTGGCCAGGAGGCGACCGCCAGCACCAGCCCCACAGGCCCAGACAGGACCGCCAGCAGCAGCCCTGCTGGCCAAGACAGGACCAGCAGCAGCAGTCCCGCTAGCCAGGAGGCGACTGCCAGCACCAGCCCCGCTGACCCAGACAGGACCGCCAGCACCAGCCCCGCTGGCCCAGACAGGACCGCCAGCACCAGCTCCGCTGGCCCAGACAGGACCGCCAGCACCAGCCCCACAGGCCCAGACAGGATCGATAGCACCAGCCCTGCTGGCCCAAACAGGACCCCCAGCACCAGCCCTGCAGGCCCAGATAGGACCGCCAGCAGCTGAGTCGCTGCCAAGGACACCGCCGCCACAAGCACCGCTGCCAAGGACACTGCGGCAACAAGCACCACTGCCAAGGACACCTGCCGCCACCAGCACCGCTGAACAGGACACCGCCGCCACAAGCACTGCTGAACAGGACACCGCCGCCACAAGCACCGCTGCCAAGGACACCTGCCATCACCGGCACCGCTGAACAGGACACCGCCGCCACCAGCACTGCTGAACAGGACACCGCCGCCACAAGCACTGCTGCCAAGGACACCTGCCGCCACCAGCACTGCTGAACAGGACAGCGCCGCCACCAGCACCGCTGAACAGGACACCGCCGCCACAAGCACTGCTGAACAGGACACCGCCGCACCAAGCACTGCTGAACAGGACACTGCCGCCAAAAGCACCGCTGAACAGGACACTGCCGCCACAAGCACCGCTGGCCCATGAGTGCCAAGAGCACTGACTCTACTGTAACCGCCACGAGCAGGATTAGTCCCCCTCCAGAACCAGTGGAGATTTACATCCGCTACCTCTGTCCTTGGCAGGATGAAGCACTCTGGGCACAAAGCCCCCTCCAGAACCAGTGGAGAAAGGCATCCACTACCTCTGTCCTTGGCAGGATGAAGCACTCTGGGAACAAAGCCCCCTTCAAAACCAGTTGAGAAAGGCATCCACTACCTATGTCCTTGGCAGGATGAAGCACTCTGGGCACAAAGCTTACTCTAGAACCAGTGGAGACTGTTATCCACTTGAGAGACTGTGGCTTTGCAGTCCCCAGGATTGTACAGTGGGCAAACCACCCACTGTAGAGACTTGTGAGACTGTGGCTTTGCACTCCCCAGGAATGTACAGTGGGCAAACCAACCACTGTAGAGACTTGAGAGACCGTGGCTTTGCACTCCCCAGGACTGTACAGTGGGCAAACCACCCACTGTAGATACTTGTGAGACTGTGGCTTTGCACTCCCCAGGATTGTACAGTGGGCAAACCACCCACTGTAGAGACTTGTGAGAATGTGGCTTTTGGGCATGTGACCCCGTCGTGGATTTGGCGTCGTGCACTTAACCGGCTGAGGTGCCTCCCTTTCCCTTCCCCCTGAGGTGCCTGTTTTATTTTTATCTGATGCCCCTGCAGTGTTATCTCCGTCATGTTCGGGTATCTTTTGTGGGCCTCGCCCATGCAGTGTGGGCCCAATGTTCCATGGAATTAAATGGTGCAATACCTGGACTTCTATTCTTGATGTATATATTTGTTTATAGTGTATATACATTTTTGCGTACTGGATTTTAATAGATTACAAAGGTTACACTCATTTTCTTTTGTCTTTGCATTCTTCCAGGAAGGTTGGGGGGCGTAAATGTAATGTTTCATGCTGTATAAGTGTGTGTGTTGTCATCAGTGATGGTGGGGGTGTTGTGTGTTGCGTGTATGTGTCCCTGTTTTTTCCCTCCCCTGTGTCGTAGGTGTAGTACTCACCGTGGTCTTCGTCGCCAGCGTTCGTGCTCCTGGTAGAGGAGCAAGAAGATAAAGGCTGGAAAAATGTGAAACTCTGGTTCCATGGCGTCCTGGTTGCTCGTGGGGTGTGTAGAGGTGAGCGTTTTCCCTTCAAAGTCCAGTTTCCGCCGTGTTTTTGTTCGCGGTGAATCCGCCCCGGAAAAGGTGGCGGGTTGGTAGGTTGTGATACTGTGGACGGTACATTGTCTCCCACCTGTCTGTTGGCGGTGACCGCCGCGCTGTTTGTTTGTACCGCCGTGGCAGTCGGAGTGTTAAAGTGGCTGTCTTTGTTGGCGGTTTCCGCCACGGTCGTGATTCCATTTTTTTTTCAGCCGGCCTGTTGGCGGTCTTACCTCCGCTTTAACAGCAACCGCAAGGGTTGTAATGACCACCATAGTGTTATGAATGAACCCAATTGTGAAAGTCAAACTCCCATCTTTCTTTCCTACCTTGTTCTGTACTGACCCACAAATGTTTCCCTTTCAATCTCATTGCTACCCCATGTTTTGCCATATCTCCTCATCAGCTTGCATATTATATCCAAGGGTTCATGTCTCCTCATTAGCACCCTATATGCATTTACTGATACTCCATATATTACCATGATCCTCCCAAGTCTTCTCATTTCTATCCTGTAATTCTTCCAATTAACATCACTATCTCCCACATCTCACTTATGACCATCAACCTCAGCAACTGCTGACAGCCTTTCTCTTCATCAGCCTGCTATGTATTCCTTATGTATTACAAATAATATCTCCATTAGCCTTGTTGGCATCCTCTATTGGCCCATGCATTCATCCATATCTCCACCATGAACCACCACATGACTTCACAGTCCTCAGTCTTCCCACAGCCTCTAGTGTTGTTCCACCTTCTCCAAGTCTTCTTCTTCACTTAGCGGTTTCCGTGGAGTTGACCCGGATGCTGTGTGTGGTTCAACAAGAACAGTATCTACCGTTAAAATGGTGATATAATTTAGATACCTACAGTAAACCCATAGGGTGGCTGGTGGAATTGGCAGAGATACTTCGCAAAAATAGCAAGAGACGTCCCAATTGCTGTATGCTTCCAATGCAGATGTATTCAGTTGCAAAGAGATGGAGAAGGCAGGTTGGTAAAGTGACTCCTCATTTGTGACTGGGTAACATGGAATGGGAAGGGCATTAATCATAATGCATGGTTACATGGAAGACAAATGAAGCAGCTATATGTTTTTAAATATACTTTATTGCAAATATCAGACTAAAGCTTTTTAATGATTAATGAGTAATAACAAGCACCATACCCGGCTACCATAATGATGGTGAACACTACCCAGCTGGGACCATGCATGAATGATCACCACTCCTAGGCACAAGTGATGCCTGTACTCCTAAACACTTATATAGCTACACTTCATTGCACTAATGATATCTCTACTTCAAGGCACTATATATGAATGCTCTCCTAAACATCAATTCATTAATGATTATTGCACATCCTGCTACTAATTCATGTGGTTATATTGCTATTTGTGTAGCACAAACCTAGCCTATAGCATCAAGGCACTATACAAGGTCCAAGGTAAAGATTTAGGGCCTGATTTAGAGTGATTTAGAGTCACAAACGTTACGGATATTCTGTCCGCAGTATTACAAGTTCCATTGGCTATAATGGAATTGTGATGCAACAGATGGGAAATCCGTCATGTTTGTGACGGAGTAACTCACTCTGCCAAACTCTAAATCGGGCCCTTAGTCAGCATGTGATTGGAAGGGTAGCTGGTTTACTGCATCCTGATACAAGGCTCTTTAAAAAGGAGAATCTTCATCTCTGTACAAAACTGGAGCAGTATTGGGATGGTCCTTATGGATGCGAGACCATTATTAATAAGAAAAGCAGTCCTTAGAAAGAAAGCTTGGAAGACTATGGCCCAGATTTAAGAAGCTCTTGCACCACATTAGCGTAATTCTTTTTACGCTAATGTTGCGTTAGGCTTCAAAAATCGCTGCGCCAGATTTACAAAGTGGTGCAATGCATGCTTTTCACCACTTTGTAACCCCATGTGCCACGTTATGCCTGGGCCAAGCATATTATATGCGGGGGGGGGTGTTCCCCTTTTAGGGGGGCATAAAAAATGGGACAAAGAAATCTGAAAGATTTCTTTGTGCCATTTCTTGCAGAATTTTTAATGCCTGTATTGACCAGGCGTTAAAAGAAGGCACACAATTATTTATAATGGGCCTCGATCTGCTTTGCAGGGTTAGCATAAAAAATGTTGATGCTAATCCTGCCAAGCCCCAAACTAACATCGAAAATGTTTATGATAATTCCCTAATTACTGCCATGGTGCACCGTATGATAAATACGGCGCACACATGGTGGCGTTAGGGGGGGCGATAAGAGGAGCAGGAAAAGTGGCACTGCAATGGATGCAGCACCCCTTTTCTTAAATATGCCCCTAGTTGACACAACTGTTGCCTATTCTTCCTGCCAGATGAGCTCCCCAGCACCAAACTTGCTTGACATTGGCAAAGATGTTGAAAACACTGCTGGTCACTGCTGAGGCCAGCATTCTATGGAATTAGTGATAGCCAGGACTTTAAAACAACAAATACAATTTCTCGCTCTCTACTAATTATTAAGGGGTATATTTATCAAAGTTTTGAATAACCCTTGTGCCATGCAAGGAGATTCAAGAGTGATTCAAAACCTACATTAAATTTATCAAGCAGTGTAAGGTCAAATTGCTGCCTTGCATTAATCTGCCTAAGGAAAGCATACCATGGATGGAGTGTGGGTGTTCCCATGCATCCACTCATGGATTCGGATTCACTCCCAAACTTGCTAACATTGGTAGACCTGGGAATGCATCAGAATTGTATGCCTCCCCACCAGAGGCGCAACAAGGAGAAATAGTTTAATTTCTCCTTGTTGTTTCCTCTAAGTGTGCTGCATTCTGCAGTGCACTTAGAGAGAGGAAAACGCATCAGATAATTGTTTTTGTGCAGGGCGGTGTGCCATCCTGCACAAAAACAATCCTGCCTGCAACACAGGCACCCTTGCATCATGTTGCAAGGAGGCCTACATTGGAACTAGGCAGCCAAACGTGTGCCAGTGATAGGAAAAGACAAGAATGTGCTGGAGAAATAGTAAATACAACACATTTCTGCCCATTCCTTTTCACTCAGCCCAGCACAGCAAGGTGGCTTGCTGTGTTGCATTTCATGAATTTTCGATAAAGATTGCCCTCGATATACATCCTGACAATAATGCAGGGCACAACTTCAGAGCACTTCCCGGGAACTATATATTATCTGTCCCAGTTTGGCTATTATGAAAAAATTAATGTACCCACTTATACAAAATACTTTAGTTCGTTTTCAGAACTTTCTCTAAAGATTATTTCTTTATTGCCAATACATCGCTTAAAAAAATAGCTTTACGTTATCAATTTAGAAATATTTTGTTTTACATCTTTCACCAGGCCTTCACTTATAGAGAGAGACTCGTCGCTAGGCGTTGCTTCACAAAATATCCTTATTTCCAACGTTCAAATATTTGACGGCATGCACTAAACAGTTTAAATAATCTCTCTGGTTTCTAGTTTTGAGTTTGTTTGGGCAGCTATAATAAAGAGCTGTCCTGTAGTGATCACTACAATATGATGCGTGCTTCTAGACATTATGTTGTTAATTTGTATACTTTTAGATTTGAAATCAGGAGAAGGCAGAGCAAGTGAAAAAAGAAAGTTAAACATCTATGCTTGCTGAAATTATTATGTATTTTGGCATTGTTTGCCACTATGCTGCTGGTAATATTCATTACTTTTAGATTTGAAATCAGACAACTGGGCAACCTGCCCTTTTGATAAATGAATTTTGTTGGACGAGCTGTATCATCTTCTGCTTAATTTGTTCGGCGCAGTTCACCACGTTCTCTTTTGCGTAGCTCTGCAGCGAGACTGTTTCGGGTTTCGTATACTGGGTTCGAAAATATGTGTATTTAATTGCAGTGTTCTCACCTGTGAACCGAATAATGAATACCGGTTAGCATTAACACATAGTGGTATATTCAATATCCAAACAGCAGAGTTGTATATATTTAAACGGCAAAGTTTTATAAACGTATTTGAAATATCAGTGCTATGTGCGATAGGTGGAAATCAAATCTATTTAGTGTAACATGGAGCCTATATTTAGGTAGCTCAGATCAGTCAGTTTACAGGAATGTCATGACGGGATCCATCTAAAATTAAGTGCCCGCAATGGGCTATCAGGCATGTAATATCGATATAGAAACCCAAATGAGTGATCAGCTGGCCTATTAGACGTATTTAAATAAAATAGAAAAGGTAAGTCTTCGAGAGTTACGTGAACATAAGTGTAATACATATGTTAGGCTACATTAATTTAGCAGCCTATTTCTACTGCACAGAAATAATAAATGTACTTATTACCAGTGTCTTGGTTAATTCTGACCTGTGGGTAAAGCCCCGTTTACATATGGGTTGGAATAACGAGTTTGTTTTTTCATTCAGTTTCGGCAGATCAAACGTGCCGACATGCAATGGGTGAAAAGCATACAGTATTTACTGTATCATGAGTATTTTGGTGCATTAAACACCAAAATCCACATTCTAATCCCCCAATCTCATAATAGGTGTTATTTTGTTCACCTGATAAATAATGTACCTCGTGATATCGTTCTTTATCAGTGGTTAAACACCTAAATTCCTAATCAGGCCCTAAGTAGAACACCTTTGTACTTCAATCCAAGTGGGTTTAAATGAGCATGTTTATTTTCCCTCACTGTAGGCATGACTGGAAGAGCTAAAGTCCATAAAAACAAAAGTCTAATTGGCTGAATGTGTAGATGTCACCACCAGTAGTTACTCTTGTCGTCATTCCAGCTCACCATTTTATACTCGCTATGTCTTTCGAGACATACACCATTATTATTATATATAAAGCAGCCTTGTCCCTGACCCAAAAAGGGAAGTATAGCCCAAACTGCAAGGCCACGCCCAAATGAACAAAAGCAACATCAAATTGGTTTCAGCTTTAGGAGACTCATCCAAGAGATATATCTTAAGTCTGGTTTTAGACTAAGCACAGGGCCCTGTTCTGGGCACACCCTTCCCATTTAGAATACACCACTTAGAAAAGCAAAACAAGGTAGAGCTATATATCTGACCTAAAGCAGCCAGCAGCCTGCCTGCATGATGAGAGAGGGAAGGAGTCTGCCAATCCTGCAAGATGAGTGTTTGTCCAGGAGCAGCAAGGTGCAGCATGACCACTGTGTATTGGAACATCCAGGCGAAAAGAACGAGGAGAGTAATCTGTGGACCCTGGTGTCTATGAACCTGCAGTGGATCTCTCTACAGTTGCTCTGGGCAGAAACAGTCAAGACTCAGACAGTGTTTGTAAGGCCCAGACAGGGCTGTGTGACTGAGTCAAAATCCAGCCTGTGCAATGCTATGTCACCATCAGGAGATCAGCCAGTGTGTTTCCATGTCACCATCAAAAGAGAAGCATTTGCGTCCCCATGCTACCATCAGAAGATCAGCATGAGTGTGGCCTCATTGTCATTAAAAGAGGGGCCTCAACATGACCATGGAAGTGGAGGAAGGAAAGGCACACTGAGAAGCAAGACTGGCAGCTGCCCAATAGACTGATCCACTCTGTATGGAAAAAACATTTTAAAAACTGAACTGTGGGAAACTGTGCACAGGAATGTTAAAGGTAAGATATGCACCTAAAGCATACTTATGCTGACACCTTATTCCAATGGCATGTTACTTGAGGTGTTTCTTGGCTCAGTTTTTAGAATCACAGTAAGATACCCCTGGCACATCAAAGGCAATGACCCCAACCTCCACGGTTCTAGCCCTGTAGTTTCAGCTTGGTCTGTGCCCCCACCCCTCGAAAGGGTCTGTTGGACCTGGCCCTTTTACAGGGTCATTCCCCAGACTTTTTGCTTTTTGCCTCCTTATTTTTCTGACCTTTGTTGACTGACGTTTTGACTCTGAGCACTTTTTCACTGCTAACCAGTGCTAAAGTGCATGTGCTCTCTCTTACAAATTTGGTATGATTGGATTCTACCTGATTGGCATTTTTAATTTACCTATAAGTCCCTTGTAAAGTGGTATCCCTATAACCAGGCCCTGTAAATTAAATGCTACTAGTGGGCCTGCAGCGCTGCTTGCACCACCCACTGAAGTAGCCTGTCAAACCTATCTAAGGCCCGCTAGCGCAGAGCCTGTGTGCGCAGTTTCCTGCCACAGGGACCTACCATCTAAATTTACTTGCCAGGCCGAGAACTCCCCTTTTAATACATGCAAGTCACCCCTAAGGTACGCCCTAGCTTGCCCTTTGGGCAGAGTGCCATGTATGTAGAAGGCAGGACATGTGCCATGTTGTGTGGCCTGTCCTGGTAGTGACAAACAGCCTAACTTGGTGTCTCACTGCTGTGAGTGCTGCCCTCTCATAGGATTGCATTGGAAATGCCCTGCCTTATGTGTAAGGGTTATTGTCTGATTTATGAGGTGTAGCGTAGGCATGTTTGGTATGGTTGTGACATTGGTAAGAAATGCTGCTTACTGGTGTAGGTGTATTTGTTATTACTATCACAGAAATGCCACTTCTAGAAAGTGTGCATTTATCTGTGCTTATGACTTTGGTGTTTTGCAGCTTGTCTCCAATCAACGTCTGGGCAGACTGACAGCTGGGGCGTTGTGCATACTTCTCAGACAGCCTGAACACAGGGGGGGTATTGGTGACACAGAGGTGCATCTACATATTGTAAAGTCTTCCTGGGCTGAGAGAAGGGAGAGGCGGGCACACCTGCATTTGTAAAGACTGTGCCCTGGCCTCACACAATAGGGTTGTTAACCCCCCTCTGATGTTTGGAGCCTGTACTGAAAGGAGAGAGGGGGCACTCCCAGAACCAATTGTAACTGGCTGGAACCTCATCTCCCTACCATTGTGAAACACTGTAAGAACTGACTATAAGTACAGGGGAATGTTCCCCACAATTTGAACACTCTTGGAACTTGAAACGGGACACAGGACCCTGATGAATGGACTCACCAGGAAACCACCTTGGACTGCTGCTGCTGTGCTGACCTGTGACCTGCCTGGTCACTAGAAGGACTGTCACCCTCTGCAAACCTTGTGCTGGCCTGTAGCTGGGCCCACCAGCCTGTGCTCCCCTTGTCTCATTGGTTGCTCCCAGGGGCAGGGTGCTGTGGCCCCTAACCCCTGCCAAACATCCTACAGACTTTGGCCACAAGCACTTTTCAAAGGGCGCTCTTCTTGTTGCTAGAAACATATCACCGCCGCAGCCCGGGCTTCAGATTGGCCGTAGCGCCTTAAAAAGCGCTTCGTTGTCGGGCGCTGCATCTGTGACTAGCGTGAGGACCGCGCTGTTCGTTGTGCCCCCAGGGCACTTGCTGAGGTTAAGAAAGGAGCTGGGCTGCTCCTATTGTGCCCCCGGGTGACGCACGTTTTACGGAGCGCACCCGGGGCACACGACGGTGCCAACTCCCTGAGCTGCCTCCCTCGTGGACGAGGGACGGCAGCAGAGCGGCTCGCACATCAGACCGGGTGCGGCCGCTGCAGGAAGCAGACGAGGAGCCTCAACGGAGGCCCCTGCTTCCTTTACCTCCTTTGGGCAGCCGCACCGCAGACAAGGGCGGCTGCCCCCTTGCACGCAGGACACGGGGAGAAAATGGAAGTTCCCTTCTCCCCGGTCACTGGCCTAGGGGGCGATCGCCCCCCCCCCTTTAATCTTTGTGGTTCTTTGGGCCCCCCCCTCTTCGGAGAGGGCCATTAGAGGCCAGGGGTGCCCCACAAGGATCGCGTGTCCCCGGATGGGCCAGTTCTTCCTTTTGTTATGGTAGGGAGGGTGCAGATCACCCCTCTCTCCCAGTAGACCGGCACGGCCCCCGTTTTCCATGCATAGGAGCGCCGGGGCCCCCCATACTCCTCCTTAGGCACTGGAAGTGCCTCTTCATCCAACCAGGTACTTTTTCTAAGGGACCAGTAATAGTGATAATCCAAAGTTCTTTGGTTCATATATTACCTACCTGTGTTTGATGTTCTTTTTACATATATAAGTGCTAATGTTCCTGTTATGGGCATGTCTAGCTGATATGTATATATATGACTTGTGATATATTCTCTAAGGGTTCTTTTATTCAGGAATTGTTCATAACAAGTGCATATATCTTTTATTCTAATTCCTGACTACTGCTTATGTTGCAGAATCCTGAGTACTTACGAGTTCTAATGTGACAACTGCATATACTTGCAGAGTATTAGTAACTTGTGTAACCTTCTGACAACTGCTAAGGTAGCAGGGTATAACTTACGTGTAATATTGGTCTAATTATGTTTTGTGCAATACAGATTATTTTTACATAGCTCAGTGTTGTGTTTATTTTGTGGTGTACATTTTGCGTCACATGTGTTGTGGGTTGTGCAAACGCTTTACACATTGCCTCCAGGTTAAGCCTGACTGCTTGTGCTAATCTACCAAGGGGGTGAGCAGGGGTTATCTTGGACGTGTAACTCGCAAGCCCTGACTAGAGTGGGTAGGATCTGCCTGGCTGAGGTGCATACCCTAGCCAACCAGAAACCCCATTTCTAACAGGGTCTGACAATTAAGTAGTGATATTCTCAAAGAAGGGGAATACAAGGTCACATCAATGACCTTCCAGATGCTTAGACTGAAGCATTCCCTGGGTACAACTCAGTAATAAACATGAATCCAAGAGTTATAATGTTTTAGGAACATAGTGGCAGTGGTGGATTTGGGATTCAATAATCCCCCAAAAATACAATTGGAGGTCTGCAAAAGAATGGTGGCAAGCAATTTGTCAATTAAGGGAACACAATTGGTAGAAGTGCCAAAGCTCCTAAAATGAATGAGAAGGAATAAGTCTGCATTTTAAAAGTAAGAATTTCAGCACAAGTAACAGACTCTGAAGGAGTGCAAAAGAGATTTCAAGAGATTCTCTAATAGAAATGGAAACAACTCTATCTAGTCTTAAGGGTCAGTTGAAGAGAAGATTCTTGGACAGGGGATTGAACTTCTAGTACAAGGTCATTACTTAAGAAGAGACAAAGCCATGATTTTGAAGGCAAGAACCGAGTTCACGGAAACGTGCCCATCTTTCAGAATCATGAACAACAGCTTCTTTGTTTGGAATTCAAATGATTACAACCTCACTCAGCTGCTACTGCGTCCTTTTCTTTGTCTGCTCCATCATGTTTGCAGTACTACTTGAGGTTCTAAGATGGCAGAACACATAATCTATTTTAAAACAAATGAGAACTTAATTATTCATTTTTCACCTCAAGGTTTAGCTCCTTCTATTCTCCTATCGCCTGCAGATGAAGGGCAAGTTGCCCTTTTAGCTCATAATCTCAATCCTTTTGTCTCTCCGAATCCGTCTTCCCTGTTTATCTTCTCATGGAGCATTAAATTGAAGTTTTTAATCTCTCTTATTGTTTGCTATATTTAAAAATGTTGTGGATAGTCTGGTCTTTCATTCTCTCTAACTGTAAAATGTATTGATGGTTACAATAGTGTTATATTGTAATCATGAACAATTAGATAAAAAGCCACTTATGCATGATACCTTTCTAGCATCTCAACTTGCCTCTTCCTGAGATCTCAATTGCCCACTCTATGTGACACATATTGTTACCTTTCCTACAAAGATACGACATATATATATACGTATGTATATACGTATATGTATATATATATATATATATATATATATATATATATATATATATATATATATACACATATATATATATATAGACATACATACAATGCTTTGCTAGGTGTCAAATGACATGGTCGGGTGCCGTGGCATAATATTAGACAAGGTCACAGTACTTGAAACTTAGACTTCACTTCTGGGTTAAGAAGCTTTACAAAGTTGTGGGTCGCAGAATTAAAAAACCTGGAGTGCCTTAAGGTCAGTACTTTGATACCAGTCTGTCTGGGACCCAAGTATTGTGTTGGGGGAGGGGTGTGTCTGCAGGCGAAAAACAAGGCATATTGAGAGATATGTGCGGAACCAAGAACTGAAAAAAGGTGATAGCCGGTCACACCTATCGTGCCCTGGCTAACAGAGCTCTGTGTGGAATAATAATCATAGAAGGAGTGTCTGCGGTAAGTTACAGTTCAGGAGTGAGGTGCATTTACAGGGTCATGTGGGAACTCGCAGTACTGGAATAGAAAGGAGAGATGCATGTTCGGGTGCAAAAACAGCTGTCTGAAGCACAAGTGCTCATATATTATGGGGTGTTACAATATGAATTGGGGTGCTTAATGACACACAACCTGTGTGAGAGCACACAATGTGCGAGACAACATATAATTGATAAAACTACCCATTTAGCCAGTAGGCTTTTGTTGTTTACAATACTATAACCTAAAATGTATTTT
The DNA here is from genome assembly GCF_031143425.1 of Pleurodeles waltl. Classification (NCBI taxonomy): domain Eukaryota; kingdom Metazoa; phylum Chordata; class Amphibia; order Caudata; family Salamandridae; genus Pleurodeles; species Pleurodeles waltl. The sequence goes on along the minus strand of NC_090446.1, from coordinate 1,263,341,352 downwards.
ATCCCAATGCTTTTGGAAATTGTGTTAAGCAGTTGTCTGACTACACAAGAATACTGAAATACCCTCTGAAGTCATTCCTTAGTTACCGTTATTTTAATTAAAAGGCCAGAATGAATAGAGCTCACCCTTTTGGAAGGTTATATATATCTTATGATTTTTCACAGTCGCTGGAGCCCATTTTTGCGATTTTTTACCATGTTGTTGCTCAAGTGCTTGAGAGGTCCAGTGATGCTTAATTACGCTAATCAGTACACTGGAAGCCTGAAAACTCCCACCTCTTTTTGGTCAAAGAATGTTAGCAAGTATGCTGTTTTTCTTATAGAAATATATCAGCATTTCCAAGGCATGGGCTTGTTCAATCTACCCACAGTGTGATAGACGATGATGGAAATGTAAGTACCTGTAACTCAACTAGCATTCATGCAGTACCTAGATAGCGAGAGAACTAGCTGTTGCTTCACTTAGCCAGAGGCGTGGCAAGGCTGTCTTGGCTGCAGTGAAAGCAAGGAAAGTGGGTCCACTTACTTCTGGTTACATAGTAAAATTCAGCAAAAGGCATGACTAAGCGGGCCCCTAGGCCTCTGACCCAGGGTGGCACTGCAGTTGCTGCAGCACTGATAGCTACAGCCCTATATCGAGTGTTTAAAGTGGCATGGTCTGCCACACACCACTACTCTGATTCCACCTCTGAGCAGTGATGGCCTATCATTAGACCACTCACTTCCCATTCCGTAGCATGGTGACTGTATGCCAAGCTAAGCCAAGGCTAGCCTAACAGTCACTCATCATATCAGGGTCAAGGGGCCAAGCACTCTACATGTGCTAATAATGCACGTGCACCTGGAAGTGTGAGCCAAAGTTTATCACGCATATGATCTTATAGCCCTGTGGGCAGTAATCTCATCAGCCAGGCTAAGCCCCGTGTGATCCTTTTCCTCATGATGAGGAGGCCAGTAACTGATAAAGTCAGACCTGGGCTCTTCAAGATTAGGTCCTAAAGAGCCCAAGGCTGATTGTCTATCAGCAATGTCTCACTACCCTTTCCCAACTTGTCACAGAGTGCGTGTTATCAGCAAGTCTCCACACCCATTCAGCAAGTCTCCTCACGCATTACTGACCCTTTTGCATCCAGGATCTCACAGCGCCTTGAGTGGAGCATTCAGATGCTTGCACAACATTGATGGTGAGTACCCTGAGGCAGAATGTGGTGCCAGTGGTAGAGGTGTGCAGCCCCTGCAATGGTAGTGGTTGGCACTCTTTACAAATTAAGCACTGAAACTATGGACATACATATTTGATGCTAAACTCATGATTCTCTAAAAAAGAACCCAGTGTGACCAGTGCGGCTTCCTTCTTCAAGAGTCACGTGATTAAATAATCAGGTGCTGCTTACACTGCAAATGATACAAGGATACATATGTGCACAACTTAACTGTTGCTCTCAGATACTTACCTTTGTCATTCTGCTTGTTAAAAAGCGGCATGTGAATTAATATTGGTACTCCAACTGTTCCAATACTCTGTTCCTCAAATATGTAGCAGGAGTAATTGGCAATAGATCCTTCCCCTGGTGGGATACCTTTAAAGGGGAAGGGAATGTTGTTTTCAGAGCAATACTTTGCAGCCCTTTCCAGAGTCTAGAATAGAAAGAGAAAGTGTTCTTCAGCAATTCAACTAAACTGCATTTACTAATGAGGTGGCTTAACATGTAAATTATTGTAAGATCGCTATCTCTCACAAAAAGAAGTGCTCAAAATCTTTATGAAAAAACAAACGGGTGGACAATCTGTTATTTTGCCTAGGGAACATACTTCCCTGCACCGCCTTCAGAATGCTATATGTGACATGTGCATGGTTTCACTGTACTTAGGAGTGACATTCTACAGCTAAATATGTGACACTTTGAGTGACCCCATTTTTTACTGTGTATAATGCAGTTAATGAGCTGCATACCAAAGTGGGTTGGGACCTTCGACACTATAAACAGACAAGTCACCATTACCTACTGTGATAACAAGAATTCAATTGTGTTTCGCTCTGGTTAACACACAGACATCTGCAAAGAGACTACATTGACCAATTGAGGTTTCATAATATAAAAACTTAACCTTGCATTTATATTTCATTTTAGGTGTGTGGGTTATTTTAAAGGTAATTACTTGTAGGTGAAAAAATCCAACAAAAACATAGACAGAATTATTATGTCATTTTTAACCATGTTGTGCAGTTCTCGCACCCCACGCTCTGACCTGGCCCCATTGTAATCAGTTCAGTTCTCTGCTGCCGCCTGCCGGACACACCTATGCTAACCAGAAATGACTGGCAGGGCAGGCTGAGCCAGTAGAGTCTTCGAAAGTGTCTTCTGGGGGGAGTCTGGCTGCCGTCTGAAATGGCCGTCTCAACGTAGAGCTCCGAGACTGGAGGGGATAAGGATTACCCAAAGAGCTGTCAAAAAGCCTCCTTGGAGTCAGAATGAATGGAAATATACATGTGATAACAGTCGAAGTAAGAGATGCCAGTTAAAACGGAGTTCCTGATTGAAGCCCTGAAGCCTGGCTACAAATCACCTGAATACAAATCACCTGAACACGAGGCCCCTCAGCTGAGCAAAGAACAACACTTTCTGTCAGGACACAGAGTCAGCTGCTGAAGAGATATGTTTAAACTGGGAGGCTGCACTGGGGAATTAAATTACTGTTGACCTTTGGTTGAACTCTCCACACAGCACAGGGAAGCCTCTGACAAGTCTCAACTCTGAGGTATTTTCTCTTCACTTAACTGTTCAGACTCCATTTCCTGAATGTGTGAGCACAGGATTTTCTTGTCAGCTGAGTGTGTGGAGCAAATGCAGTTCCGAAAGTGAGTGTTGTACACCATTTCTGCAGCTGAGAGACTCTGTGAAAGTTACTCATTCTGTCAGGAAATACAGCCAGTTTCTTAACAGATAAGTGGAATTCCCTTTCTTGAAAGGCTCCTGTAGGGGAAACATATGGACTTTCACTTCTGAGGTATTTCTATTCATTTGACAGTTTAGAGTCTGCTACACAATTAAGTAAATGCTGGAATTCCTATCAGCAGAGGGTGTAAAGCGAATTTTGATAGGCAGGCAAAACAAGTGAGCTATTTCTGATGCACTGATTCTCAGGGACACCTGTCTGAAAGCATTCAGTCATTATTTTTTAAAATTATAGAAGTCTGTGGCAAAGACTAATTCTGTCAGGAAACACAGCCAGCTGCTCGTGAGATAAGTGAAAAGGCTGCTGTAAGAGAAGCCTCTGACAACTGTCAACTCTGAGGTATTTCTCTTCACTTAACTGTTCACGATCCACAATGTGATTATGTAAGCGCAGGAATTTCTTGTCTACAGGTGTGTGGCGTAAATACAGTTTGGCAAGTGAGTGTTGTACACCGTTCCTACAGCTGAGACAGTTTGTCAAAATTGCTCATTCTATCAGGAAACACAGACAGTTTCTGAAGAGATATGTGAAATTCCTTTCCTTGAATGTCGAAAGGCTGCTGTATGAGAAGAATATGAACTTTCACTTCTGAGATATTTCTCTAAATTTGACAATTCAGACTCTACTACGAAATTAAATAAATGCCGGAATTCCTATCAGCAGAGGGGGTAAAGTGAATTTGGGTAGGCAGGCGAAAACTCTACAACATTTCTGATGCACTGTTTCTCAGCGACACCCGCTTGAAAACATGTAGCCATAATTTTTAAATCCCAGATGTCTGTCACCATTTACAGTGTTAAAATCTACCTACTTTGTGAGTCAATTGGATATCATATTTGATTACTAAGCTGTACTTATTTTTTGTCTTCTCTAACATTAAAATATAACAGTATGGCCAGTGGCAAATCTAATAGAAAGCCTTTGTTTACACAAATAGTAGGGAACACTGTACCTCCAGGCACGTCTACTATTGTCCCACAAGACATTGCTTCAATGGACCTTATTTTAAAAGAGATCTCTGCCGTGGGGCAAAGATTGGGATCTATGGATGTAAAAATTTCAGATCTCGCAACAGACATGAAGACAATACGGATGGATCTAAACTCTTTTCATGCCAAAGTGGAAATTTTAGATCAAAGACCCACTTTTTTGGAAGAGAAATTAGATAATGCAGAGTATTGGGGTCCGGATATCTGGCACCTAAAACAAAAAGTTATAGATTTGGAAGACAGGGCCCGAAGAAATAACATTCATTTTTATGGAATTCCAGAAAAAATTGAAGTCAATAATGATGTGAAGAACTTGCTACTAACGTTAATACTGCGGCTACTGAACATATCTTTTGAGCATCCCCTTGAGTTGCAGAGAGCTCACAGAATTCGATCAAGAACTTCAACTTCAACTCTTGAATCTAGACCTAGATCGATTATAGCATGCCTCTTACGTCATGAACAGGTCCGCTAAATATTAACAGCTGCTCGTAAACATGGTCCGTATGACTTGGAAGGCCATAAAGTATTTATTGCTGCAGACTTCTCCACTGAAACCAATGCCAAACGAAAAGCGTTCCTGCAACTTAGGCCAAGACTTCACAAATGGGATATCAAATATGGTCTTTTAGAACCTGCCACAATGTGGATCACAATAGATGGGAACTCAAGGGATTACACGGAGCCTGAGGATCTGGTACGCTTCCTGGACAGTTTGGATGACCAACATATGGACTCAACACAACTGAACAAAACATCTATGAATAGTCCGCTTCAATTACAGAAAGATCCACAAAGCCACTGCACCGGTAGATTACACGTCCGTACCTTTAAGAAACAGTTTGACAGAGATAAAGCAGTCCACTGCGTAAAGTCACTCACACAGGAAAATCCCAGAGACAAATCGAGATCACCTCTAAAGTCACCCACGTCTTTTAATAAAGTAACTGATGCTTAACCTTCCACTATCACTTCTTCCAGCTAGATGAGTATATTTATACATGCTATGTAATAATATAATGTTATTACTGTTTTACTGCAGTTATTCATTCTGATGGATATGATTTATTTCCTATCCTCATATATTGCTGTTCAATAACCATGTAAATTTCCTACTGTATTTGTATTTGCAGATTTTCTCTTGGATAGATTTTATAACTCCATGGAGTGGTTTTTCTTATAATATATTTACCATGAGTGGTTTTCCTTTCTCCCCTCCAGAGTCTGGGTTTCAAATCGAGGTTTAGACCCACTGACGAAAGATATTATTTGATCTGCAGTGTTCTTTTACATTCTAGCACTTAGAACGGTATACTTACACCATTTAGAGTTTAGTGTTAACAATATTTTATGATTATAGTTCCACATATTGGTTTCAGGTTTACTATACTCCAGATAGTTTTTTTTTCTTTTTTCCCTCCAGCAAGTTCTCATTATCACATTACCATATAATTTATCTACTTCCTTTTCCCTTTTTTAGCATTTTGACTCAGTTTCACACAGTACAAATATACTCTAACATTTTTAGTCAGCATCATGACAACAAGTCCTATGCAAATTGTCTCTCTCAATGTCAATGGCTTTACTAATTACATTAAAAGGAAGAAAATTCTTTCCTATTTAGCCTCCAAACATACTGACATTGCTCTCATCCAGGAAACTCATCTATTTGATATAGAATCAGAAAAATTAAAACGAGATTGGGTAGGCCAGATTCTTTACAGCTGCACATCCCCTTCTCACATATCAGGAGATGCTACATCCCACACTACTACTAGAAAAAGTGGTGTAGCCATTCTAATACGGAAAACACTGCAATGCCAAATACTTCAGTCATGGTCAGATGAGGATGGTAGATTTGTTTAAGTTGGTAACAATATATTAGGAGTGGGTTCCATTTATGCCCCTGTTGGGACTAAAGCCCCCTTTTCCTTCATTTAAATGGAATTCTAACAGAAATGGGAATTTCCAGAATAGTTTTGGGAGGCGATTGAAATCTTGTGCCAGATGTGATCTTAGACAGAACAGGTCCCCTGGACACAACTCATGGTAGAGATAGAGCCATACTGGGAGGCATCAGAGAAGATAATGGTTTGATCGATATATGGCGTTTACTACATCCATCAGATAAGGGGTTTACATATCACTCGACAGTACATGATTCCCATTCTAGAATAGATGACTTCCTTATTTCACATTCTATTACACCACAAGTACTAGATTGTGATATTTTAGAAATTGCACTGTCAGATCACGCTCCTATCAGTCTCCAGCTTGATTGGGGTCTGAAACGCCCTTGTAGGAAACCATGGTGATTAAACATATCCCGCTACAAACTACCGGCAGAAAAGTCACAATTACAATCACATTTGACTACTTATATGAAAGATAACAAAAGATCAGTTTCTTCTCCACAAATCTTATGAGCAGCCGCAAAAGCCACTATCAGGAGGCAAATTATGAGGGATTCTGCATAACAAATAAACGCAGAATAGAACAACAGGCCATTTTGGAAAATGATATCAAAACACTGACACATACTCATTTTAGTAATCCAACTGAAGCTTTCAGATGCAGATTGAAAAAAAGCTAAGATGGAACTTAATACACTATATACTTCCAAAGCAGAATATATGCTATATAGACTTAAGGCTCGCAATTATGAATAAGGATAAAAAGCAGGCCGTTTACTAGCGGCACAATTAAAACAGCGAGAAGCTATGACAGCTATTCCAGCTATATATAACCCAGAGGTTAAACTAATAACTGAGACTCAAGCAATAGCTAATACGTTTGCAGATTATTATACCAAGTTATATAGTTCAGAAGTTGATGATGACCTCCTCAAAGAACAGGAATTCTTTGATAAAATAACACCCCCCTGTCTCAATGAACAGGACCGGCTCATACTGACTGGCGAAATAACAAAGGATGAAATTGCGCAAGCAATCTCCAGTCTCCCACACAATGAAGCACCGGGAGAAGATAATTTTCCTGGGGAATTTTACCGTTGGGTAAAACCAGAAGCAATAGCCCTTTATGAGGTTTATAAAGAAGCAGAGGAAACTGGTAGTCTCTCCTCACTCTCAAATAAAGCTATCATAACTGTCCTTCCCAACTTCCCTTCCCAAAGATTAATTATACTGCAGTAACTATCGTCCGATTTCTCTTCTGAATACAGATTCAAAGCTATTAGCCACCATTCTTGCCAAAAGACTCAAACAAGTTATCTCTAAACTCATACATAATTCTCATGTTGGATTCATGCCAGGCAGAAACTCTCGTAGCCATCTCTGCACTTTGGCTCACATACTTTGGTTTTCCAAGGATGCTGGAGAAGACAGAGTAGCATTATCCTTAGATGCCGAGAAGGCCTTTGACCGCATTGAATGGAGCTATATGTTCCATACATTGCATAGGTTGGGATTAGGGGATGATTTTATCGCTAAGGTTAAATGGTTATACAAGACTCCATCTGCACAAGTGAATTGTGGGGGTTTCCTTTCAAAAACCTTTTTTAGTGCAAAGAGGTACCCGCCAGGGTTGCCCTTTATCACCCCTCTTATTTCTTCTTGCACTTGAACCATTGGCTGCAGCAATAAGACAGTGTTCACAAATAGCAGGCATTCTTACACCAGCAGGCATCTCAAAACTACTTCTATACGCGGATTACATATTACTCACACTTACACATCTACATACTTCACTCTCGGCGCTCATGTCTACTATTTCTCACTTCTCAAACATTTCTGGATACAAAGTCAACTGGAATAAGAGTGAAGCTCTCCCATTGTCCTGGGGCACAACAAAAGCAGCTATCTTAGGCTACAATTTTCAATGGAAAGTGGATCGCCTGAAGTATCTAGGTATTTCTATCAACACTGGTTTAGAACGTATGATTCAAGATAACTTAGATCCACTCATTGGTAAAACGAAGTCAGAATATGAAAAATGGTCCCATCTTAACCTGTCCTTTTGGGGTAGAGTCCAGGCAGTGAAAATTATTATTATAGTGCCTCGTTTCACATATGTTTTAGGTATGTTACCTTTGACAGTTAAAATATCAATACTGCAAGACATTGACAAAGGTATTAAAACCTTTATTTGGGGATCTCTGAGACCTAGACTCAAAATCTCTAAACGGATTGCTCACAGGTGATATGGTGGCCTTAGTTTACCTTGCATTGAACATTACTATACAGCCCTCCATTTATCTCAATTTATTTATCTTTGGCCAATACAGGATGACCCCCCCACTATGGGTTCTTATTGAAAAGCAACCTTTACAGGTATCTTCAGGTTTGCAAATGTTTTATACTCATAAATCGCCTGCTTTACAAAGTTCTAACCCTATTATTCAATCTATGCTTAAGATTTGGATACACTGCCACAAACTCTTTAAGAGTAATCCGAGGCTACATAATAAGGCTCCCATATGGCATAACGCTGATATTAGAATAGGGAAACAGACAATTTCCTGGGATACATGGGAGAGAGCAGATATTCTTATGCTAGATCATTTATTCACTTTAGATGGTGAGCTTGAAACCTTTACGATGCTTCAGATAGAATTTCAACTCCCTAGCTCTCAAAAGGGGAAATACTTAGAACTGAAACAAGCTCCTGAGGATTCCCCAGTCGTACAATACTTAAAAACTTGGGGGAAATTGAAAGGAGCGGTCTCTGCATTTTATAATCTCATTGTGCATAAACTACATTCATCACCATTAGTAGCACAACTCCACGTCAAATGGCAAGGATTACTTAATGTAGCGTATTCCAATGAGGACTGGACAGATGTTGTTATAAACATGGATAAAGGAATCAAAGAGGTAAGAATGAAATTTACTCTTATTAAAATTCTTCATAATTGGTACTGGTCACCACAAAAACTCAAGGCAGCAGGTTTACTACACCATTCTACCTGTTGGAGGTGTCCTCATGAGGACTGTGATATCCTACACATTTTGTTTCGATGTCCAGTTTTGACGGAATACTGGTCTTCTATAACTTCCTCTCTTACACAGAGCTATACAGGTGCCCATTCCTTTAACAGAAAAATTCGTTATATTACATGATGTTACTGATCTCCCAAATCTAACAAACCATACAAGACGATTGATTGCTATTGCACTCACTGTAGCAAAAATTTGTATATTACGACATTGGAGAACAACACAAAGTCCTACACATGATGAATGGCTTATTGAAATGTACAACATGGCATCATATGAAAAGCTGATTTACAGATTGCAAGACAATGTTGGGATTTTCATCCAAATTTGGAAACCCTTTCTAGCTAATACATATTCTATTAATATTCACACTTAAATGTTTTCTCCTTCTTTGTCTCCTATCTTTATTAAGACATTTTTATTATTGTTTTGAGTCATGCTGTTATTAAGACAATTGACATCTCACCCATTAACACTCTTATTTTAAGTAGGACTTTCTGTTCACCAATTCAGCACTGTTGAATTAGCAGGAATATCTCCATTTGAAATGTTATATATGTGGATTTGTTTGATATTACTATCTCGACTGTCTTCTATCAACCTATAATATATGGTTTAATACATATTGCATAATTCTTTCTTTCCAGATTTTCTTTTAAAGGTCTTCTTCTAAGAGTTAATGCACAGTTGGATGCCTTATAAATAATCTCATATATTGCATTTATTGATATTTGTCTAATGTTTTTTTGTTTTTTTTGTGTTTAGAAATCTGAGAAGTTAATATTTCATAATATTTTTCATATATGGCCATAATTTGATGTATTGTTTCTCTATTTAACCCAGTTTGTATATTAACATGTACTTCTCAATAAACATATACAAAAAAAAAAGAAAGTGTCTTCTATAGGAAAAGGATTATGGTGAACAGACACAAACGAATGCACTCAGAGGAAAATAAGGGGAAGAGTTAATTTAGAAACTCAAACATGGATAACATGCATTTACCCCTCCACACCACGGTCAAGTACTGTTACTCATTTTGTAAACTGCACAGGCTCTCTTCTCTTCCATCCCTCTCTCTGAAACACACTAGAGGTGGGTACGCTTACCTCCGATAACACCAGGATACTGCGAGCAGTGTTCCTCACGCCCCTGCAGGGTTTCTTGTAGTGAAAAATACTACACAAGAAGGGCTAACTCTGTGGCACCCTGTGAAAAGGAGGGGCAGCTGAGCGTCGTCACCCCACTATAGTAGATGGAGCAGCATAACTGTTTTTGAAATAAAAACAGGACTGCGCCAGTCTGCATTCAAATGCCCAATCAATCAGCCTCGTATTAAAAGGAAACATTTGTTTAGAAGAGAGTATGAATTTACGAAACCAGTACAAATTATGTGACACAATTCATTTTAATTTTTGAAAGGTAGAAGGCTTATCGCGCTCTGAAAGGCTGCTTGATTTATTAATGAAGGTGAGTTTCGGCACATCACCCTTGATTCCAGAGGCGCTATATAATGCGTGACTAGTACATTTTAGTATGCTGATGCAGCCACCAGCACTAATATGGTACTTGTCAGGGCTGCTTGCAACATCCCTTATGAATGAGCTCTTTTTGATCCCAGTACGCAACCTACAGATTGCGCACCTACAAGCCTATGTAAGATCGCCGCCACTTACTTACTGTAAGGAGCTAATAATCTCTTGGTGATGAGGTTTCCCTTTCTTTGCCACTTTGGCAGATTCCAGTCCAATACAAGCACAGACACCAGTTCTAGCTTCTAGTTCTGAATGGATGGAGTAGGGCGGAAACTTGCCTAGCTTTTCCATGCAAGATTACTCAATAGATCTACCCTTTTGCTTTTCTTTATCTAGAGTGGTACACTCTCATTATTCTACTGTCTATGGGGACGCCAAAAATCACCTCTCCTTAAGTCTCCGTCACTGCCAGAATGTGCGCTTACTCCTTTTCTTGCCAACCTGTTGCAGTTAATTCGATTGTTGCCTCTTCTCAGCCATTTGTTCACATTTTCAGACACTGCAAAAGGCCCAGACTTGATATTTAAATAGAACTTTATATGAAATTGTCTTTATTTCTTTTACAAGGCCTTTCAATCTTTGTTCACTATAATTATCAGGCAGGGATCACTAAACCAGCTTTAGAACACATTCTAAAGGACTTTCTTCTTATATTTACTGTTTAATGTATATACTGGTAAGAGGAAAAAAATACGGCCGTAGGTGCTTTCCCAATTTTCGTACCAGCCACGACTTTAAAATACAGGTCATGTTTGTAAAAAAAAATGGCCAAGTGGCAATCGTAGCAGCAGCTTACATAGGATTCAAAGTGAGGGCTGGATGTTATACTGGGAGGAAAGGTATTTCATTTAAAGGGTTCATGAAACAAACTAGGTCTCAGATTTACAAAGATTTAATGCCACACTGTGCAGCATCTTAATCTCCACGAAGCAGAGCTATAACTACAAAGTTTGGTCTGCTGCTGGTGTCACTCCCTCTTCAGGGCACAAACAGGCAGCCTTCGACAATGCACAGCCTCTCACCTCAGCACAGCAGCAAGTGTGCTCTGTTGAGCATAGGATCTGAGTGAGAAATTGGGTTGTTGGTTGATTGGCATATGAGCCGTGGTCAACAACCACAATTCTTGTCAGTTTAAGGCTCAAGCTAAACCTAAATTAACCTGTGCTGAACCCTCTAGTAGCTTGGCATAGAGCAGTGAGGTTTAACTTATAGACTATGTCCCAGATTTATGAAACATGTGCTGCACCTAGTGCAGCGCCACTTTTTCTTGCACCCTTTAGCACTCCTAATGCCACTATGCGTGTGACATATTTAAAATATTGCACACCATGGAGGTAGTCAGGGGGACTAGCATCATCATTTTTTATGCTAATCCGGTGCTTTGCAGGACTAGCGTCAATTTTTTTTTAACTCTAATCCTGCAAAGCATCCAGAGGCCTATTGAACACAATGGGAACTTCTTTTTAACGCCTGCATTAAGCAGGCGTTAAAAAATGCCAATAAAAATGGTGCAAAGCAATCTCAAAGATTCCTTTGCGCCATTTTTACGCCCCCCCCTACAGCGCCGGAACAATACCTTGCATACATTATGCCTGGTGCCACGTTGTAAATATGGCACAGCGTTTTTGTCCTTCCAACGCCACATTAGCGACACTACTATGGCATTGGAATGTCGCTCGGCCACCGTAAATCTGGGCCTATGTGTCAAGTATTTGTGCAATACTTCAAATAGTAATAAACTCAAAATACCACACAAAAAGGATCCACTCCAAGTTACAAAAATAGAACCTTCTTTAATAAATAAAATAAGACCTAACCAACAAAAATCCAGTCAATGAATGAGAGATATGCAATTTTAAAGTTTTAGGAAAAATAGCGCCAAAAAGAACAAAGAGTCAAATGTGGGAATCTAGTCATAGAGAACCAGGATAAAGTCACAACTTCAGGCTGACCACAATGGAACTACAGGGACCCACTTAGGCCAGCAGAACATAGTACCTTAAATCCTGGTTTGTAGAGTGTTGCAAGAATCTCTGTCAAAAATGAGTTGCTCAGCAAAAGAGATGCATCAGTTCCAAGATGCGGCGAGGCTGTGATGCAAGGGTCTGCATCGTCAACGATGATCCCAAAGTCAGGGTTTGGGATGTGAAATCTGGTGTCGGGGAAGCAGCAAACAGTTTGGGTGATGGGTCGGTTCTGAGGAGCTGCGAGGCTGAGATGCAGAGTCCAATGTTGAGGCTGCCATTGATGAGGGATGCAAGGGCCCATGCCGAGGATGGGTGACACAATGATAGTTCTGATGAGACTGCGGAGGAGATGCGGGTCTTTGTGATGAGTCTAATCCATGCAGCAGTGGAGATGCATCAGTTCTGCTCGGGTTTGCATCACAAAGCAGAGGAGATGTGTTGCTTCTGCTAGAGCCACAGAAGCTGGCAGAGCACCTTAAGCCCACTTCCAAGGGTCCACCACTTTGCAGGGTAAACTCACAGATGGCAGAGTCCTGGTGCTGGGGCAGTCTGTTGTTTTTAGTAGGCTTCAGAACAGGAGGCTAGCCAAATAGCCCTTGGAGTCACTCTGGGTTCAAGAGATGCAGGTCCAGCCCTTCTCACTCAGGCAAGAGGGCAGCAAGTCAGCACAGCGGGGCAGTAATCCTTCAAAGCAGAGGTCCAGCAGAGTGGAAGTCCCTTCAGCAGTACAGCAGTCCTTTCTTCCTGGCAGAGTATCCACATGCCCAGAAGTATACTGAAGAGTTGGTGTCTGAGGTCCAGTATCTATACCCAGTGATGGTTTTGAGGTGGGGAGAAGCTTCTAGAGGCATGCCTTTGAAGTACACAGGTGCCCTGCCTTCCTGGTCCTGGGTCCAGTCTAACTACTGGGGGTATCAGGCACTTTATGTAGAGATAGGACACAACCTATTCAAGTGTAAGTGGGGCTAGGCCCCGTTCCTCTTCCCATCCTGCCAGGGATGATCCATCAAGTCACATCTAAGCTCCCCATTGTGCATGGCTGTCTAGGAGAAATTCACAAATCCAACTGTCAACTAAACCCAGTCATGTGACCCAGAAACAGGCTGCAGACACCAAATGGACAAGGCACAAAAATGCCAACATTCTAAAAGAGGTATTTTCAAAATAGCATTTTAAAATCCAATTTCACCATCAGTTAGATTTTTTAATTCCAATTCGAGAGACACCAAACATGAATTGGGGACCTGTTCCCATTTGGAAAGTACACTTATAAAATATAATGAAGTAACTCCAGTGTAATGGTGTAATCCTATGGGAGAGGTATGCCTCACAGTTATGAAAAGCAAATGCAATTCCCATTCGGTACCAGGACATGTAAAGCTTAAAAGTACATATTCTACTTTTTAAATACATTGCACTTTACCCTGTGGGCCTACCCTCAAGGTGACATACATATTTAAAAGAAAGGTTTGGCCCTGGCAAAGGGTTCACTTTGATAGACCAAAATGGCAGTTTGAAACTGCACACACTCAGGCTGCAAGGGCATGCCTCAAACATGGTAAAAGTGTTACTTAAGTGGTTGGCATAATGAGTGCCTCAGACCCACTAGAAACATTTAATTTACAGGCCCTTGGCACAGGTATTACCAATTTACTAGGGTCTTGCAAGAAAATTAAATATGCCAATTGGGTATAAGACAATCCAGCATGTTTTAAGGAGAGAGCACAAGCAATTTAGTACTGGTTAGCAATGGTAAAGTTCCCAGAGTCCAAAAGCTAAATGAAGTCAGCAAAGCAGGAGGTCTGAAGTCAAACGTTAGGGGGAAAACTGATGACAGGTTTAACAATTTGTAATGGAAGCACTGTTCCAGTACAATTTCTTATGTGCAGACAAATGCTGAAGGTTCCAGTGCATTTGATGTATGCTATGCACTGCAGCACAAATTCAGTGTGTCTGTTTCAGGGAGATGTTTGCTCCTACTTACGGTTGGCGTTTTTGGCTCAGAGCCTGATCTGGCTATCTCAATAGATAAGGCATTGCTTCAAAACCTATGAGTGTTTGTGTTGATCCCGTCCCACTGATGTCCTATGAAACCAAGGCCCACATTTATAGTTTGTTTACGCTGAATTGGCATAATTTTTTTACACTAATTCAGCGCAAACTGGAGTTACCATATTTATACTTTGGCGCTAGACACGTCTAGCGCCAAAGTTATGGCGTTAACGTCATTTTCTGGACGTGAAAACCTAACTTACGTCAATGAGTTGCAAGATAGGCATTCCCGTCCAGAAAATGACCATATGGCCCTGGCGCCATATTTATCCCCCCATGCTAAAAGCTAGCACGGGGTAGGGGGCCTTAAATAATGGTGCTAAGCTTGCTCAGCGCCATTACTTAACGCCTGGGTCAGGGCAGGCTTTAGGCGACCTGTGGGCCTTTTTTCATGGTCAGAGGCCATGAAAGAGCTACAGGTGCCCTTCCTTGGCCCCAGGGACACCCTCACCCACACCAGAAAGACACCCAAGGATGGGGGGAACCCCATCCCAGGTATGTAGAGGTGAGAATGGTTTTTTTTTCAAAGTGCCAAAGGGGGCCTGTTAGACCTGACAGCCTTCGGGTGGTCACCCCTAACTTTTTGCCTGCCTCCCTCCACTTTTTGGACACTGTTTTTGCTGGTTTTTAGACTCTGCGCACTTTACCACTGCTAACCAGTGCTAAAGTGCATATGCTCTCTCCCTTTAAACATGGTAACCTTGGATCACACCAAACTGGACTATTTGATTTACTTGTAAGTTCCTAGTAGAGTGCACTATATGTGAACAGGGCCTGTTGATTAAATGCTACTAGTGGGCCTGCAGCACTGGTTGTGCCACCCACTTTAGTAGCCCCTTTACCTTGTCTCAGGCCTGCCATTGCAAGGCCTGTGTGTGCAGTTTCAATGTCGCCTCGACTTGGCAATTAAAAGTACTTGCCAAGCCTAAACCTCCCCTTTCTCTACATATAAGTCACCTCTAATGTGTGCTCTAGGTAACCCCTAGAGCAAGGTGCTGTGTGGGTAAAAGGCAGGACATGTACCTGTGTAGTTTACATGTCCTGGTAGTGTAAAACTCCTAAATTCGTTTTTACACTACTGTGAGGCCTGCTCCCTTCATAGGCTAACATTGGGGCTGCCCTCATACAGTATTGAAGTGGTAGCAGCTGATCTGAAAGGAATAGGAAGGTCATATTTAGCATGGCCAGAATGGTAATACAAAATCCTGCTGACTGGTGAAGTTGGATTTAGTATTACTATTTTAGAAATGCCACTTTTAGAAAGTGAGCATTTCTCTGCACTTAAATCTTTCTGTGCCTTACAATCCACGTCTGGCTGGGTTTAGTTGACAGCTCCTTGTGCATTCACTCAGACACACCCCAAACACATGATACTTAGCCTCACTTGCATACATCTGCATTTTGAATGGGTCTTCCTGGGCTGGGAGGGTGGAGGGCCTGCCCTCACACAAAGGACTTCCACACCCGCTACTGGGACCCCGGCAGACAGGATTGAACTGAAAGGGGACCTGGTGCACTTCTAAGCCACTCTTTGAAATCTCCCCCACTTCAAAGGCACATTTGGATATAAAACAGGGCCTCTGTCCTACCACCTCAGACACTTGCTGGAGAAGAAACCTGAACCAGAACCTGCACCCTGACAAGAAGAACTGCCTGGCTGCATAAAGGACTCACCTGACTGCTTTCTACAAAGGACTGCTGCCTTGCTGTTGCCCTGCTGTCTTGCTTCTCCCTTGCTTTGCTGCATAAGTGCTCTCCAAGGGCTTGGATAGAGCTTGTCTCCTGTTCCCTGAAGTCTCAGGACTAAAAATACTTCTCTCTTGCAACTGGACTCCTTGTGCGGTGAAAGATTTGACGCACAGCTTGCTTCGCGGTGAAAAATTCACCGCACGATGAACCGGAAAGACGCCGCTCGACTTTGCGAGGAAAAGATCGACGCGGCGCCTGCGGTGTGACCGGAACTTCGACGCACAGCCCACCTGGACAACGCCGCTCAACTTCCAGAGGGAGAAAATTCCACGCACAGCCCACCGGAACCACGCGCAGCCGGTCAACAAGCCCAGGATTTCACGCACAGACCCTGGGGCGTCTGAAAACCCCGTGACACACAGAGGAGACCTGTCTGCGTGCCGGAAATTGACGCAATGTCTTCCCCGTGTGAAAAATAACGACGCAAGTGTTGGAAAGTACCATCTTGCCTGGCATGTTACCCCCATATTTCACTGTATATATGTTAATTTAGTCTATGTGTCACTGGGACCCTGCCAGGCAGGGCCCCAGTGCTCATAAGTATGTGCACTGTATGTGTTCCCTGTGTGATGCCTAACTGTCTCACTGAGGCACTGCTAACCAGAACCTCAGTGGTTATGCTCTCTCTGCTTTCCAAATTTGTCACTAACAGGCTAGTGACTAAATTTACCAATTCACATTGGCATACTGGTACACCCATATAATTCCCTAGTATATGGTACTGAAGTACCCAGGGTATTGGGGTTCCAGGAGATCCCTATGGGCTGCAGCATTTCTTTTGCCACCCATAGGGAGCTCTGACAATTCTTACACAGGCCTGCCAGTGCAGCCTGAGTGAAATAACGTCCATGTTATTTCACAGCCATTTACCACTGCACTTAAGTAACTTATAAGTCACCTATATGTCTAACCTTCACCTGGTGAAGGTTGGGTGAAAAGTTACTTAGTGTGTGGGCACCCTGGCACTAGCCAAGGTGCCTCCACATCGTTCAGGGCCAATTTCCCGGACTTTGTGAGTGCGGGGACACCATTACACGTGTGCACTATACATAGGTCACTACCTATGTATAGAGTCACAATGGTAACTCTGAACATGGCCATGTAACATGTCTAAGATCAATGAATTGTCACCCCAATACCATTCTGGCATTGGGGGGACAATTCCATGATCCCCCGGGTCTCTAGCACAGAATCCGGGTACTGCCAAACTGCCTTTCCGGGATCTCCACTTCAGCTGCGGCTGCTGCCAACCCCTCAGACAGGTTTCTGCCCTCATGGGGTCCAGGAAACCCTGGCCCAGGAAGGCAGAACAAGGGATTTCCTCTGAGAGAGGGTGTAACACCCTCTCCCTTTGGAAATAGGTGTCAGCCTCTGGAAATGCTTTGATCAGCACAGATGGTTCCCATCTCTGCATAATTGAGTCTACACCAGTTTAGGGATCCCCCAGCCCTGCTCTGGCGCGAAACTGGACAAAAGAAAGGGGAGTGACCACTCCCCTGACCTGCACCTCCCAGGGGAGGTGCCCAGAGCTCCTCCAGTGTGTCCCAGACCTCTGCCATCTTGGAAACAGAGGTGTTTGTGGCACACTGGACTGCTCTGAGTGGCCAGTGCCAGCAGGAGACATCAGAGGCCCCTTCTGATCGGCTCTTACCTCTTTTGGTAGCCAATCCTCCTTTCTTGGTAGCCAAACCTCCTTTTCTGGCTATTTAGGGTCTCTGCTTTGGGGAATTCTTTAGATAACGAATGCAAGAGCT
This sequence comes from Pleurodeles waltl, assembly GCF_031143425.1. Lineage (NCBI taxonomy): Eukaryota > Metazoa > Chordata > Amphibia > Caudata > Salamandridae > Pleurodeles > Pleurodeles waltl. The sequence goes on along the minus strand of NC_090446.1, from coordinate 1,263,323,394 downwards.
CATCAGAGTTCCTCTGCATATACCTCTTCACTTTCTACCAAAGGATCGACCGCTGACTGCTCAGGACGCCTGCAAAACTGCAACAAAGTAGCAAGATGACTACTAGCAACATTGTATCGCCTCATCCTGCCGGCTTTCACAACTGTTTCCAGGTGGTGCATGATCTGGGGTTAGCCTGCCTCCTCTCTACACCAGGAGCTTTGAAGAAATCTCCTGTGGATTGACTGAATCTTCCCCCTGCAACTGCAGGCACCAAAAGACTGCATCACTGGTCATCTGGGTCCACTCTCAGCCCAACGAGCGTGGTCCCTGGAACTCAGCAACTCTGTCCAAGTGACTCCCACAGTCCAGTGACTCTTCAGTCCAAGTTTAGTGGAAGTAAGTCCCTGCCTCCCCACGCTAGACTGCATTGCTGGGTACCATGTGATTTGCAGCTGCTCCGGCTCCTGTGCACTCTTCCAGGATTTCCTTTGTGCACAGCCAAGCCTGGGTCCCCGACACTCTAACCTGCAGTGCACAACCTTCTGAGTTGTCCTCCGGCATCGTGGGACTCCCTTTTGTGACTTTGTGTGGACTCTGGTTCACTCTTCTTCCAAATGCCTGTTCAGGTACTTCTGCGGGGGCTGCCTGCTTCTGTGAGGGCTCACTAAGTTGGAGGGTGCCCCCTCTTTTTCCTCCTCCAAGTGGCGACATCCTGGTCCCTCCTGGGCCACAGCAGCACCCAAAAACCTCTACTGCAACCCTTGCAACTAGCAAGGCTTGTTTGCGGTCTTTCTGTGTGGAAACACCTCTGCAAGCTTCATTGCGACGTGGGACATCCGTCTTCCAAAGGGGAAGTCCCTAGCTCTCTTCTTTCTTGCAGAACTCCGAGCTTCTTCCAACTGGAGCAGCTTCCTTGCACCCTCAGCTGGCATTTCCTGGGCTCCTGCCCACTCGCGACACTGTCGTGACTATTGGACTTGGTCCCCTTGTCTTATAGGTACTCAGGTCTGGAAATCTACTGTTGTTGCATTGCTGGTGTTTGTTCTTCCTGCAGAATCCCCCTATCACGACTTCTGTGCTCTCTGGGGGTAGTAGGTGCACTTTACATCTACCTTTCAGGGTCTTGGGGTGGGCTATTTTCCTAACCCTCACTGTTTTATCACAGTCCCAGCGACCCTCCACAAGCTCACATAGGTTTGGGGTCCATTCGTGGTTTGCATTCCACTTTTGGAGTATATGGTTTGTGTTGCCCCTATACCTATGTGCTCCTATTGCAATCTACTGCAATTCTACACTGTTTGCAATATTTTTCTTGCTATTACTTACCTAAGTTTCGTTTGTGTACATATATCTTGTGTATATAACTTATCCTCATACTGAGGGTACTCACTGAGATACTTTTGGCATATTGTCATAAAAATAAAGTACCTTTATGTTTAGTACTTCTGTGTATTGTGTTTTCTTATGATATTGTGCATATGACACCAGTGCTATAGTAGGAGCTTTAGATGTCTCCTAATTCAGCCTAAGCTGGTTTGCCATAGCTACCTTCTATCAGCCTAAGCTGCTAGAATCACCTCTTCTACACTAATAAGGGATAACTGGACCTGGCACAAGGTGTAAGTACCTCTGGTGCCCACTACAAGCCAGGCCAGCCTCCTACATTGGTTGTGCAGCGGTGGGATAAGTACTTGTAACTACTTACCACTTTGTCATTGTGTACTTTTCATAAGAGAATAATATACAAAACAGTTCAGTGTATGTACACCTAACCAAAAAGTTTTGCTTTTCTCCTCTTAAACTTTTTACAAAGTTTTGAAAAGTATTCTAAAACTTTTAAAAGTTTCTAAAAAAGTTACAAAAAGTTACAAAAAGTTTTTTTCTCTGTTCTTTAAAAAGTTCTGAAACTTTTCTTCCTTCTCACTATTTCTAAACCTTTTACTATCATGTCTGAAGTAGAGTCAGCTCTTAAAATGGTCAATACAACTTATGACAATTTGAATTACAAGAGCCTAAGGAGACTCTGCTTAGAGAGAGGTTTAGTGATAGGAAAGAACCCTACCAAAGAATTTCTATTTAACATGTTTATTGTGAATGATGAGTCGCAAGCAGGAACTTCAAATGAGAGGTTAATAGAAGGTTCCCA